>NW_019174365.1:1587164-1679368 GCF_002260705.1 Seriola dumerili | reverse complement strand
AAAAAAAAGACATAGTATAGTAAGGCATAAAAAGTCAAAAAAACGACATAGTATAGTAAGGCATAAAAAGTCAAAAAAAAGACATAGTATAGTAAGGCATAAAAAGTCATAAAACGACATATTATAGTAAGGCATAAAAACGCCATTGTATAGTAAGGCATAAAAAGTAAAAAAAAAAGACATAGTATAGTAAGGCATAAAAAGTCATAAAACGACATATTATAGTAAGGCATAAAAACGCCATTGTATAGTAAGGCAAAAAGACATAGAATGGTAAGGCATAAAAAGTCAAAAAAACGCCACAGTATAGTAAGGCATAAAAAGTCAAAAAAAAGACATAGTATAGTAAGGCATAAAAAGTCATAAAACGACATATTATAGTAAGGCATAAAAACGCCATAGTATAGTAAGGCATAAAAAGTCATAAAATCATCATTTTTTCGTAAGGCATAAAAAGTCAAGAAAAATTCATGACATATTAAGGCATAAAAGCTCATAAAATCATCATTTTATTGTAAGGAATAGATATTTCAAACAATGTCATAGTATAGTGAGGTAAAAAAAATGTCACAGTATATCACCTCTAACGTAAAGGCCCAGGACTGGGTTTGAACACACAACCTTCTTATTGTGAGGTATCAATTCTAACCACTCGACCACCATACAGGCTCATCAGAGTTTTATAGTATGGTAATCCATAAAGACATCATAGTATAGTAAGGCATAAAAAGTCATAAAACGACATATTATAGTAAGGCATAAAAACGACATTGTATAGTAAGTCATAAAAAGTCATAAAAATGACATAGTGTAATAAGTCATAAAAATTACAAGGTATAGTAAGGCATAAAAAGTTTTAAAAAACGACATAGTGAGGCATAAAAAGTCGAAAAAACGTCATGACACAATAAGGCATAAAATCTCATAAAATCATCATTTTATTTTAAGGCATAGATATTTCAAACAATGTCATAGCATAGTGAGGTAAAAAATGTCATAGTATATCACCTCTAACGTAAAGGCCCAGGATTGGGTTTGAACCCACAACCTTCTTATTGTGAGGTATCAATTCTAACCACTCGACCACCATACAGGCTCATCAGAGTTTTATAGTATGGTAATCCATAAAGACATCATAGCATAATAAGGCATAAAAACGCCATAGTATAGTAAGACATAAAAAGTAAAAAAAAAACAACATAGTATAGTAAGGCATAAAAAGTCATAAAAACGACATAGTATAGTAAGGCATAAAAACGACATAGTATCATAAGGCATAAAAAGTCATGAAAACGACATAGTATCGTAAGGCATAAAAACGACATAGTATAGTAAGGCATAAAAAGTTAAAAAAACGCCATAGTATAGTAAGGCATAAAAAGTCAAAAAAACGACATAGTATAGTAAGGCATAAAAAGTCACAAGATCATCATTTTTTCGTAAGCCATAAAAAGTAAGAAAAAACGTCATGACATATTAAAGCATAAAATCTCATAAAGTCATCATTTTATTGTAAGGCATAGATACTTCAAACAATGTCATAGCATAGTGAGGTAAAAAATGTCATAGCATATCACCTCTAACGCAAAGGCCCAGGACTGGGTTTGAACCCACAACCTTCTTATTGTGAGGTAGCAATTCTAACCACTCAACCACCATACAGGCTCATCAGAGTTTCATAGTATGGTAATCCATAAAGACATCATAGTATAATAAGGCATAAAAACGCCATAGTATAGTAAGACATAAAAAGTTAAAAAAACAACATAGTATAGTAAGGCATAAAAAGTCATAAAAACGACATAGTATCGTAAGGAATAAAAACAACATAGTATAGTAAGGCATAAAAAGTCAAAAAAACGACATAGTATAATAAGGCATAAAAACACCATAGTATGGTAAGGCATAAAAAGTCATAAAATCATCATTTTTTCATAAGGCATAAAAAGTCAAGAAAAATTCATGACATATTAAGGCATAAAAGCTCATAAAATCATCATTTTATTGACCACCATACAGGCTCATCAGAGTTTCATAGTATGGTAATCCATAAAGACATCATAGTATATTAAGGCATAACATTTTTTAAAAAACGACATAGTATAGTAAGGCATAAAAATGACTTGGTATAGTCAGGCATAAAAAGTACAAAAAACGCCATAGTATAGTAAGACATAAAAAGTAAAAAAAAAACAACATAGTATAGTAAGGCATAAAAAGTACAAAAAACGCCATAGTATAGTAAGACATAAAAAGTAAAAAAAAAACAACATAGTATAGTAAGGCATAAAAAGTCATAAAAACGACATAGTATAGTAAGGCATAAAAACGACATAGTATCATAAGGCATAAAAAGTCATGAAAACGACATAGTATCGTAAGGCATAAAAACGACATAGTATAGTAAGGCATAAAAAGTTAAAAAAACGCCATAGTATAGTAAGGCATAAAAAGTCAAAAAAACGACATAGTATAGTAAGGCATAAAAAGTCACAAGATCATCATTTTTTCGTAAGCCATAAAAAGTAAGAAAAAACGTCATGACATATTAAAGCATAAAATCTCATAAAGTCATCATTTTATTGTAAGGCATAGATACTTCAAACAATGTCATAGCATAGTGAGGTAAAAAATGTCATAGCATATCACCTCTAACGCAAAGGCCCAGGACTGGGTTTGAACCCACAACCTTCTTATTGTGAGGTAGCAATTCTAACCACTCAACCACCATACAGGCTCATCAGAGTTTCATAGTATGGTAATCCATAAAGACATCATAGTATAATAAGGCATAAAAACGCCATAGTATAGTAAGACATAAAAAGTTAAAAAAAACAACATAGTATAGTAAGGCATAAAAAGTCATAAAAACGACATAGTATCGTAAGGAATAAAAACAACATAGTATAGTAAGGCATAAAAAGTCAAAAAAACGACATAGTATAATAAGGCATAAAAACACCATAGTATGGTAAGGCATAAAAAGTCATAAAATCATCATTTTTTCATAAGGCATAAAAAGTCAAGAAAAATTCATGACATATTAAGGCATAAAAGCTCATAAAATCATCATTTTATTGACCACCATACAGGCTCATCAGAGTTTCATAGTATGGTAATCCATAAAGACATCATAGTATATTAAGGCATAACATTTTTTAAAAAACGACATAGTATAGTAAGGCATAAAAATGACTTGGTATAGTCAGGCATAAAAAGTACAAAAAACGCCATAGTATAGTNAGGCATAAAAAGTACAAAAAAAGACATAGTATAGTAAGGCATAAAAAGTAAAAAAAATGACATAGTATATTGAGGCATAAAAAGTAAAAAAAAATACCATAGTATAGTGAGGCATAAAAAGTCATAAAAACGACATAGTATAGTAAGACAAAAAGTAAAAAAAAAAAAACAACATAGTATAGTAAGGCATAAAAAGTCATAAAAAAAAATAGTATAGTAAGTCATAAAAACAACAGTATCGTAAGGCATAAAAACGACATAGTATCGTAAGGCATAAAAACGACATAGTATCATAAGGCATAAAAACGACATAGTATAGTAAGGCATAAAAAGTCAAAAATTGACTGTATATTAAGGCATAAACAGTTTTAAAAAATGACAAAGTATAGTAAGGCACAAAAAGTCAAAAAAATGACAGAGTATATTAAGGCAAAAAAAAAAAAAAAGTAAAAAAAACGACATAGTATAGTAAGGCATAAAAAGTCATGAAAAAGACAAAAAATAATAAAGAAAAAAAAAAAAAAAGTAAAAAAAACGACATAGTATAGTAAGGCAAAAAAATGACTTAGTATAGTCAGGCATAAAAAGTACAAAAAAATGACATAGTATAATAAGGCATCAAAAGTCAAAAAAATGATATAGTATATTGTGGCATAAAAAGTAAAAAAAACGACATAGTATAGTAAGGCATAAAAAGTCAAAAAATGCCATAGTATAGTAAGGCATAAAAAGTCAAAAAATGCCATAGTATAGTAAGGCATAAAAAGTCAAAAAATGCCATAGTATAGTAAGGCATAAAAAGTCAAAAAATGCCATAGTATAGTAAGGCATAAAAAGTCAAAAAATGCCATAGTATAGTAAGGCATAAAAAGTCAAAAAATGCCATAGTATAGTAAGGCATAAAAAGTCAAAAAATGCCATAGTATAGTAAGGCATAAAAAGTCAAAAAAACGACATAGTATAGTAAGGCAAAAAAATGACTTAGTATAGTCAGGCATAAAAAGTACAAAAAAAGACATAGTATAATAAGGCATAAAAAGTCAAAAAAATGACATAGTATATTTTGGCATAAAAAGTCAAAAAAACGACATAGTATAGTAAAGCATAAAAAGTAAAAAAAAAATGAAATAGCATAGTAAGGCATAAAAAGTCAAAAAATGACATAGTATAGTAAGGCATAAAAAGTAAAAAAAATGACATATTATATTAAGTCATAAAAAGTAAAAAAAAATAACAGTATAGTAAGGCATAAAAAGTCAAAAAAACGACATAGTATAATAAGGCATAAAAAGTCAAAAAAACGACAGTATAGTAAGGCATAAAAAGTAAAAAAAAATGACATAGTATAGTAAGGCATAAAAACGACATAGTATAGTAAGTCATAAAAAGTCAAAAAAATGACATAGTATAGTAAGGCATAAAAAGTTTTAAAAAACGACATAGTATAGTCAGGCATAAAAAGTCAAAAATTGACAGTATATTAAGGCATAAACAGTTTTAAAAAATGACAAAGTATAGTAAGGCATAAAAAGTCAAAAAAATGACATAGTATAGTACGGCATAAAAAGTTTTTAAAAACAACATAGTATAGTAAGGCATAAAAAGTCAAAAAAAATGACATAGTATAGTAAGGCATAAAATTTTTTAAAAAACGACATAAGGAAAAAAAATGACTTGGTATAGTCAGGCATTAAAGTACAAAAAAAGACATAGTATAATAAGGCATAAAAAGTTAAAAAAAATGACATAGTATATTGTGGCATAAAAAGTCAAAAAACCAACACAGTATAGTAAAGCATAAAAAGTAAAAAAAAATGAAATAGTATAGTAAGGCATAAAAAGTCAAAAAAATGACATAGTATAGTAAGGCATAAAAAGTAAAAAAAAATGACATAGTACATTAAGTCATAAAAAGTAAAAAAAAAATAACAGTATAGTAAGGCATAAAAAGTCAAAAAAATGACATAGTATAATAAGGCATAAAAAGTCAAAAAAAATGACAGTATATTATGGCATAAAAAGTAAAAAAAAAACGACATAGTATAGTAAGGCATAAAAAGTCAAAAAAATAACATAGTATACCAAGGCATAAAAAGTCATAAAAACGACATAGTATAGTAAGGCATAAAAACAACATAGTATAGTAAGGTATAAAAAGTAAAAAAAACGACATAGTATAGTAAGGCATAAAAAGTCAAAAAAATAACATAGTATAGTAAGGCATAAAAAGTTTTAAAAAAACAACATAGTATAGTAAGGCCTACAAAGTCAAAAAATAACAGTATAGTAAGGCATAAAAAGTTTTAAAAAACCACATAGTATAGTCAGGCATAAAAAGTCAAAAATTGACAGTATATTAAGAAGTAAACAGTTTTAAAAAATGACAAAGTATAGTCAGGCATAAAATGTACAAAAAAAGACAGTATAGTAATCATAAAAACTCATAAAAACGACATAGTATAGTAAAGCATAAAAAGGACATAGTACAGTAAGGCATAAAAAGTCAAAAAACAACATAGTATAGTATGCATAAAAAGTAATAAAAATGACATAATATAGTAAAGCATAAAAAGGACATAGTACAGTAAGGTATAAAAAGTAAAAAAAAAAAACAACATAGTATAGTAATGCATAAAATCTCAAAAAAATCATCATTTAATCGTAAGGCATAGAAATTTCAAACAATGTCATAGTATAGTGACGTATAAAAATGTCATAGTATATCACCTCTAACGTAAAGGCCCAGGACTGGGTTTGAACCCACAAACTTCTTATTGTGAGGTAGCAATTCTAACCACTCGACTACCATACAGGCTCATCAGAGTTTCATAGTATGGTAATCCATAAAGACACCATAGTATCGAATCCCGCATCAGACAGCCCTTTACTGCATGTCATTCCCCCTCTCTCTGCCTCCCCATTTCCTGTCTCTCTATACTATCCTGTCCAATAAAGGCACAAAAGCCCAAAAAAATATACTTTAAAAAAAAAAAAAACGCCATAGTATAGTAAGGCATAAAAAGTCATAAAAATGACATAGTATAGTAAGGCATAAAAATGACATAGTATAGTAACGCATAAATAGTCAAAAAAATGACATAGTATATTAAGGTATAAAAAATTTTAAAAAACGGCATAGTATAGTAAGGCACAAAAAGTCAAAAAATTTACATAGTATATTAAGGCATAAAAATTTTTTAAAAACGACATAGTATAGTAAGGCATAAAAAGTCCAAAAATTGACATAGTATAGTAAGGCATAAAAATGACATAGTATAGTCAGGCATAAAAAGTACAAAAAAAGACATAGTATAGTAAGGCATAAAAACTCATAAAAACGACATAGTATAGTAAGGCATAAAAACGACAGTATATTAAGGCATAAAAAGTTTTAAAAAACGACATAGTATAGTAAGGCATAAAGAGTCAAAAAAACGACATAGTATAGTAAGGCATAAAAAGTTTTAAAAAAACAACATAGTATAGTAAAGCATAAAAAGTCAAAAAAATAACATAGTATAGTAAGGCATAAAAAGTCATAAAAATGACATAGTATAGTAAGGCATAAAAAGTCATAAAAATGACATAGTATAGTAAGGCATAAAAAGTCATAAAAATGACATAGTATAGTAAGGCATAAAAAGTCATAAAAATGCCATAGTACAGTAAGGCAAAAAAAGTCATAAAAATGACATAGTATAATAAGGCATGAAAACATCATAGTATATTATGGCATAAAAAGTCATAAAAAAGTCACAGTATCGTAAGTCATAAAAGACATAAAAACGTCCTAGTATAGTAAGGCATAAATAGTCAAAAAGACGGCATGGTATAGTAAGGCATAAAAAGAAAAAACATAGTATAGTACATCTACTGTAAAGGCTCAGGACCGGGTTTGAGCCCACAACCTTCTTATTGCCAGGTAGCAATTCTAACCACTCTACCACTATACAAGCTCATTTCATAGTATTATAGTTTCATAAGCCATAAAAACATTATAGTATACAAAGGCATAAAACATCAAAAAAGGTCATAGTATACAAAGGCATAAAACATAAAAAAAAAACGTCATAGTATGGTAAGGCATAAAACTGTCAAAAAATGTCATAGGCATAAAAAATTCAAACAATGTCATACATAGTATAGTAAGGCGTAAAATAGTCAAACATGTCATAGTATAGTAAGGCATAAATTGTGACAAAAAACATCATACTATAGTAAGGCATTAATTAGCAAAACATAAAAACATCACAGTATAGTAGGGCATAAAATGTCATGAAAACATCATAGTATAGCAAGCCATGACAATGTTAAAAAACGTCATAGTATAACAAGGTATTAAGATGTCAAAAATAAGTCATAGTATAGTAAGGCATAAAACATCATAGTATAGTAAGGCATACAAATTTCAAAAAATGTCACACTATATTAATTCATAAAAATGTCAAAAAACATCACAGTATAGTAAGGCATAATGCATCATAGTATAGTATGGCATTAAAACGTCAAAATAAGTCCTAGTATAATAAGGCATAAAACGTCATAGTATAGTAAAGCATAAAATTGTGATTAAAACATCATAGTATGGTATGGCATAAAAACGTCACAAAACATCATAGTATAGTAAGGCATAAACACATCAAAAAACTGTAAAGGCCCAGGACCAAGTTTGAACCCACAACCTTCTTATTCTGAGATAGCAATTCTAACCACTCAATCATCACAATGGCATAGTATGGTAAGTCATAGAAACATCATTGAAAAGTAAAGCATAAAAATGTCAAAAAATTGTCATAGTATAGTAACTCATAAAATGACATATTACAGTAAGGCATAAAATGTCATAGTCTTGTTAGGCATAAAAATGTCAAATGGTGTTACTGTGAGGTGCCAGTTCTAACCACTTCATCACCCTGCTGCTGATTGCCTTGGAAAAGTAGCCTCTTGGAGGGCACATTGGAATGATCTTATATGACTTCACTCCAAACATAGTGTAAGTTCACTCAAATATTTGTACGAAAAAAATTTTCTCCCAAAATATTGGTACTGTACATTTGCAAACCTACGTCCAAGATTCTAGGGTATATCACACTTGTTGACTTATCAGGAGGCAACTGGAGTCAACATGGACCAAGAAATGAGATTGGACTGAACTCAACTAAGCAACAGGGTTTTTTTACTGGTATGGAATGAATTCATATTATTCATATTTTGTGTTAACCTTGCTAGACACTACACATTATACCAAACATGTAATGCATCATTTGCAATATTTATTGTGTTTATAAGGGAGAAGCCCAGTGCCAAAGCTCTGCTGCCTCAGTGGTACACAGTATGCTGGGGTGCAGACTCCACTATAGCAGTGCTGAAGAGGATCCCAGACAATGCAACACAGAAGAACAAGTTAAGGTAATATTTTTAACAGTAATTTATCACTGAGATTAACCTGTCCAACAATTATCTTTACAAAACTGACAGTACCAAACAAACTGTACGTAGGACTGACTAAATATGTAATTTGCCATTTATGTCTGTTGCTGTTGCCCCTCCTAACGTCCTGTCTCTGCTCTTTGCTCTATATGTTGTAACTCCTGCAGCAGGTGGTGTGGTCCTGCTTCATCAGCATCTCTTATGGAACAGAAATGAGTTAATTAAGGAAACACAATAGGCTCCTCAAAGTACAAGAGAAGTACTACTCTCAGAACAGATGTTTGAATTAAGATAAATTCCAGGCAGAGAATCCAAACTTTCCTGAACTGAAAATGGTATATTAGCGTTAAAAAAAAAGTTAGTTAAGATGTTAGAAGTAAGGACTAGCCAACAAATGTAAAATAATATATAACTTTTTTAAGTATTGTACAATTAGGATGATATATTCAGTACTCAGACACTAAATATTTGTTGGAACTATTCTCCCCAGTGCTGCACACCAGCCAGCTGTTCATGCTGTCCGTGCCAGTGTCAGCAGGGACACCGTCCTGCATCTGCCACACCAGGATGATCATCACGTTCCTTTGAAAGTCAAAACCAAAGAAGAGTGTCCCACTCTTCTAGCACTGAAATTGCACTAGAGGAACCTATTAGGCACTTCTCTGTGAGATGGAGCCCAGCGGGTTGATGTAACATTTGGGCTCCCAGCAGGTCTGTAGAGTTTGCATGTACAATAGGCTGTTACGAATCAGATTAGCTCATTTAACAGGCCACTTACTGTATGATGCCACAGTTTTCTTTAACCGGCCAAAACCCTCATATCAGTAAATTAAATGCTACAAATGAATTGATTCATACAAGCAAATCCAGGCTGTTCTATAACTGATTCCGCCATTGTCCTTGAGCTATTACATTGATGAAAAGCATTATTTTTATGAACTGCCTATGTAGAGTAGGATGTTCCAAAATAACTTTGCTCACTTAAATTTTAATGTGAAACTCTGTGCTCACTCAGCATAATTGCTACCTCATGACTAGAAATTCAGCAGCTTTTAACAGCCTAGTTCAGTGATACAACTCTAAGACAAGTTCACTGCTGTAACAATGTGCTGCTCTACAGTATATAAGACAGAGCAAGACATTATTACAAACTGTTAAACATCCTTTTATAGGTTCCCTGAAATGAGATCTCAATTCACAATTATTCAGCCTCGCATTCATACACACTACAGTGTCTTGTTTTGTTTTTGTTTTGTTTCAGGTTGGAAAACTCACCGTATATATGGAGAAGAACAGAATGTATTTTTAATTTAAGCCATTATTGTGTGCTTAGTTTAGTCAAATTGGCAACACATTCTGTAAATAATAATAATGTATTTATTTATTTCTCTTCAGTTGGTGGGGTATGGCTATCGATCGATCTATCTATCTATCTATCTATCTATCTATCTATATAGATATATAGTAGTATAGTATAGATGTATATATATAGTAATATACAGTTTAATTTTAAGCTTTCTAAATGAATTAACTATATTGTTTGCATTATTTGAAGCTCACATGTGTTCAAGCATAGATAGGTTGGCCATGCCTGCTGCTGTAGTGCATGTTTCATATCATTAATGGCTTTATTTGTCACCCAGCTGGAAATGTATCACAAACAACAACAAACTTTTAAATAAAAATCATTTCAACCAGTCTATATCTGTAGGATATAATGCTTTTAAGTCAACATGCTCATTAACATGTGTGTACTTATCTTGAAGTTAAATTAGTTGCACTGCTGTGATCATGAAAAAAAATTGTTTCTGAAGGTAATGAGTTTTCTATATTTGTTTTACACATAAGGCAAATCAACCATGATTCACTCTGAATTACAGATAATTAAATGAAAGTAGAAAATAAAAATGTAGAAAGTGGAATACTAAGGCATCAGGTATTATTCCACTGAATGCAGCTCACTGAATGAAGTTAGAGACTATCACTGGTCGCTGCCTTTAAGTGCAGACTTTTTTTGTTTTTATATGGCCAATAATACCCATGAGAAATTTGAAATCACCAATTTATTTTTCACAGTAAGAAGCTTCTGCTGCCAAATATTACTACTGCTGGACATTTACCCCGTCTCCCTGATGTCATAGACACCCATTGTTTCCAAAATTGCATTTAAAAGAGCTTGCACTGACAACGGCTAGTTCAACATATATATCTGTCATGTGAATCTACATTACATGTGTATTGCCAAATGTGGAGGGACCACAATCATGCAGACATATGAGAAGTAGTTCCATTATTCTACAATGTAATGTGAGAATGTAAAGCTTTTTAAAGCCATGATCACAGGTTGTAGGATAATGATGTTGGCTTGTTGGTCGGTTCGTCCACCACTTTGATACCGGCTTACATATCTTAACCACTACTGGATGGATTGCCATGAAACCTGGTACAGACACTCATGATTCCCAGTGGATGCATCTTAATCTAATGATGGTGATCCCCTGCTTCACCGTTTAGCACCACCAGCAGGTTGACAATTGTGATTTTGAGTGAAATGTCTTAACTATTGGATGGATTGCCATGAAATTTAGGACAGATATTCACGTCCCTATCAGGCTGAATTGTAATAACTATATGGTGATTCTCTGAGTTTTCATCATCCTCAGGTCAAAATTTTTACCATACTAATTAGCAAATGTTAGCATGCTAACATAATTAACTAAGATGGTGACCATGGGAAACACTGTGCTTGCTAAACATTAGCGTGTTTGCATTGTCATTGTTAGCATGTTAGCATGTTGATCCTCGCAAAACACCACAGCGCCTAAGTACAGTCTGACAAGCTGTAGACTCTTTTCTACAGACTCTTTCCTTAATATTCCAGAGAGAACAATTATTTTTTCAATTATTAGATGAACAAAAGTAGTACACAGTGAAACCATCATTACCCATCCTTGAAAAACAAGTTTTACATCTCTTTAATGTACATCGCCATCTCTCCTATACCAAATGAAAGGCAAAGGCAAATTTATTTTATAAAGCACATTATCATTCACAAAGGTCATTCAATGTGCTTAACAGAAATAAAAGATGCATGAAAAATAGAAGTAAAAAGCATAATCAGAAAATAGTACAAAAACAGTATAAAAACAGATTACAAAACCAGGTAATATCTAGAGTGCATGACTAAATGATTAAATGAAAGTAGCATGGTGTCACAACCAAGTAATTACCAAAGATGAAAAAAAATGGGTACCTTGTTGCCCTTGTTGTTGACAAGTGGATTATGTGTACATATATTACCACATCTTTATTGCATTAATTTAATAGTAAAAACTTAGATTGATATGTAAAATCTATGTTTGGTTTTATTCTATGTGTTTGTGCCTTATGTGTCTTTTGTGTGTAAATGTATATTTAATTTATTCTCTTTAGAAATTTTTACATTTAAATGTTTAGGATTCAGACAGGTACATACAGCCTGGTTGTCCTCCAGACTGGCTTGATATGTTGTGTGATATATGGGTGTTCTGTGGTGCCTCATGTAGGTCATAAGAAGTAATCAAATGACGCCTTTTTATAACATGTGGCATGACAGGTCAATGACACAGTGATTTGTCCCAGTGGACCAGCAAGTGAAACCAGTGGACAATATTATCACAGCACGTTTATACGCCTCTGACCTGCCAAGCTCACAATGCTATAAAAGTACATAACACATTAAAATTTTCTGTCTCTCTGGCTTCTGCCTCAATGTTTGTTAATCGGCCTGGCTTCATGTTAGTTACCTTGACAACACTTTCTTTTCTCTCCTTCTGCCATCAAACCCTCCCTCAACACGGAGTGCACTGGGTGGTTTACTGGATGGGCTTGTTACAAACGGGGGATTGAATTTGTTGCAAATACATCTCACATCTCCCCAGTGGCATATTAATGCTTAAGTTGTCCCTCAGGTCAGTGAGCTATAAACACTCGTAAATGTTATGAGGCGCTTCAGCCATAAACCCTAGAAAGGCCAATGGATTTGAGGGATCTCAAAGAAGACCAAAACATGAAAGTGGCTGTCGAGGGTCACTCTTTTTTCAGTTATTTACTATATATTTTGTGTCTATCCTTTCTGCATTTGTATTAAAATTTCTTATCAGCCCCCTCCGTCTTTCGTCTCCCTATCTCACAGTATGACTTTCCTCACCAACTCCCCTCCAAAATACTTTCCTCCCCGCCTGCCTTTGTGGTGTCTGCCAGCGTGCTCTGTGGTTAGGGGGCTGTTGTTTTCGCAAGTAGGGGAAGGGCACGTCTTGTAAATGGACATGTCATGTGGAGCAATGCCCAGCCAGTTGCACTGGAGAGAGCCCTGGGGCCTAGAGCAGAGCAGCCAGGCAGACACAGAGAAAGGGGAACTATCTTTGGCCAGGCAAGTCAGGATGCTCTCTGGGCCAAGTGTGGAAAAGACGGACAGAGAGAGAGATGGAGAGAGGACAGAGAAGGGAGTCGGGTGGCGGTGTTGATGGTGTTGATGGTTCTGGCAAACAAATGTACTCAGAGAGAAGGGGAAGGACATGCAGCAAAGAGTCCGGCTGGACGGGAATCGAACCTGGGACTTGCTACTTAGAGCAATTGACAAACATCTTTAAGCGTATCTACACTTTTTTGGCTATTCAACAATTTTTATGTACTAGGTACACATTTTCCATGTTTATGAGCTTCAACATAGCTTTAGCAACGTAGCTTGTTGAGGTACAAACAATATACAACAACAGTGATGTAATCCAGTTTTGAAGAGGAATAATAATGTATCATTTCGTACAGAACTCGGGACTTATATTATTACAATGTTCTCAGCATGACCTTCAGTAACCACAGCTGTTGCCAGATCAAAACGAACTGACTTACAGACAAAAATGTCAAATTTGGGGGTCAAAGGATGTTTCGGTTAAAAATAAAAGTGGTGAAATGAAAACAATATTGACTGCTTGCAGGAAGCAGGATGCAAACAGCAGTCTCCTGGGTTAAAGTAACACATTTTGTTGAACCAACCATTCATGTTGACTTCTTCCCTAAGAGACTTTGTGGCACGACAACATTTTTTGCCATTGATCCTGAAAGACAACAGTAGTAATTCACATGGCTACAAAAGGTCATTCTCAGGTTAACGTGAACATAAAGTACTTCCTTCAAGCATTTTAACAAATAACTAATTCTGTCCTTTTCTTGTGAGGACAGTCTCATTTTATCTTACTAAACTGAAATGTTCTGCTTTATATAACACAAAAACGAATATAAAGAATGTGACCAATAAAGCAAGACAGGGCACAGGGAAGAAAAAAAAAGGAGGAGGGTATAAAGTGAGAGAAGGCACATCAAGAAGAGAAGCAAAGGGCAACTGAGGTGAAGAACGGGAGAGATGTCCACAGAGGGGAGAGCGAAATCAACCAAGTGTATCACTTTAATGAAGTATCATGACTCCCTCACTGTTCATCTGTCCTCCTCCTCCTCCTGACTCTCCCTTGAAGCCGCAGTGTCATCCTGACAGGGAAGGTGTTGCCGTGACTGCCGCCGAGCCCAGCCTGTCATGACAGAAATTCTGAACTAATTAGGAAACAGGACCTGGGTCTGGAGAGCCTGAAATGGATTATGAGGGGCGGGACAAAGTGATTCTCAAGCGTTTCCCCTGACATTAAAGAGTGTCTTAGTGTTGTTAATACAAATAGGATAGAATCAATATTCCCCATCTATTGCTCAGTGTTTACATTGTGCTCATATCTTAACCTGCTATCTATTTTCTTTACTACAACCACCTTTCTCCTTCCACAGGTCCAGCTCTTTCCCTATTCATCTCATAATAATGATTATGATAATAACGACGATCGTGATAGAAAGTCAGGATGGAATGAAAATGAATTAAATTAATGTAATTTTCTATTATCGTGCCTCTATCTAACAGGAATGTCATTTTTTTATGCTCGCCTCCATTATTTTTTTTTCTTCCAGCAGCAACAGGCAGCTGATTTCCCAAAAAGTACTGCCTCTATAATTACAGCAGAGATGTATAAATAGCAGGCAGCTCCCTCTCCTCTCTCCCTTATATGTAGCGAGTGTATCTCTCTCAGTGTGTGTGTATGTGGTTCAGCTGTGCGTGACTGAGTGTGAGGCCATCATTGGATGCTCTTAAGGAAGTGAAGCGTTACACCGGCGAACAAGAGTGAGAGAGAGAATTAGAAAAAAAAAAACTGAATGAGCACGAGAGCAAGAAAAATAAAAAATGAGGAGAGGAAGAGATGAAAATGGGAAAGCCACTTTAAATCAAGCACCTTTTAATCAGTGCTCTCACAATGGGGGCCATAAAGATAACAAGGCAGAGAGAGCCTCCTGTTGGCTCTCCAGGCAGCTAAAGTCACAGATTTATGGATAGCTAGGGAGAGTCTTCTCAACCATGTTTAAGCCACAGCGCCAAGCTGCTGGCGATACGGATTACACTGGCAAGGCCATCTCCGGACAAGTTATCAATTTATCTAGGATTTAGACACCGAACCTGGTGTACACACAGGTGGCTGTGTGCCTCTATCCTTCATCAACACCTTCAGATATTTTTACATTGCTTACCAGAGGTCAAGTACCCACTGTCTTTCAATGTGTCAAGTCTAAGTGTGATTCAAATAATGATTTTTCTTTGTAACATTTTTTTACTTTCTCAAGGCTAGAATTACTGAATCGCGGTTGTATGCCTCCACTACTCAGATTAGTTTCAGGTTACATAACTGTATAACTAAAATTTTGTCATAATTGCTGTGTGAAGTCTCAAGTAATGGCTAAAAAGTGTTTTGTGAGGTCACACTGACCTTGACCTTTGACCACCAAAATTTAATCAGTTCATCCTTGAGTCAGAGTGGACACTTGTGCCAAATTTGAAAAAGTTCCTTCAAGTTATTATTGAGACAATCAGCCTCAGCTGTTCGGTATTTAGCGCTAACTAGCTGATGTTAGGATGTTAACATACTACACTAAGATGGTGCTTCACAGAGCCACTAATCCCATTTAGCAGTAGTTATTAAATATACAAGGTATTGCTCAGATGTGTTCAGATTCAAATCCAAATCACGTTTTTTCCTACATTGTGAGCACAGGTTCTTTTGGAGAGGGTACATGTGGTTATGACACTGCTGCACTTCTCTTACATTTTGTCTGAGAACAAACTCAGGCTGAAAACATTAATAAAATGCTTTTACTATCGTGCCTGAAGAAGAACCAAATGTGCATCAAGGGTAATTTTGGTTCAGAAAAGACAAATTTTGGACTGGTTGTTGTTTTATCAAACTGCAAAACTACCTCACTAAATTAAACAAATGTGACCTTGCATCATGCTTGTTTTTTAGCTACCTTTCAGTGCAAGCACAAAGAAAATGCACCACCAAACAAAACAATGGGTGCAGGTTTGCAGCCTCTACTAACACTTGTGCAAATGGCTCATGTAAGATGTGTAATATGGGATTGATCCTCTCTGTGGAGTTTTAACTACTGGCTATTTCATGTATTTGAGTAATGACTTCCTTCAAAAATAATATTAAATATGGCTGACTCATTGTGCAAGGAATTTTTCAAGGAAGAAAAAGATGGAGACATTTTCAGGCTTTCTTGTACATGAAACTCACTTTTGTCATTACAAGTCTCTCTCACGCTCTCCATTTCTCTCGAACACTCTATCAGCACTGCTCTAGGTGGTCCACTCTACTGCAGACAAACATGTCCATGCCTTTGGGCAAAGCAGCAGGCGCAACATTTCCTCTGCAATGATCCTGCATTGTGTCCGAGCAAGCACTTTCTCTCTTCCAAATGGTGCGTGTGGCCTATAAGCAACTAACCCAGACATAATGATGGGGGTGGGGTGGGGTAGGGGTGGGGGGTGGGGGTGATGGCTGTTGGAGGCAGTGCTCCAGTCCTGCGGCTCCGGTTTGTGAGGACTATTTGATCGCCATAGGGGCACTGCTGTGCTCTGGATGCTGTATCCCGCGGTGGCACATCTTGAGGGGAGAGGGCTCCTGTTTCATACTGTATACTTCCATTTTGAGTCAGTGACTGACACTGTGGTGTGTGTTTCTTGACATTTCTGACTACCCAGAGGGCACATATGGGTGTGTGTGTGTGTGTGTGTGTGTGTGTGTGTGTGATTGTTTGTGCGCATCTGACCACTATCTAGCACCCACTGCTTTTCCATCTTTTTCCACTTCTACATCTCCCCAGATAGCAATGTCTTTACAAAAGTACTAGTTACTCTGTTGGGGCTGCCAAATGGGTTTCATATGTTTCACAAGTGAACTCCATCCACCAAACACACTGGCAAGATGGGAGAAAACGAGTAGGCCTACTTGCCAACAATTCCCATCTTTGAGAGACTGAGACTGGCTGTGAATGGTGAAAATATACATTCATTTTGTGTGTGTGTGTGTGGTAAAAGAAGAAAAGAAATGGTAGATATAGAGAGACAGATACACAGAGGGTAATGAAGTAGTAATTCTTTTACTGTCTACTGTCAGGAAACTCTTCCTGACTTTGATAGATGTGTCTGGCCGAATAATATGACATTTCCACACTGTAGCAGGAACTCAACTTGAAATGTCAGACTGCCCACTACCCCCTCCTGTGCCCTCTGTTTCCACTTTTGGTGCACTTTCTCATATGTGACTGGGTGTGCATGTATGTGTGCACACATCTGTGGATCTGTACACTCCTGTGCCCTGTCTCCAAGGTAACAGCAGAGTAGAAAGTCAGGTACCCCCATGACAGAAAATCCAGTATTTTCTCTGTACTCTGTTCTCTCGTGGTCTTTTTATTTATTTATTTTTTATTTTTCTATTCTTGTGACAGCTTGTCAAAGCCTGTGTTTGATTTGTCTTTTCAGTGCAGTGTAGACCATCAGTTCAGGTAATGTCAGTGTCCATCAACTCAGGTTTGATATGAAAAAGCATTCAACAAAGTTTCCCATTTGATTCAGAGTCACTCTGTTAACTGTGCAGGTTAATAAAGGGAAAATGATTCAATTAATTCAGTCCTCTAACCAGAGCAAACTGAGAGCCATCAATGCTCTCTGCAGGAACAATTGCTATGACAAAGGTTAGCTTGCTTCAGTTTGGTATTGATTTTGAATTTGTTCACAATCGTCATCAATCAGACTTCCTTGTTTGTATTTTCTTGGTTTTTGTGTTGGCTGCTGTACTGGTGTGTTCGCTGAACTGTGATATTCTGTCTAAGTACAATGCTGGTTTGACTTTCATCCTTCAGACTAGTTTTCTGCATCATTCCAGAAATCTTATTCAGGATTTAACAATAGCTGCCACAACCATAAAGTTTGTCTCCTAGGAAAATTAGCTACTCAGCTAAAAATCTGTAATGGGGGACTTTTAATAAATGAACTTATAAAGAGAAGGATTTGGCTAGCGGATTTAGAAACTACTTTCCATGCTAATTTATTAGCCGTGAAGCTAATTTTATTCTGAAGTGGTTAGACTGTTTTTAACCCTGAAGAATCCTGTAGGTGTTACCAAACATCACATTATTGCAGCCATGGCCACACAGGCTCACAAGATTTTTTAAAGTATCCCATTTTAGTGGGCATGCTGATGTTTGTAAATGAACTAAATAAAGAGGACTTTAATTTTAACCTAATAAAATGTCAGAGTAGTCAAGTCTAGACAAGAAGCTTTATTATTACATAGTGCTTTACTGATTTAACTGAAGAAATGTTGTCTGGTTATGTATTACAAATCAACGATGATGACTCCACTTGGCTAGAAGGGCTCGCATCCAGAGATGCAATATAGCATGAAAAAACTGGCTAAAAGTGTTCCGCTGTATGGAGGTCACACTAACTGTACTGCTTGGGTTAAGGAAACTCTCAAAGACTGTGAAGTAGAAGTAAAAGAAATAAGAGCTATGAAAAATGTTGAAAAGTGTTGCTATATCCACTCAATCTCCTCAAAATGATTCAATGCAGAATTCAAACAAGTAAAGACCAACCTAACCTACCAAAGCCAGCTGTAGCCTATAGTCAGACACAAATAAGACTTAATTAAACTCACAGTGAGATGAAGTCATTTTAGTTAAATATATATATATATATATATATATACATATACTCCTCACTTTCGCATTATAGAAGGTATAGTAAGCTTTGAATGAAATGGGTGTCTTTAAACATACGGAGACCAGGTGTCCTCGTTTGTCTGGGACTGTCCTGTTATGGGTCTCGAGTCCTGCCAAATATCTGTAAAACACTAAAATGTCTCAGTTCTTAACATTCGCTAACAAATTGTCCCAGTTTTCATCATTATTAAAATATGACACTAATAATGTAATTGTTTTCAGCGTTTACATAAACTTTATCATATTCTGTCCCACTCATTATTACCTAACCCAGTATAAAAACATAAACAATGTACCATGCGTCTGAATTCAACACTGATTAGTCTGTAGGCACTTAATAAATCAATGTATTGTTGCCAAGGCTGTTACTAGCCTATGAGTTGCTTCTTTCAGAGAGAAGCTGTCAGTATATTAATGGTTAGCTATCATACCGAAGAGGCAGTCAGTCTTATCTAAAGAGCTCGAGGAGGCTTACAAAAGGTATCCTGCAACAAAAATGCTGCATGGCATCCATGGTGCATGCTTACTTCTACTGAAGTACTGAAGCTAACTTCTACTGAAGTTACCATGCTAACCAGCTATCCCCGGGCCCGTATCAGCCCGTCTCGTCACCTCCCCATAGGAACTAATAACCTCTTGTATTATAAAGACAACGATGGCTGAAGTTCTTTGTCAAGCCACAATCACCACCACCCGCTCCCGGCAGAAAAAGTATACAAATAGCCACATTAGACAGCATCTGAAACCCCCACACCCCACATCTTTACACGCCCAGCAATTTTGGTGACTTTTTCGATGTACATGGTAAGAAACTAAATTTATCTCTTGAGCTCCTCTTTTTTCATTCTACATCAGCCACTTTGACCATGAATGCCTTAGAGGAGAGACTGTTCGATAGTGTTTGCTTTTATCCCGTATGAAACATTGCATGATGCCCATCTTCAGAACATGTATAAGCACTTCTGCTTTTACATGTGTCTGGATGACCCACTGTGTGAAATAGTTTATTTTAAAACTACTGAGCCCTTAATTCTGTGGGTTTTTCTGTCACTATGTGCAGGACGTATATGTAAATTCTATAATGATCCAGTGTGAGGAAATGATAGATTTACAGTGCACATCCGTTTGTTTGGAGACAAAGCACATGACTCATTTCACAGTGGCACATTTTCAGACACAATCTCTGATGGCCTTGCAGCTACTGACATTTCGTGAACTGTTGCTATGTGCTTTAAGGTTGTGCCATTTGTGTCATGAATGGTGCCTGCAGGACAGAGGCGATACACATCTTTGCAATGCTAGACAGAAGGGAAGAGGAAGAGACAGGATTCTGTAAATTCCGAATTGGTTCATGTGGTTATATGCTTTTGTGGTATTTGTGTTTTACCCATATACTAAAATCCAGTTTCATTGCATTCTTATACAGTTTGATCAAAGAATTTCTAAACCAAGTCAAAATAAAGTTGCAGTTACTGTAGTCCACAACAGCATCATTATGTAATAGTTTTTTTTTGTGTTCAAACACTGTGATGATTTTGTTCAAACTTTCAACTCATCATGTCTCACATGAACATTATCATTTACTTATTTCTTACACAAGTGACAGGTGGAAGGCAGCTTGCTTATTTATAATAACAGTGGATCTGTCTATGTCTCTCCCTCCTTATATGCCACCCACAATCTTCTTTTCCTGTGTCATAGATGGGGGAGCCCTACGAGGCACCGCGTGACACAGATCTGAGCTGACAGCTTGAAATAACAGTTAACAGTTTTTCTGCCTGGTTCCCTCTGACAAATTCACAGTGCTGTAATGTTAAATGGAGTGTACTGCAGACCTGGGAGAGGCACAGGTGCTCTCTGACACTACACCGACTTCACCTCAACACCCCTATCCTACAGCCATCAATCCCACATTGTGCCAACCCTCCTCTTTTCACTCTGTCATGTTCCACCATGTTAATTTCCACCCGATGGCACCTGCCACCTTCTTTACTGTCATCTCTCTGCCAGGAGTTGTCGTGTTTTTTCCCAGGTTTCCTGGCCAACTTGATTGGTAACTTTCAAGACATTTCAGAGAATGCTATATTGGTACATAATGTAAAATGCTGAAAATGTAAATCCAGACTAACTGCAGGTTATAGCATAGACTTGATTCATAAATGTCATGCCCTCTGCATTTTTGAGAAAAAAAACAGAATTTTTTGGGTTACATGTCAGTGTCCCCTCTGTTGTCATATTCCAGTCAGGATGCTCTTGTGTCTCTATGTAAATTCTTTACATCTGGCAAATCAAACCATTAAACTGTATTTGCATAAAGCATTAACCATCACCATTCTATCATTGCCTAATGTTTACTTAGAGGTAGAAAGCAGCCACAACTTTGAACTGCAACCCACACAGTTTTCTAGTTAATCACTCGACAAGCATGGACCTAGTCTGTGATTCCTGGAAGTTTCATCACTTGTTTTCCCTACAACATCTACTCTTGCTATAACATGCACCTGTAGCAACTACGACATGATTTAACTGTTTAATGATTAAGGGACAGATAGCTACATTATTTAAATATTGAAAAACCACTTCAATGAGACAATGTTGTATCTTCTACTGCTAACATGCATCACTAATGTCAGGTTGAATTAGGTTGTAAGCTAGTTAGCTAATTAGCAAGTAAACTAGCACTATTATTAGCATTTTTCAGTGAGTTTTATGATTTAATCTGGACCTTAATTTTAGTTGGAGAGGTAAAGATAATGAAAGAACTAAATAATCATTACATTGTTCTGACAGACCTCACAATAATCTTCGCTATTAAACAATGTAAAAGTGCTGTGGCTCAAACAAAAACCAAGCCCCCGCCCCCAAACCTTTTGTGTTACATTATGCATACATCTGTTAAAAACCCAATAATACATGACCCATGAGTACAGCCCAATTCTCATCAACAGAGCCATTGTGGTGGAACCCACCTCTCTGATTGCTTCCCCCTCTTTCTGCGCACATTTCTTTCAATTTCTCCAAAGCTCTCCTCTATCCAGCCTTTTGTTTCAAAGCAGCCGCTTTAATTACTTCTGCCCGCGATATGAGCTTTGCATGACGGCTTTCACTCAGGCCTGGCAATAGGGAATATCGGGAGAGATGATTTGTATTAATGATGGGTGGCAATGGAGGTTGAGATGACGAAAGGGAGGAAAATGATATGAGACAGAAGGATAGAAGGAGTTGTCAGGAGGAATGTGGCTGATGAGCCCCAGATCATGGCTCAAATGAAGCTCGTCCAACCTTTTACCTTTCAGCCCATTATCAATTGTTTATACGTCCATCAGGATTATTTTTGCATGCTTGAGCTGCTACGCTGTCACGTTGACCTGAAATACTGAGTGGAGAATGGTATGTGCTTTTTTATGTAGCAAAAGTATCCTCAATAAAACATGGTTTGCCACTTGCCAGCACAGGTGGCAGCTTTCCCAAATCCACCCATTTGCGTTTAACCACACTCGAACGCCAACACACTTCAAGCTGTAGGCATCTCAAGCTGATGCGAATCCAGAGACATGAGGTGAGCTCACTCGTTCTCTGAGGCCTTCACATGGTGTGGCCCTCCACGGAGCGTTATCCAATGGGAACTAAGTGTTGATCAATGCAGTGAGTGTGGGAGGACAGAGGGTGGGGAGTAAAAACAGAGGAGAGAAAGGCCAGTGCCATCGCTCTTCCATGACGCTGAGGATCTAGATCCGCTGGGCTCCCAGGCTAAATTAAAACAACCGGCGTCCCATTGATTCCAGCACTGACAGGGACCATACATCACCCCACAGCCGGGGAGAAAGGAAGAGAGAGTAAAGAGAGAAACAAAAAGAGGGGTGGGTGGGTGGAGGGTGGTGGTGGGGTAATAGAGAAGAAAAGAACACATACAAGTAAGGAAATGATAACCAAAATGAAAGGGAGGAAAAAAGAAATAAAAGGAGGGTAAAAGAGAGATAAGCAATTAGAAAGGGGACATCTATTGAAAAGAAAGGAGAGGATGGGAGTTGGTGGAATGAGCAGTGGGAAGGAGGAAGAGAAAAAGATGAGATGGCAAACCAGACGCAAGCAATCGTCCACTGACAAGTCAATTTATTTCTATGCATGGCTGACTAAGAAGCAGAGAGAACCTTTGGGTTGGGAATTAGGGGTGGAGAACAGGCACAAAGACAGCAGCAATGACTTTTAGTAAATACCAAGCTGTTGAGATGCACAAAGCCAGTTGGGATAGCTAGGTATAGAAAAGCAAGAGATAATTGGGGGTTAGGGTCTGTGTATCTTTTGGTCATTTTGATTTTCCTTTCAGAAACGGGGATTCAAAAGCAAAAAAGAAAAGAAATACAAGTTGTTTTTCTTTTTTTATGGTCAAAAAAGATGAGTGAAATTTGGAAAAGTGGTTTAATTTTCATTTTCTATTTCACGTAACAAAAAAAAATCACCATCATTTCTAATTCTGACACAGGTGTTCTGCCGAGTTCTGCTTGCCTGCCAAGAGTCACTACAGATATCAGGATCAAATGGTGTTGCCTACACTATATTTTGGGCTGTTTTAGCTCAACAGTGTGAATTCCAAACATTTAACACTCACTGTTTTCACCTTATGGAGAGTGAGTTTGCCTCTGCCATTTCTATGTATCATTAGCCTAGTAAATAAGTTGCAAAAGCATGGAGATTAATTAGTCTCAAAACCCATGCACACAAAAACAACGTGTGCATGTGATAGTAGCGCACAGAACAGTATCCAGTGTGAGTGGAAAACCATTCTTGCCAGTGAGCATTTCACAAATGTGGTCATACAAGCACGGGGGCGCTAACAACTGTTCAACACTTGACATCAAGATGACTTTTGAGACTTTGGAGGCATGCACTGTGTGCATCCTGCATCCAAGTTCATCCACTGTGTCCTTCACGCCCTGTGATGTACGATTCATAAACTACAACAGTCACCAGTGTTAAATAACCTGATTGGTACCAGTTACTCACAGTTCAGCATGCACTTCTATTCAAGTTCTCTCAACTGCTGTCTAGATTTGTTCAGGGATTCAGTCAATGATTCATGTCTTCGTGAATAAAATGAAACCAAATGACAATGAAGCAGTGGTGGAATATAACTGCATAAGTGCATTTACTCAACTTCTGTACTTCAAAAATAGTTGTACTTTGAGTATTTCCATTTATGCTGCTCTGAATTTCTTACTCTTCTACAGTTTATGAGTCAAATATTGTAGTTTGTACTTCACATTTATCAGGATGCCATAGTTACAGTTACACTGCATATTGACAGTTCACACACAGTACAATATGTCTTAAAGTATATATATATTTATGATCTGTTATAAAATATGATGCACTGCAACAGATGAATCTACCCAAAGTTTATAAAGTAGTTTAAATCGTCTCCCTTTTCCCTTTCAACATTCAACAACCATTTCAGCACTAAAAGGCTGCTTACATGTTAACACATCAGTAGGAATAATCTAATTATTAATATGGGATGTGTTACTCACAGGGAACATTTTGCTGCACAATATATACTTAGTACATTTTGCCAAGAATACTTCTATTATTACCATAATAATAATGATAGCAATAATATTATCAATAATGATGACGCATGCTTTGCACAATGCACCTACAAAAGAATCATTCAATAACCAAGGAGACAGATCTACAGATTTTTTAAAATACTTACTTTTGTATTGATATTGATATATAAAAGACAGAAAAAACTATACTTACACTGTGGTCTAGGTTTTGGTGCCAGGGGACATGTATCATCAAATATGTCCTTATATGCCTGCTTTGTGTTCATTCACGTTTCCCTGACAAAGACCTTGTTGGTTGAAATGTTGCATCAATAGAAAAGGCACAGTTTTTAAAATATCTTGTCCCTCAGGTGCCAGCTCTCTGGAAGAAGAAGCAGATCCCTCATCTTCTGGCAACATTGAAAACCCTGATGCTGAAAAGCCTGAAAAGAACAGGATCATCCCCCCCCCCAATAGAGATGATGAAATCGATGAGGGTCATGTCAAGTTTGAGCAGCCCAACAGTTGCCTCCATTTCAGCAGTTCCCACCTCTAAACTTTGGGATGGATTGGAGACAACTGGGTGCTGCTGTTCATATTCCTGGATATTCTCCTCTTCTTGAAGCTGACCCTTATGCTTTACCTTTTGCTTTTTCCTGCGCATATCTTCATGCTTTTCCTTACATGGCTGCTCCTGCTTTTTTTTTTAAATGCTGATCCTCATGGTGTTCCTGAGCAGCTGATTGCCAAGAACCAGCAACAGAGACCTGAACAGGATCCTGGAACTGATGCCACTGGTGTGGATGAAGAGGATGGTTATGCTGTGAGAGCAGTGGGCCAATCACCACAGAGTTAATAGAATTAGTCAGCTCTCTGGAAGAAGAAGCAGATCCCTCATCTTCTGGCCAGAGAATAGAGTGATTAGCAGGAGGCCACTGCTAAGATGGTGAGGTGGTATGATTAGAAGTACTCAGACTAACTCCACAATGCTCTACAGGGATGACAAACCACCGCACAGGTATCACAACAAATCATCTGGCAGGATGACTGCGGTGACCCTTTTTTTGCCACTGACAACTGGCCTCTGCGTCTGGCAGGACCACCAATTCCCAACGTAGCCCTTGCGTCTGGCAGGGCCAGTGACATTTCAGCTAGTATCTCGCAATGGGAACTATGCCTACTATTTCTTAATGTTGGCATGTCTTTGGATTAATGTCTTTGAATTGACCCATTTTAACCCTGAGGGCTGGCCTTTGCGTCTGGCTGGGCAAGGAAAGCACCAGGTAGCCTTTACATCTGGCAGAGCTGTCAATATCCCAGGTAGCACGGTGGCTGGATCAACCTTTCTTTTTCCTGAGGTCTGGCCTTTTCATCTGGCAGGGCCGGCAATGTCCCAGGTAGCCCTTGCGTCTGGCAGGGCTGGAGAAGATGAAGACAGCCTTTGTGTCTGGCAGGGCAGGAAGTTTTTATCTTGGTCTTGTGTTCAAATGAACACAATCTTCCTCGTCACAGCACTAGTGACTTCTGCCGGTCTGGCACAGTCTGCACAGTCGGGGGTGGAGGTGGCTTGCTTCAACCACCTGCGTGTCATTCTCTCCCACTGATGCTCGTCAATAGAAGATGAAAACGAGTGGATAGCAACATCATGTGCTATGGAGGTAACACACGTCAGCACCAGAGTTAGAATTGACTGGGCTGTACTGCAGAGGAAGAGAGAGAAGAAAGTGATGAATACACTGCAAAAACAAGTAAAAAAAATCAAATGTCCTCTTTCAGACGGATACAAAAATCACAGCCCACAAGAACCTGGCAATCAATCCTCCAACCACATGAACTATGGCCTTTCATTTCATATGGACAAAAAAGGTAAGTATCTGAAATATAAAAAAAATTATTTAGAATAGGCTCTATCAAGACAAATAGTTATGTATATTAAAGATGTTTATCAATATATTTTTTATTCAATAATTAAAAGACTACTTGACTTACTATCCATTTTTGTGGACAAAAAAGGTTCAGTACAATCTGACTTTGACAACAATTATCTAGACTATAATATAAAAAAATAGACAAAAGCAGAGAAAGTAATGTATATTTGTTACATAATGTGTGCTATTATATTTATTTATTAATATCACTCAGTAATTTTGTTTTACTAACATTTTATGTATCTTACTACAGCAGCTGAGCTGCTTCTGTTCCCTGAGAGTGAGTATGAGCATCTAACCTGTTATTCACCAAACTTATTGTGTGGTGTTGTGTAAACCAGCTACATAATATAGGCTACTCCTATTGATCACTACAGTATTATTTACTTAGCAATTTAATTATTTTTCTGTTTTACAAAACATTAATTTTCTTATTTTTTCTCTTAACCACCTTAACTGTTGTTGTTCACTGTAGACAAAAAGTAAGTATGAGCTTCAGACTTATACAGCTAGTGACTAAGAAGTCTGCAATATAAAAAGGAAAGTAATGTATGTTTTAGTTTGCATAAGCTTCTAATGTATATGCTGCACTTGCTTAGAGTTCAGACGTCTTAGGCAGGAGTATTTATTGTTAGGTTGGCGCCAAGTGAATCAGAGTAGTGTCACACCAGTTTCCTGAAGATGTTTTGTCCAGCAGGGCATATGCAGTATAATCCAGATGTCAAAGGTCCTCATCCAACTATTGTTATGTGTGTTTTACCTTTTGTCCTTCCTCACTCATACTTGTCTGGAAGCTTCTCCCTACATTTTTATCTATAAAGACCTTGGTTTCCCTAGCTACGGAGGATAAAGACGACTCCATCTAGTCGTAACAGAAGCAAGCAGTGAAACAGACACAGTTAACCATTGTCTAATAGTGGGAGGTCATTATCATCTGAACTCTTAAGAGTGTTAGTGATGCTTGCAAAATAAGGACAGAAAATTCCCTCACAGAACTAACCCTTTCAATTTTAAGACCCATTGACAGTGACAGCAGACCATGAGGAGGATCCATATTGTTTTAGACTCTTCCTGGGTCTTTGGAAGAGTGGTTATACTGTTCCAACTACGTGTTATACTAGCTGTATGTTAACGCAGTTAAACAGCAAGCCAAACTCGGTTTCCATGAGCCAGGTTAAGCGAGCACTTTGCTCCTTTGTTGACAGATGACAGGTGAAAATCTACGAGTAAAACTACAATATAAAAGAAAACATTAAACACTTAGAAGGCCTCACAACTAACATGGTAAATCAATGTATTATACCAAACAACAGCAAAGCGTGCAGGAGCCAACGTAGCCATTAAAAGAATGACCGATGAATTGTATGCTGTGCTAACATATATAGATGAATTGCTATGCTAACACATTCATTCACGTTACTAGCATACAGCGAAACGACTGATAACATGAATTTCTAGAGCCAATACAGTTCATTTAAAGTCCCTGAAGGTAATTTATAAATCTTAACTAAAGTAACAAATGACCAAACTTACAGACATTGCTTTCGTTGTCTTGGAAAAAGTGTAAGGTACCCCATACGTCCGTATCGCGCGATGCGTTCACTTCCCGAGTACTACGATATCCGGCAGATTTGCATATCAAAATAAAAGTCACTCAGTTCAATGCATATTAACAAAATACAGTGTCTGTACCTGAAAATATAATGCATGTCTAATATATTGCAGAATGAATTACAGTCAGAAATACATACCAAACCACACAGAACCCTCAGTGATGTTGGGTTAACATGAAGTTACTTAGATAGGAAATCTAAACTGCTTCCAAAACTTTTTCAACAGGTTAGGACCCATCAGACATCAGGGATTTAAGAAGATCACATCAGTTAGACGCACTTTCAAATGTAGACTGAGCGCTTTACTGTCAACATGCGTCATAACAAACACACACATTTACAGAGACATACAACAATTTTTTACCAACACAGATCTACAAAGCAATAATAATAATAATAATAACAACAATAATGATGGTAAAAGTGAACATTAATTCTAGAAATCTAATTTACATATACCTATAATTGATTTGTAGTACTTAAGGCTGACTGTATAGTTGACATTGTGCTTGTACAATATTGAGTGTATCATAACTATTGTATTAAGTAATTAAGCATCACTTTGAGTTTGTAAGAGGTTTCTTTTCAAAAATAAATAATTAAAACTTAACTTAATTAGTGAAATAAAGAGCAATATACAAACAAGGCAGCAGTGTCATTTAGTGAAAGAAAACACCAACACATAGAAGACTCAAAGCAAGGGGAAACATATAAACGACAAGAATATGATATATTACAAATACGAATGTTTATTTAAGATAATGAGATAATGTCTATATACTGAAAAAGAGTTTGTGGGTTAATTTAGATTTGTAAATATGAAATCTCACCACAATAAGACTTAAATTAAAGAAAAAATTTAGTAAAAAACAGTTTCAGAACACATCATGTTAGTATCTCTTTTCAGCATATGAAGGAAATCATTTTTGAGGATAAAACTAATGAATCAACTTATGAGAAACGTCTTTCACCTTATTCCATATTAAAAAAAAAAAAAGTATTTCAACCTTTTATTTAACTATATGAACTCAGAGGAGAGCCATGGCCAAAATAACAAACAGCAAAATCTCCTGGCACAACAGAACAATAGTGGCCTAAGAGTCCAGAAATGCAGCTCTGCCTTTATACACCCCCAGATGGACTGTGATTGGTTGCAGATCTCCAGATTCACCAGTCAGTTGCTCAAGGGAGGAGGAGGAAGAGGAGGAGGTGGAGGTGGAGGAACAAGAGCGGAGGCCCACAGAGCCTCAGAGCAACATAACACATTTCATCAATTAAAGGTTCACCTACAAAACAACAAAATTTGCTCCAACATCTTGTGTGCATGTTGCATGTGTGCTGTTCTGTGTCAAGCTTGACTGAAGGCAACCACCTCTGCATTTTTTTGTTGAATCTAGTCTGCACAGAACTCATAATATTGTGTATAATGAGTTACAAATCACAAGTCTTCAATTCAGAGTTTACTTGTAACTTGAGGCATTAGAAGTTTTAAAAAAATATGATATACAGTGTGCTAAGCAATCACCATGAAATAGCAATGGACATACTGTATTACGGAGGTTGCTTCCCAGATAAGACTTTATAAAGTTTTGAAAACAAATCAGAGCCTGTAATGAAGTTAGTTAATGATATGAAAGCAGTTAATTGCAATACATTTGTAAACACTTCCATATAAATTCTGAATGGAACTTTATTTTGTTTAGCCTATATATCTTTTTCCAATAACAGTTTGAGTTACATCAGCTCTGCTCGTCCTCTTTAAGCCTTTAAAAGCAGCAGACAGTTTAACAGTTTATTGAGTCCATGGGAGACAAGTTTCTTTCTGCAGTAAAGTCCTCCTCGCTGGGAGGAGAAATATACACAACCTGAAAATGCTGCACCCAAAAACAAATTGATCAAGAACAGAAAAGAGTTTGCCTTCAGAAATGTTGTTCAGATGAAGATGATCTAGAATGCTACTTCTCAGTCTCAGCAGGCAGGCAGAACTCGGCATAATACCTGTCTCAGAATATCAAAAAACAGGTATTTTTTATTAATTTTCTGATGATTTTAGTTTTTGTTATAGGAAATAGAAAAAAAAAAAAAGAATACTCATTTTTGAAAGGAAAACGACAGAAACATACGCGGACCAGTAAGAATGAATCATCGCCTCTGCAATATATTCAGATGAGACTTTTCCTGTCATGAGATATCTATCTTACTGTCATTCATATTTCAAATCACTGTCATCCTCTGAACTCCATGAAAAGAGATGTTTCACTTATTGACTCTGAAGTGACAGGGTTATTCCACTATTGTTCTTGATCATCAATCTCTTCGATGAAGTATCAGTATCCAATTGTGGTCTTGCAGAAAGAGTGGGAGTTGGACATGAGAGGTGAACTTTGCAGTGATTACAGTGTGGTAATGGTGAATTCAATAGGATTTCATGAGAGCTAGTAAAGGACAAACCGCTTCACATACATGTCACTAGTGATTAACTGCATTAATATACATTTATGTTCAAAATGTCTATGTACATACTTTTCCTTTCTATAGTTGCAAATAATATTATTTTTTTCTGAATTGGCTTTATACAGTATCGCAGGAATGAGACCTAAAAACTGGAAATGAGTTCACATTGTAGCACTTCTGGTTCCGTCGTCTCAAAGTCTATGGGTTTTTTGAATGGGTTTTTGGTTAAATGGCTGAAATAAGGTCTGTAGTTAAACAAGCTCAAGGCATTTTCCTGTTTTATTCTACAATATAAAATATATCAGTAAATACCCCAGTTGTGCTTTCTTTAAGGTTTTACTTCTGTTGAAAACATGGCTAACAAGTAGCTAAATGAGACTACAAAGGTTGTCGGGGGTGTTCAACGTCATCACACCGAACACGGAAACCGATCCAACTTTGTAAGAGGAAAGGCTTTTGTAGAAGAGGTAAGCACACTAAATCAAACCACAGGTTGGAAGTTTAGTGATAACATCACTGACATTAGTTTTTTACTTCATTCTGGCAATTGTATGTAGCGTTTTCTTATGTCAGTTCCCATGAGAAACATGGCCCTGGGTTCTCTTACTTAAACACACGTTAACTTCATTTTGGCCACCCTTTAAATTTAAATACTGTAATAAAACTGCTAAAAGAGTTAAGTATGATAGTGTGAATGTGTACCATTAAACCTTGACTTTAGCACTGTAGATCCCACTCACTGGTTACTGACGAGGAGGACAATCAATTAGAGTTGTATGAAGTGATAATATTTATTTATCAAAATGTTTAAATTAAATAAAAATAAATAAGTTCCAGTTTTAATTTAAAGTGTTCTTTGCGTTAGCTCAAACAAAATAGACGCAATAGCCCGTTAGCTACAAAGGCAATGTAAAAGGGAAAGACAGGTAAGTACCCTTTAAAAATAACTGAAAGGTCACAAATGGCAACTTTAAATCACCTTAAAACTGACGAATATTACTCTTTAAACAGGCAGGTACCCTTGAACTTGAGGAAATACAAATTGATTAACCACAAATACCTGGATTAAGTCTTAATAAACCAGTGCATGAATCAACAACATCAAAATACTGTTTTTACTGTTGTGGGCCCACAAAGAACAAACAAACAAAAGCCAGCGATTAACAAAAATAAATAACCCCAGTTGCAGGCCTGGTCACTGCTTTGGTGAGGTGTGTTACCTTAGCGGTAGTGAAAGTGTATTTACTCACAGGAGCGATGCAACAGTTCATTACTCACATAGGTTCACTGTGTCCTCACTTTAATGTCCGATGATGGTCCATGTTCGGTCCCAATATCAATAAAGAAAGGGAAAGTCCTCCTCTGTCCTAGTGGCAGGTTGGTCTTCCTCGGAGCCAGAGGTGCAGCCGTGCTTTTCCGGTCACACAGTGCGCTGTCTGGTAATTGGTTCGAGCCTCAAAGTCCATGCACACTACATTAGCGAACATTAGCGTGGAGGCTAATGGATAGCGCAGCAGCAGACTAGAAGCCTAACGAGCTAAATTTAGCTCTCATGCAGAATATAATAAATAACATTTTTTTAGCTGTATAACACACTGCTACAAATGAGTCAGGCTACTAACAGTGTCTTTAACTCTGGGCTTAACACTCTGCTTACTGTTGTAGCTAATCGCTACGGTAAAAGGAAAAGCACGTACTCCGCACGGTGCCGCAGCCGTACACCGCGTCCCACTCCGCTCTCCTTCTACCTATTAGTTCCACCCCTTAACCAATCACAATTTTAGAAACGTGACGTCTCTTTGTATGGACCAATCTGAGGCAGATAAACAAAAATACTAAACATAAGCAGGTTAGTCTATCACACCTCATGTGGAGGCATCTCAAACAAACTAAAACTAAAGTTACACAGCCTATATAAGAAAGTGACATTTAAACATTTAGGTGCCGGCCTACATTGTAACAACTGTATGGTTTCTACTGCCATGCACATTTTAACTCTGGGGCTTATATCCAGGGTTTACATGTGTTGAGGCTTCAAAAATCATAAAAGTGGTGTTCATTGGCAAAGGTTATCCTGCTGAACAACTGTGTAAGTATCATAGACTTTCGTTTGTCACAGAGCTTATTTTCTGCATTAATCCAAAAGCCAATGTAAAAATTCCTTTGGCTTTTTGTCGTGGGAAGGTGATGCTAACATCTGGGTTCCAGGCCTCAAAAAATACGTCATATAATTTAACTTTAATTTCTTATTGATCTTTCTTATTAGCTTGAAGTGTCTGTGTGAGAAGAGTAGTCAACCAGATGCATGTTTATGAGGTGATTGAAAGCCCCAGAGCTCACAACCCTGACTTTGGCCTTCTCTGATTGGTTAGAAGGGTGAGGCTTGCTCAGAAACTGGGTCAGAGTCGGGTCAAAGAAGCCTATGACAGCATCCCTCTACATTCGGATATGTTTTGGAGCATATTTCATCAAAAAAAAATTACATTCTGTAGCTTTAAGCAACAAGTTTTGTAATTATTAAAGTAATGCAGTTACTTTTTAAATGAATTCAATGTAATGACAATTACATCTTTTCAAGTAACTTGCTCTACACTGCTGATATGTATAATACTATATGTCATATGCACTTACATCATCATCTTACAAACCTGCGGGTATGAATGCTGAAACAAGCAAATAAACAAATACACATGCATTTACAGGGCTATGCACACACAGCAAAAAAGCCCCTGGCAGTCTTTGCCCTGAAAGGACAAAGAGAAGGATTTCTAGGACTCCCTCTCTCATCTACCTTTAGGTAAAGGTTAATTCTAATTATTTTCAGGCTGGCCTTTATTACCTTCCCCTAGAGTTCCCCTTCCTGTTTGTTCATCTACTCACAAGAACATGCTTTGCTCAAAACTTTGAGCCGAAAAGTTTGGTCATGGGGCATGAAGAAAATGGATGAATTTTTAATATAATTTGGGAAAAGAAAGAATGACATTGTGGCTGTTCACAAATTTCTAGGAAAACATTTGATAAATCTTGTATCTAGAAGACATTTCTCACATTGCAATCTGTGTGGAATAGCCCAGCAATCTAAGAGCACAGATGGCCGTGTACATCTCAGTGCCATTTCAAATGATGTACTGTAATAAAGTTATCCACACTGTTTAAAGTTTGCATAATTGTGCAGCACTTTGGTAATGTGCAGTACATCCTTCAAATTAGAGAGTGCAGATGGAACAGACACACTCCTACTGCTGTGTAATGGCTACAGAGATTTAATCAGCTGAAAGGGAGGGACCTCATATATCCTAGATGCAGTTGTGGATGACATAAGAAGTGTACATTGATGAGGTCCAGCACAGATTCTGCCATTGCTGCATTAAATTTTTAATTTAGTATTGTATATGCTTTTAAAATGGGCTACATTCAATATTTATATCACAGTGACAGAGGTAAAACATGAAATAAATAGTATATTATTGTATGCATTACCAATACTTCACTCTGCTGTTGTTATATTGGAAGATGGATGACTTGTTGATTCAATTTACAAGTGTTAAAAAAATGAATCCCACAATTCCTTGCAAAGCGATTCACTCAAATCCCATAGAAAATGATTGGGGGGAAAATTCACATCACGTGGTTGGTATGGAGAGGAGGATGATTACAGCGACCAATAACTCTTGTCAGTGTGCATAAGGTGTGTGAGTATCGTCTTAAAGTAGACTTGGATTATAAATTAGATTATAATAGACAGAAGCAGTGTTTGCAAAGTGAGTTTTACAACAGAGAAGCTTGTAGAACTAAAATAATCCCTCACTAAGAGCCAGGGTGAGTGACAGTTGCTCGCTGGGTAAGTGTTAGAAAGAGAGATCTCTGTATGAGAGGTTACAGTATGAGTATATGTCCACGTGTCTTTCTCTGAAACACAACAATGTGCCATCATTCTTGAATTAAATCTATTGATTGAACAATTAAATCAGCTAGAAAAGCACAGACCTCCACCAAGGCCAGAGTTAAACAACATAAACCAGACTTCAGAGTTCAGACTACAAAAAAGTAATCTGCCCCAAAATTTAATAAATTCTTCCCTGGCCTATGCCCCATCCCTCCTCCAAGTTCAGTGAAGGGATGGGGCATGTACTTTTTGCATAATCCTCCTGTTAAAATAAACAGACACGGGTGAAAACACAACCTCCTTGGCGGAGGTAATTAAAACTCAGCTATTCCACTGTTTCTTTGGCAAAGCCTTTCTCCATCGTCATTTCAGCCACGTTCCTTTCTGTGTTTGTGCAGCAGTCCCATCCTCATCTCCATTCCTCACCCTGCGCTTCTTCCTCCTGCCATGTTCTCACACTGTTTCACCTCTCTCATCTTCAATACTGTCTGCTCTCATCTCAGTTGCATAGTTATGGATATGCTCTGCCTGTGTCTCCTTTTTCATCCAGCTTCCCCTCTGTCCGCCTTCTTGCATTTACTTGTTTTCATCACGTGACCGCCATGTACACATCTTTTTTTCTTACTTTTAATTAGTTTTAGCCTGTCTTTTTGTTTTTTCTTCTTGCCCTTTTAAAGACTGCAGTGCATTCACTGGTTCATTTCTTTTACTCTCCCTTCTTTAGCGCTCTCATTTTCTTTTTCTTCAATCTTTTTATTTGACTCCTTTGAAGTCCTCCTGAACCTTGTAGCTCGGGCGGCAAAAGAGGCTTCACAAATTTGCATCTTTATGCATGTGTGCACGCATGTGCCTGTGAACTTCCTCTATAAAATATGATCTTGATCTGGGGCTCGTCAATCATTTACAAAGTCAGATGTTTCTGAAGTTTGTCAAAACAAAGAAAGAATTCGGAGATCACTTCCGCTCTGCACTTCTAAAATATTCATTTGTGTAGTTGGGTTGTTTCTCATCTGTTCCTGTCCTCTTTTTATATTTTCTCCATGTTCTTTCTGTTTGATGCTGAGATTCATGTTGGTTGAAAGGGCGATGGGTTAAAAAGATAACTAAAAAAGATTTTTAGTTTAAACAGTAAATGAATTATAGATATTAAGAAGGAAGTCAAATTAAAGGTTAAAATTAACATAATATGACATTTAGTAATAGTTTGATGTTACATCAGTGTATTAAACAGTGAAGCCTAAATTAAACATATATTTAAAGTTATATGCCACATATTATAAGGCAAGCATAGACAGAACTGGGAAATTAGTGTAGCGTCTCTTAACTCTACCCGTATGTGTTTGACAAGCAAGCATAAACCACAGTAGATGAGCGTGACAGGCTGACACCTGTCAATCAAATAAATTAGAAGATGTGAGCTTTGAGGGACTCCAGCTTCTTCTTCACGTTGTATTTCACAAGAGAAGTTTTAGAGTTTTATCCCCCAGTTAGACGCGTCGATGGTGCAGTAAATCAGGAAAAATGGGGGAACCTAAAACCCAAGAAAACATGTGTATCTGACAGGGAGACTCTTTCAAGGCCAGCACTGCAGATGTGAGAGTATCATGGCCAAGCAGCTTAGTGTTAATAATGGCTCGGATATCATGTGTGGATGTTGCCTGTTTTTAATCAGCAGCCTTAAGTTTTACTATCTTAATTAAAAATGATGGAGCACTGGCACATACATTGTATCAAGAAAATCAGATTGACATCATAGTGGATGAAGCTCTTCCAGTAAGATGTGTGTAGCTGTTCAGCTAAGATAGCAGTGCAATGTGTGGAGTTACTGGCTTTCAGCACTGAAATAATGCCAACCTGTAATCCACCTGAGCCATCGCCTAAAAACTGTTGGTTTTCAGATTTATGATGCAATTTAGATGTAATAAATTCTGAAATGTGCAAGTGCAGAAACGTCAGAGCACAGCTGGAATTTCATGTTTACTTATTGACCTCCATAATGAGATGTATGTGGTTTTGCAGCGCTGCTTTCCTTGGAGAAACCTGACTGACGCGAGACAGCCTGTACCAAGTGGTTACCAGCTGGGAGACTTGTAACTAAGATGGATTTGTTTACAGAGCTCTTGTGATTGGTGCTGTATTGTTACAAATGCCAGTTTAGGCTTTAATCCAGCAATTGTAAGTTCAGGCTTAAACCTTTACTCCTGTGGCATTTTCTGGTTTGATGGAAATGGAAACATGCCATTGGTCATCACAGTGAAAGCTATTCCAAGGCCCTTTGGATGGCGCTCCAGGGTGAAATAACAACCCCCACCCCACCCAGCCTAGACCCCCACCCCCCCTCACCTGGCCCTGGTCTCTCCGAGGGACAGGCGATATGGTAATGAGGGAAATGAATGAATAGTGAGTCTCTGGGAAGACTTTCCCCTGTGTGTGTGTGTGTGTGTGTGTGTGTGTGTGTGTGTGTGTGTGTCCAGCTGCTCTCTTGGCCACTGTGGCCATTACTGAACAGTACCAAGCAGCAGAGCATGACACTCACCAGCTGGATCTGCACACACCTCCACTGAGAGAGCAGGCCTGTGCCAATGAGACAAGGAGAAAGAGAGAAAGTGGGGGGGGGGCAATGAGAGACAGAGGTGCCACAGCCAAGGAGACAGAGGAGAGGAGAGATCCATCCTCAAGGTAAGATGAAACAGATTTAACACTGCGCGAATGACACCGACAAAGTCACCAACACCTAACACACACTGCTGCAGAGAACACACCAAGCACGTAATTGCACCCACAAATATATTATCCTGACCTCAATGTCAGATTGGGTGTATGAATGCATGTGTGACAAATTGTGTACGTGTGTGTGTGTGTGTGTGTGTGTGTTTGTGTGTGTGTGTGTGTGTGTGTGTGTGTGTGTAGGTGGACAGCTTCTAGGGAGAAAAATCTCCACCATGTGTCATATTGTCATGGTGACCATCAGAAGAGCCATAAATACATCTCAGATCTGCTGCATTAGGGACTGTCCAGCTGTGTGTGCATGTCTGTGTGCGTGTACTGTATCTCGTAGACATATTCAGGCTGCCGTATATGTCTGAAAGGCATTTTCTCTCACTCTTTCTCCCTTTTTCTTCTTTTCTTTCTTTGCATCTCACTCTCATACAGCTATTCACAGGCACCTTTACAGTGATGAAGAAAAATATTATGCATGGATAGGTGGGGGGAATGGAGGGTGGGGATGGCAAAAAGATTATTCATATGCCAGAAGATAAATGTATTTTCTCTACTTGCCTCATTCCCTGCCCTCACTTGCAACCCTCTCTCCCTCTTCCCTCATTTCGTATTCCTCAGTCCAGCCACATTATTCCTTCTCCCTCTCCTGCTTGCCGCTGTCTGGCCGGCTGACATGAAACGATATCTGTCATGGTGTTTGGAACACACTGAACATCACTTGTCAGCTAAGGGATGACAATGGCTGGCATGGAGTGGATGGTACACGGGCAAAAACGAGACATTCTACTTTCAGCCTACTTCCGTCTCTGTTTAAATCCCATTATAGGCAGACCAGAGTCTTCTTTTCTTGGCTGGAAGTCAATGGGCGTCTTGTGTTCAAAATGTTTTCTTCTCTGTGAGAGGCCAGATATGCAAATTCACTAAAGCATCAGCAAGAAAAAAAGTATTAAATGTACTATTGTTTGGCATTAAAAACTTCCAAAAGCCTTTTAGAAAAGCCACTTACATCGATTAAATTCTGCAGGCAAGCTTAGCAGTTTGTGACAAGATATTTTTCTTTCCAGTGTAATACAATGTAATTCAGTTAAAAAAACTAACAGCTTTGATTGATCCTAAATGCTCTCTTAATATGAACTGCTGTAGTCTTAGATACATTTTGTGAGATTGTTACCTGCGCTCTGCATTCAATCTTCATGGCCATTTAAAAGTAGCAGTAGTAGTAGTCAAATACAAAATTTCACTAAGATAGTCAGTGCAATGTTTTCTGTTGGGGCAGCAGGTACCAGTTGCTCTCTGAAATGTCAAGACATGTTATCAAATATGAGTTCCATGTGCGAGAAATGTCAAAATTTCAAGCATGTTCAATTCTAGAAAAGAAGAAAAACACAAGAATTTGAAAATACAGTCGCCTACAGTTCTCCCCTCACGGATACATAAACAACTTAATACATGCACAAAACACAAGTAACTCAGCTCGTAGCTGCTTGTGGCTACAGTTAGCAGAAGGCTAAACTATTAGCGACATTGAACATAGCTGACCAACCACTACAAAACATTTAGATATTACAGGAAAATTAAGTTAGCAGCCTGTTACCTGTCAAGTAGAAGTACAGCAAGTTCTCTCCATCTTATATTGACACATATCCATCTGAAAGGACATGCTCACGCAATTGCTAGAACAGCCAATAGGAACACGCTATCTATCTCTCTCTCTCCCTCTGAAAAGACCTATGATTGGCCAAAGTCTCCCGTCACGGGCTCAATTTTCTAAACTCTGAAAGCAGAGGCAAGAGGAGGTGCAGATGTCTAGTTTGCTCTGAGACCACTTGAACTACAATGTGCTGAAAGGTAATTATGGAATTTTTGCCCACTGATGCCAAAAAATTACTGCCTATCCCGGCTTTAATAACAGGGTTAAACTGAGGATCACACTGCCGATCCTTAAATCTCAGCTTTTAAATCAGTTATTAAAATGTTTTCTCGGCTGAAAGGAACGGAATTAAAAGAAAAGAAAAGAAAATAAGCTAGCTGAAATGAAAATAATTTCAAGACACATGTTTATTTCAAAAGGTTTCTTTTGAGACTTTTCTATTTTACTTACATGAATATGCAGGAAGTGACTGAGGGTTGCTCAGTAAAACAAAGTTTAATCTCATGATACCCATTTGTTCTTTTTCATAATGTTGCTGCTGCAGGAACTTGCTTTGTAAGATTTGATATTTATAAATGAATTTGATTTATAAAGCCTCTTTGTAGATGAGTAGGAACAGCACAGGTTTGTTACTAATAACACTAATGATGGTTCTGTTCTATTCAAGTGCCTCCTTCTCTTTTATACTAAAACTATCTGTGTTTGAGGAGGAGAAAGGACCTTCATTTGTACCTTATGAAGAGGATTTCAGGCAGTACTCTACATTACAACAAACCACGTACGCTTCTCCTTTCTACTCTCTCTGCATTTTAATTTTTTTATTTATTTTCTCGTCTCCTTCTCACCTATTTCCCTCTTTCACGGCTAGTCTAGTGGTGGCTGATGCTCGTGCCACCTGTGTCAGTCAGGAGTGGCCTATTTAGGGCAGCTAATTCATCATGGCCTGAGAGCTTACATACGGTACATACAATTACCCCCCAATGCAAACAAGACCCTCTCAGTCCCTGTGATTTATGGTCGTGTCAGGGGAGAGCAGACGTGGCAACAACAAAGAGATAGGCATGAGGAGGAGGAGGAGGGAGGGAGGTAGAGCAGGAGGTGGAAATGAAGAAGAGGACCTTTGAAGAGGACAGGTGAAAGCACAACAGAGAAATATGAGTCTTCAGAGACGGCTCAGCAAATCCTCAGGTTAGACAATATTAATACTAGCTCTGCATGTCAAAGTCGAGGATTTCTTCTCAAAACCTTTTTTCATTTTTATCCCTCTCAACCTGTTTGCAATGAATCCTCAAGGCTTCACACTGCTCATATCAGAGTCATATCCACTTTGACTCTTGAAGTCAGTGCTGCCAGGAAAGCATAGCTTCACCCACTGTTTTCCCAGACCCCCCCCCCACCCCCACCCCGGCCCCCGTGGTGCTTATTTTTAAATACATCACCAGCCTGTTTCAACCGTGGCAGTTGTATTGTGTGGCTGAAGGCCGATGAGATGGCTATCCAAGTAAAAATGAAAAGGAGGGGGAAAAAAAAGAGGGAGATGGAGGAGACGAGAGTAACAATGAAAGATTTATGACAGGCATTGAGAGCAGGCGGCAGTTTTATCAGCCTATTATCAACCAAATCGCCCCCACTGAGATGTAGCACATATCTACTCTGTTCTGCACTCTTTCTGTTCTGTATCTCCACTCACTCTCTTTCCAGATCAATGCTCACCCCTGCTGCCATCACCATACATAACCTGACTCTCCCAACCTTACCTTTTAGCATTCACTCTTTTACCTCTCCTTTAGTATTTACTCACCTCTCACCTTTCCCCCCTCTCTTCCTCCTCATCTCTTTGACTTTGTGTCTGTTGTTCAGTCGACCCTCTTGCCTCTCTTTTTCTCCTGCTTGTTCTTGTCTTTCTGCTTTATTGCTCTGACTACCCACTTTCCCTCCCTCCCTCCTTCCTCTAGCCGCTGGAGTATTTTCTGTCTACTTTGCTTACGCTGTCTGTTTTTTTCCCCCCGCAGCCTGCCTGTATATCTGCCTGCTCTCCGTAACCCATGAGGGCTCTTAATCAATGGCAGTTCATCCTGCCTCCTTCTCTTTCTCCCTTTTGCCACGTCCTCCTTCTCCTCAGCCCCCACCCTATTTTAGCAGACCCCTATCCCTTAAGGGTTAAAATAAAAAAAAGCACGTAAGGGTGAACAGGTTAATGTTCTGGCAGTTTGAGATACGCTTGTGACATTTCAATCCGGCATCTGTTTTTATCGCAGCTGATTTAAGAAGTGCGGGGGTGCGTGAGGGGGTAATGGAGGGATGAGAGGAGGGATGGAGAGAAGGAGGAGGAGGAGGAGGAGGAGGGAGCCCATGGGATGGCGCAGCTACCCAGAGACTGAGGAGTGTGTATGAGGCGCAGCAGGGGCTGTGGACCTGCAGTTGCAGATCAGTTAATAAACGGAAGCATATGGTCATGTCGCCCCCAAGTGGCAAGCAGCAGAACTCTTGGAGCGGGGACAAACTGCGGCAGTGCAACAGACATAATAACAGCAGGTGGTCTCAAAGTCCTAGAGATATGGAGAGGCAAAAATGTAAAGACACCTGTAATACCTTGCTATTATGTGGGCAGAGCACCAGCGAGTAATCTGTATTCTCCTTGCTGCCAATCATGACATTTGAATGAAATAGAGATGATGAGACTGTTGGATGCAGAGATATGAATAAAGAAGAAATGAAATAGAGAGTGTCATGTGAGGAAAATAGCAAGTGGCACAGCAAGAGGCCAGGTGAGGACAACCACAGAGCAGCGGTAGGAACACAGCTGAGGCGGAGTTAGAAAGGAAAAGCAGGGATATGTACACCGGAGAATAACACGCAGACGCTGGCTTTTGGGAGAGTTAAGCAGCCAGAGAATCCAATAAAGAAAACTGAGAGAGAAACTCCAGAGGTTTGGCTAAGTGAAAAGAAATGGATGAGAGGGAATCAGAGTTAGAGAGAGAGGACAACCAGACATCCAATGTGCAGAAAGTAATGGAGACAGAGAGGGAGGGAGGGAGGAAGAAAAGAGCTGGGGAATAAGAGAGAGGGAGCAGATATGACTGGCTAAGTAAGTGAATTAGAAGAAATTGGCCTGTAGATGAGCTGCAGGGGGGTTGGAGGGCGGGAGGATGGGTGGATGATGTGGGGGATGGTGGTTGGGTGGTGGGATTGCTACATCGCACCGTCAGCCGGCACTTTCTCCTGAGTTTTATTTGATATGAATTCAATAAGCAGCGGCCGATCTCCGTGCCCCGGGTGTAATTACCGGCAGAACAGCAGGGGCATTGTGAGCTTCGCCACCGCCTAAACGCTCCCCTGCTCGCTTCCAGGTCAGCACTGATCTTGTCTGAGAATGTCAATTATCGTCTTAAACACCGTCTGAGGAGCGAGGGAAGGAGAGGGAGGGAGGGTTGGGGTTTAGCGTTGAGAGCGATGAAATATAGCAAGTTAGGGAGGAAATATTTGCCCAACATCACAGCTTAAGAAAAGGAGCAGGAAGAGTGTGAAAGATAAGGCTACAGGCTAGAATACTAATGTGTTCCTCTTCATTGTTTAATATGAGATGGAAGGCAAGAGAGCAAGGCATACTGAATTCCCTGTGCCACTTCACTGAATGTCCCATCATCTTGGACCTACTGTACCATACACGGCACAGCAGAGGTGAGTTGAGGCCAAGGTGGGCGGGTGGGGCAACCTGTGGTCTATATGCAGCACAGCATCCTGGAACTTATGTCAATACTGGATGATGTGCCACAGTCTGAACCGCATCCACTGTCAAAGTTCAGTGTTACTGCAGGAAGCAGCGTGTCCTTTATGAAGCCAGGGGGAAAGTAAGAGAAGGTCAGCGTGGTTGAAAGGCATGTAGCACGTCTGATTTCCACACGCTTGACTGGGTTTAAAGTTTGAACCTCATCAAACTTTAATAAATAGGCAAATGTTAATTGGTGGGAGCCAGATGATAAGATCGATACCACCCTCGTGTTCGTACAGTAATTATGAAGCTACTATCAGCAGTCAGTTAGTTTAGCTTAGAACAAAGACTGAAAACAAGGGATGGGGGGGGGCAGCCTGGCTCTGTGTGCCAGCAACAAAAGCCACCTACCAGCACCCATACAGTTTACTAATTAACATGATATGTCCTGTTTAGCCACACAGAAACGGAACACTTTGTCTATTTCTTTTCTGGTCTTTGTGCTCAGCTAAGCTACTTGCTGTAGCTTTTATTAACCTCAAAGACATTAGAGTCTAGTCGTATTGATCTTCTCAGCTAACTCCTCACAAGAAAGAGAATAAGGGTAGTTCCCAAAATGTTGAACTGTCCCTTTAACTATATCTTCACCAAAGTCTATTTGCCGCAACCATGATCTTTCTATAGCCTTAACCAAACTGTAGTGGCAGGTGGAGAGAACCTTGGCATTGAAATCCAGACCATCGCCTTGTCAAATGGACAATGTCTGAATATAATCCCCTTATTTATACAATTGTGTCTGTTCCCCGCTGTCTATAAAGTCAGGCTCTCACCCTTCCATCAAGTTTGATCATTTGGAAAAACAACAAGAGACATTTTTGCCCTCTGACATTGACGGGCGAGACAACACATCGTACGAGAAAGTTATATCTACCTTTAGAAAATTGTGAATCCAGGTGGATGTTCTGAATCTGTCATATTCACTATCCTGTATCCTTGTCTGTCCACATTGTGTTAGCACTTCCTTTACTTTTGCATCTATGCAGGGATGGTAAATTTGGGCATAATATGTCTGTTCATATTCATTTAATCTTTTTTCCTGTACGTTTACTCTCCTGCAGTAGATACAGTATTTGTATCTAGCTTCCACAGTCTTCAACTGTCATTGTGTTGTGTTCCCTGAATCCGTCGAACCATCTATCCCGCTCCCACCTCTCTCTGTGTTTAAGTTTTCATACTTTTGCCCTTTATCCTGTGTGGTATATATTTCTCTCCATTCTTCCATTCATTACCATCAATTCTCATTCACTCAATCTGTTAAGCTTAACCACTCTTTGTCCTTTGACGAAACACTTTCACTCAGCAGGGCCTGGTTGGCTTTGTTATTGCCTTCAAGCTGTTTGTGTTTACACTGATTGAGTTTAGATTCACTGCTTCATATTCTGACAGTTCTTAACACATGCACTGATAATGCATGCATATTGAACATTATTTTACCCTGTATGTGGCCAGCTGCCAGTAAAGTTTTGCCATAATGAAAACGCGTGATCGATAACCACGTCTAATGACCGTTTTTTCACCGAGCTACAGCAACGAGATCTTTGAGCAGCATTGTACCCATACCATAAATGGTGTAATGTATGTCTATATCCATCAATCAAAGCATCCATCCCTGAATCAATCCATCAATCTGGCCTTATAAAAACTCATTCATTCACTTTGTTTCACCATGTTTCCTTCCCTCACCCCCACTTCCTTCTCCCCTTTGGTGGGTGCCAGTGGGAGTGGTCCGCCCTTGATCTGCTCTCAGAACAAACAGCCTGGTAAACATCATGAAACATTTAGAGGAGGCAGAGCAGCCTTCTCTCTAATTCACACTGGCAATCCAGAGATGCACAAAAACAGCTGCTCCCAAAGCTCACCCCAGCAGAGGGGTTTGAGTTGAAGCATGCACGCATGTGCTCTATATGCCTTTATGTACCTGGGAACTAAGATGTGTGCACAAAGATGAGGTGCATGTGTGTGTGAGCTTTCGTGATATGCATGTGTGCATATAAGGAAGTGCTTTCACACTTATATAGCACTAAGTCAGGGGTCTTCTCTGTTTGAAAAGCACATGCTCTGATCCGTGGAGTAATTTGGCATATTTAGGTAGATTAACATATTTGGGAAGTACTTTGTAGGGAGGGAGGGAGAACAAATGATCAGATTAGAATTACAACTAACTCATCTGGAGGTCTGAGTCAATGCCTTGCACAGAACAAAGCCCTCTTCACTGAGACTGTCTTGTGCTCAACATTTATAGTTATTTGTAAAACTGGATTGCCTCAGTGGTTGGGTAAATGGGGCAAAGCTGTCTTGAGATCTCACCTGCATGTAAACATCGCAACTCAAATTTTGAACCTCCCTTAAGCCCACAGTCATTTACGTCTTGTCAAATTGTCATGTCCCAATAAAACCATTCACTTTGTGTTGTGAAGTATAATTCTTTATGTGTTGCTCTCAGTCCACCCCAAAAAAAAATCTGATTTTGCTATTGTTTGTCCTCGAAATCAATAATTTGATTACCTGGAAATACAAGTTTACCGAAGTTTTGAGCCAGTGGGCAGTTTCTGTGCTATTTCTTGTCTTTTCACTGTGAAATGTCCATTCAAATCAATGAATAATGAATTAAGGTGTGCAGCCTCTTACTCCCTTTAATAAAATGTAGCAAGCGGAACAGCTTATTCGGTAATGTCACGCATAATTAGCCGTGCTGCCTAGACCACCTTCATGCGGTAATCTGTCGAGGCCTGACCTGCATTCCATTTCTCGCTTCTTCTTTTTTTTCCTCTCATCTTTCGCTCATCTGTCTCCTCGGTCATAGACCTTCCTCTCACTCTCTCTCTCTCTCTCTCTGTCTTCCCTCCTGTTTAGCTTGTTTGGATTTTGTGCTGAGTTCATAAAGCAAGAAAATCCCTTCAAGTGTGTGGCTCAAAGGACATACATGCTCCCGCTCGTGCACACACACACACACACACACACACACACACACACACACACACACACAAACACACAGTCCTCAGATGAAAACAACAAACAAGCGTGAGTGGGTGAGCACTTGCAATGATAATAGGCCCCCCGTGTAGTGAAGACTCCCATGTGGTGTGGCATATTATTTACTCAGTAAATTTGTAAAAGTGTACATATGAGGGCATGTATGCCATATCCAGGCTGTAAAATCTCTTTTCAAATCAAAACACTTGGAGATGTTGAGAACGCCTCAACGAAACATAGTATTATAAAGCAACCTCCATTGTGTATCAGTGGACCATTGCAGCAGTGCTATGTGAGCTTTAGTGTAAGCCACAGCGAGGCAGCTACTTACACTACGATCAATGCTACTAGGCCCTGTTAGGGAGGGAATCGATCAGCTTAGGACTTGATGTGGAACAGTCTCTTTCTCTCTGTATCTCTCACTTTCTCTGTCTGTCTTTCTCTATTTGCACTCGCTCTGTTCTGCGTCTCACACCGCCATTGATCTCAGACAATGATAGTGAGCATATCCTCTCTGTAGGGGTGACGAGGTCACCGCTAAACCATCTGAGAGTCTTAATGACCAGGACAATGCGAGGGAAGATGCTTGGCGGAGAGTAAGAGGTCTTTAACGTGAATGGATCTGCCTGAGCAAGCTGCACACTGATGCCGAGGAGACTTCAAGTTGAAAATATCACCTGCCGACCCTCGCTGCTGCAAAGGGTTGGGCTGAGGCTTGCTTCCCCACAGCAGTGCCTGGCTAATCTAAACTAATTGCAAGGACCACTGATGCATATGAAAGAGGTAGAGAGGGTGTACACACAGACAGATGCCAAATGAAAGGCACCATCTCCTGCTGCTGCTGCTGCTATACTCGCCTACACTTCATGAAATAACGGGAAATTTTTCATCCACATATTTCAGTATTAGAACGCAATGTAGAATTCGACCAAATGATATTTTGACATGATGGTGGTCCGAGAGGAAAAGTCACCAAAGTCATTAAGAATCATCCTCTGGGGGGCACCACTCAGTTGACATCACTTATAGAATAATGAGTTAAATAATGGTAGCATCACTCCACATGCCCATTCAGCGTGGGGCAGTTGTTGGGTGAGGTATTTTATTCCTAAGTGGCATTATCCTGAAGATTTGCCCACTGGGACCCAAACCTCATGTCCATCCATCCATCATGCAGAGGATATAATGAGTATTATATCCACAATCTGCTGAGGGGCATTAAAAACAGAATGCTTAGGTAATGAATCCTCAGGATTTACTTCAGCCCTGCTATGTCTACTAGCAGCACAAGTGCACTTGTCCAGGATTCAGAGACAAGGAAATACAAATTGGAAGATCAGAAAGAGATGGTGGCTCAACAGATACATAAATGGAGTCTTGTCACACAAGGCAGATATTCTGTGGCTAGAGAAGAAGGTCATTATGATTATCTGTGTTTTTGCTTGCAAGAAAATCTGACCACCTTAAACTCTACATGCCTAAGGCAGAGGCAGCAGGATACCTACTGTACATTCATAGCTTGCCCTGCAGGCTTCACTTGTCAGTTGCTGGTGCACATTTATCTTAAAGATTTGTCAGGTCCAAAACAGAAAAATTGAATTGCAGTCATTCTCATTTCATTTTAGCTATTATTTCCTTGTAAAATGAAAAAGAAAGGAAAGAAAATATAGTTTGATTGCCTGTCCAGTCCACTTTCAAATGATGCCTGCTATGCCTTGTCACTCACAGCGGTCTAACAGAAATGAAATGATATGGCAGCATATGGTGTTTCTCAGACAACAATGGGTGGCTAAATAAATGTCAGACAAGTAGCTTACTTTGATGCAATTCAGCTACCTCTGAACAATATGTGCTAATGAGAACATAACAGATCACTTCGGTTAGCAAAATATAACAGTGTTTATATCATGCTTCCAGTTTTCACTGGACTTATTGCACAGTAGGACTTACTTTTCTTTTTATTGCAGGTATTAATACAGAAGATACAGGAAAGTGATTGTGAGAGCCTATGTGACAGGATGACACAAGACATGATGTTTCTCTCCTTGACGGACTTGAAACTAATGCATGGTTTGTATCAACACTAGTTTTTATTATAACCTTTGCACAACACATTCGCTTTGTTTATGCCACAGCTGTAAAACTGCAGGGACAAAATGTACAATTTTTCTGTAAGGAGGACAGCCGTACCTCCTCCTGTTTTTCCTCATCACTTTGCAACTCAAAACTTTTGCCCTTGTGCAGGATCCATCATTAGGGTGGTGAAATTAGGTGAACCCGCAGCATCTGATGCTTTGTATGGGTAGACCTGCTGATAACATGCTAGCAAGCTCCAAAAAAACAAACCTGCTCTAATGATCTCTCAAAATGTTGGAAGTTTTATTGTGTGCTGAAGCCAATTAGCCATGGCTGTGGTGGATTGCTGTTGAGATAACGAGCCTGGGAGGGACAGCACGGGGCCACCGTCTGAGCCCTATGTTAATGAGCCAACGCTTTCATTAAACCTGCCACCATCGGCTGTCAGAAGTATCCTGAACTCCTGGTGTGCTTCGTTTACCTGGCGGACAGTTTGATTAGCCTAAAAGCCTCCGACTCAGGGCTGATTTACATTCCAACTGTCTGGTTTATGGGATGTAGCCCGGGATTAAACCACCCCGAGATCTACAGTAGATGATTTACCTTGACGTCCTTGAAAAGGCTGCTCTATGCTTACACACTTCACCAGCAAATCTAACTTTTTTTTTTTTTTTACAGTCATTCAAGAAGTGTTGTGGGTCCCTGTAGGGTTAAAGAGGGAGATATAACTGGCAGCCATATGGCAGGCGCAGCACTGAAGTTACAGCTGAGATACACAATGCTGATATTGCTCATATTGATTTTATTATAAACACCCAGTGTGTTTGAGAGTGCGAGCATGCGTGTGTGTGAGCATGCACAGCATGAAGCATGCTGGTATTGATTCAGTCAGACACTTGCTGTGGTATGCATTTGGTATGTGCTTTATGACCTGCTGTAATTAGCTACAGAGCCACTGGAGGACATGCAGATGCCTCTATTTCCTCTTTATATTGTCTTGTAAAACTCATCTTCATGGTAATGTAGTTTTGCTTCTGCTGGGTGCAAGTCGGTGGGTGTGTGCATGTTCTTTGGGACGTGCGTGCGAACACTTTTTTTTTTCCAGGATAAACTATGTGAGCTGATAAACAGAGGGGAAAAGGTATTCGGTGATGTTAAATGGTAATATGTATTCCTGGTGTGTCTCTAATCTCTTAAAGTGCAGTTTTGTATTTGAAAGCAGATTGCATGTCTGTGCAGCCTCTGGGCAATTAGGAGGCAAGTGTCAACAGCCGACCTTGGCCAAGTCTTAATGCTCCTTTGGCCGTCTCCAGCCCTTGAACTAACAACATCACTTCCTTAGTCCTCTGAGAGAGCAAAGCAAAGAGGGCTTTTTTTTTTTTTACCAAGCTGCTTGCCCCCCATTGTACATTCATAATAATAAATCAATTAACTTCCAATACTGATAGAAGGCAATATACCTCAGAGGGAAGTTTGTTTGCCCCTGTGGCGAGGTACCAGCAGAGGTATTCATGATAATAATCCTAAAACAAAGGTTGAACTCCAGCTGTAATATTACAGTTATATAAAAAAAGCTATTTCTTATGAGTTCCTTTTTATACAAGGGTGAAGCTGAATCAAATAAAAGCTAGAATTATTCACATTCCCTGGTTTTGTTTCCTATGAATTTCTTATTTCTTAATTCTCTTTTAATATATGCCAAACTAAAAAGATGGTACCAAGAAATAACTAGAAAGAAAATATGAATCTTTTATGTACCTGTAACTGAGTTCAGGCAGATTGGAGCATGCAAATAGGTGTCCAATATGACTTATATTCACATTACTGAAGTGTTTTCTTGCAACTCTGGAGGTAGATGAGAGGTCTCAGATATATGAAAGAGCCAGGAGGTCTGCTCAGGCTTCGGTTACTGTGTATTTTGGACAGCACAATGTTGACACAGTGTTGTAGAGACTCAGGTAGAGGCTTGTTGGCTTAGTGGCTGCACAGGTGTGATCAGATACTAATTTACATCTCCACGCATCCACATATCCTTTGCGTGTCCAAACAGGCGATCAGGAGTTTAAAGAGCATTAAAGAAATACATGTGTTGAATAAACACAGAAAATGTTTTTTTTCCCTGTATTTCCAATTTATTTGGGTAAAGAGAGTGGAAATAATCAGCACAAGAAAGTTGTCTGTGTTACATTTCAAGTGGAAAATACATTTGGCATACAGGCTAGGAGACTCATGTTAGGTTTGTGCAGCATGTTTGGAAAGCCTTGGCAAGAAGAGAGTCCTGCGCTCCCATAAACTTCTGAATAACGTGGCCTGGTGGTCATGTGACCACACATGCTTCCCGGGCTCCAAGTGAAAAGAGCACACCAACTCTTTCCAGACTCCAATGGAAAACTACTGCTGCCGCTACTGTATTTCCTCTACCACTCTCCACAACTTTTTTTGGCATCTCTCCTTCTTTGTCTCTTTGTGTCTCTCCCCTTCTTCTCCTCTTTCTCATTAGCCTGTGTCAGCATATTCTGCAAAGCCACCCCCTCTCCTCTGCCTTTCGAACCTTTCTTCTGGATGGAAAGACTGAGAGGAGAGGACAGAGGGGGGGGGGGATAAAGTGCTGTTGTTGGAATATGTGTCAGCTGGCCAAATAGGCTCCACATGCTTGTCGTCATGGCGCAGGATGTGGCAGATTTAATCTACTCCCTCTTCATCTTTCTCAAGCCTCCTTCCCCATCTCCCTCAGTGACTATCTTTTGCTGCTTTCGTTTATGGAGCTCATTCCTTCTCTTTATTGTGCTCTATTTTGTGCTTCCCTCCCCCAGTGTCACGACAGGCAAATTAGACTTTAGTAACGTATTACAGCGTCTTGCTCCAGTCTTAAATCCAAAGTGCGCTTGGTGTGTGGCGACGCTGTTACTTAAGTTGCCGGTTTGCTGCAGCAGTGGGAGCGTTTCAGCTCAATGCCTGGCAGTTTGACTTTATTCCTTGGCTTATTGCAGCAATCATGCAGACTAGCAAACTGAGGAACTCCACACACACACACACACACACACACACACACACACACACTGTTTTATTCATGCTAAGCTGAAGCCTCAGTTATATTATCAGTCAACAAGAGCCAGCGTTGAGTATTAAGCCAATTTACTTATACACACCACTGTACCGAGGCTTTTAATGACTATCAAAACAGGAGTCCCTCACACTAATTCACCGGTGTGCGCTAGGCTGTGTTTTGTCTGACTGCCCATCTATAAGCATTTGCGGCTATCTCTTTCCTTATTGATCAACTGATTTATATCAGCACTCATGCTTGAAATAGAATCTACTCCTTCATTTGCACTGAAGATGCAGGGACTCACTGGGTACACTGACTGTATCTTCCCCTCAGTCGTGTGTATGTGTGTGTCAGACTTTCACCATGCATGTGTACAGGTTCACTGACTGCAACTCTAAGGTGAATGCAAAAGAGAAAAAGAAAAGAAAAAGTGTGCTTCATTCTTTTTTTTCTCTCTTTCCTCCAAACCGACGCCCACCCACCCATCCTGTCTACTCCCCTCTTTCAGTGCTCTCATGCTCCCCCATCCCTCATCCTCTTAGGGGAGCATGGAAGCATGCAGTGGAAATAACTGAGCCAATAAAGACACTGCCAGGATCTATCCACTCCCTGCACCTCACATAGTTACTGAGGGAGAGAAAGAGTGGTGAGGGGACTTGGAAGGGAGGGGAGGGAGGAGGGAGAAAAGTCCAAATCTAATATGACTACAGCCATGGATGAGGGAGGGGATGGAGGATAGGATGCATGAGGTGTGGGTTTGAGAGGAGATGAATGACAGAAGATGGAGAAGGAGGATGGGACAAAATGAAGATGGAGAGCATCAGAGAGTGGTGATGTGGTTACGGGAGGGAACATGCGCACACACACATATGGACCCCCGCCACCCCCCCACCGCCCCCCTTCCCTTGATGCCTCATCCAGGGGTACATGTGACAGAGAGTGCAGCCAGTCCTGGCTTTGCAACAGGTGTGGCCCTTTCCAGTCTCATCAAAAACTTGAGACTTTGTTGGCAGCAGAAACTCAAGAGTCCTCAGCTGTAATCAGACCGGATTGCCTTTCTGCTCGTTTTTAATTAGCGGAACTGAGGAGAGCTTAAAATGAGAAGACCCACTTAATTTTTGAAAATGGTATCCTGTTAACAAATATGGAGCAGGTGTATCAAAAGAAAAAAAAAGAGGGCAAAGAAGAGTTATAGATGAACAGAAGGTGAGGCGAAACTTCGACTGCCGACAGAGTAAAGCTGGTTAGAGCGAGCCCTCGCATCTCGTAAATCATGGAGCGTTTTCAGACCACCATACGATGCTGGTTGACTACCTCATTGATCGTCCTGTTCAGAAATGCTCCCCCGCCGAGAGCTGGAACTCAGCCAAACCCACCCACCACGCACAATATGTGTGATTGTAATGGATGACACCATCACATGCATGCACAGACTTACAATATGCACAATATTTCCACACACACACACACACACACACACACACACACACACACACACACACACACACACACACACAAAGTCTGTAAAACTTGGACCAGTCTAACCAGGCCATGTTCAGAAGCCTTGTGTTCCCTGTCAGTTTGCTTAACAACAGCACAGTGTGATTTGAGATGTGGCCAATTTCGTCGCAACCCATTCCTCCCTCAAGGCTCCGCATTTTACAATGAAATCTCAGGCATCTTCACAGCAATCTTTTTTTTTTGTTTTATTGTTTTTTGTTTCCCCCTTTTTTTATGATGAAGCATTTATGATCGTGTCTCTCAGGGTTGTCATCACAATTTAGTCCCAACAGGCGCCGATATCAATAGCTCATATGCATGTGAACTGGATCATTTACATCAATTCTCATTGAAACTGTAGTCGCATGCCGCTGCGTGGCCTGATTTCCTTTTACGCATAGAGGAGCTGTGAAGAACTGGAGGAGACAAATCTGTTACCCATATGTAGCTCTCGGGAGGCCTCTGAAACAGCATCCTTTCATGTATAATAGAGAGACCCTCGAAATAATTGCATCTTTGTTGTCAATCCCTTTTCTCTTACACACACACAAATACTTGCAGCACCTTTGAAGAGAAGGTCTAGCAATTATTATATGCAATTTTCCTCTGCATTGGCAAGTTATGAAGCAAAAAAAAACTTCGGCATGGAGATTTATGCCTCTTAATCAATGACATTTATTGATGATGACAAAGTGCATCAGGCAAATATCTACAAGTCGATTATGATGAAAGAGTGTTTGTGAAGCAGCAAAGATGTGTACCTATTCTTGACAACTGTGCCTATGGAAGCTATGAGGGTTCTCTTTCCAAATCTACTTCGAGATGCTGCTTAAAAAGATTATGCATCTTATTCTTTGATTCTACATGACTGAGCCTTTAATGTACAGAGGCAATGACAGCCTGTAGAAATGTGAATCACATTTATTAAATTTATATATCACAGAATTTTTGGCACTGAAATATTTTACTTTGAAAACCATGGGTTTAACTTTCATTGGTCTGAATAACCATCTCATCATTTTTCAGTGCCTCATTTCAAGTTTCAAAAAACTTCATATTAAGTATTTGTTTTAGGGTTCATAAATTCAGACAGAAAATTCACCTATCTCTTCTGAGGGAACCTTCTCTCCTAACTCCTCTAACACCCTAACATGTCTAACTAGGACTTTCTATGCACTCTTTACCTGTTGTCCTTGCACCTATATTGAATATATGTAGTACTTAGTACTTACACCAAGGTCTCCTGCTGCACTGAAGCTTTAATGTTGTCCCTAACTTGTAAGTCGCTTTGGATAAAGGTGTCTGCCAAATGAGTAAATGTAATGTAAATGTCCACCAGCATCTTAGCACCAAGTACAGCTGAGGATGATGGGAAAGTCATAAGTTTAGCTGTTATTAAACCAAAGTATTTGAGAAATAGGGATTTTTACTCAATTATGGCACTAGATGAGTCAAGGGCCAGGTTATACTAGAAAAAAATTGGTTCAAACCCATAGACTGTATATAAAGATGGATGTAACGCATAGGCTTCTAAAGACTGGTTTTGAAGCTCAGAGCGGGCTGCTCTGCCATCACCATCTTGGCAGTATCTGACTCCACCTAATCAAAAAATGGGCAATGAGGTAGGGCGTGTGTGGAGCCAAGATTTCAGTACATGCTGGTTTGTAGCACCCACCTGTCACAATGCATCTAGTAGAGAGCTCTGACCCGCTGGAGGAACTAGAGGAAAAGCCAGGGGATCACCAAAGCCAGTAGGATACATCTTTTGGGAACCACAACCATGTCTGTTCAAATGTTGCTGAGATATTTCAGTTTGGAAATAACAAACTTAATGTGCTCAAGTTGGACTGGTGACTCTGACTGGTGACTCCAAAAATTCAAGGCTGGCTGCCAAGGATAAGCAATCAATTAGACCTCTGTCCTATCAGGTTTTGTTCTGTCAGTAATATGATCTAGTGAGAGAGCCGTTTGTACGATGGAATGGGAACTGCAGACCCTTGCCTGAATTTGTGAACCGGAAAAAACAAAGAAGAACATGATGTAATTGGAAAATTCAAACCACATAAATTACTATAGACAGTTTTTGCACTTAATCCAGTGGTTTTTCAACATGAACTTGGTAAATATCAAAAAAAGGTGTTCAATTGCACATATAATTCAAAGTATTACCTTTCTTTGCTTCCATGTTATTGTGCCACCTCCACATATGCACAGACTTACAATATGCACAATATTTCCACACACACACACCCCACACACACACACACGCACACGCACACGCACACGCACACATGTACACACACACTCAGTGGCTGAATGCCCCTGTTGCCACCGGTGCTGTTAGTTCAAAAAGGTCACATCCTAGTGAAAGTGTAGTTCAAAGGTTGCAGCGAGACTAGACAGCTGCTAAAGTCATCGATGAATCATAAACCTCTTGTTCATCTCATACAAGTCAAAGCGGCTCTCCTGGAATTCACCGGGTTGTTATCGCACCTGTTTTCTTATTATGCTGTTTACACTTTTTCTTTTTATAAGCTGGAGGTTAGAGCTAATGAGAAAGTGAAAGATAATGGCTCGGCAGAGGAGCTGACCTCTCGACAGAGGACAGAAATAAATATCTTGAAGATGTGAGCGCTCCTCAGCACCTATCCAGCCACAGCAACGATGGAGTCACACATAAATCAAACCAAAGTGATATTTATTCGCCTCCTGAACTATTTACTTACTGACAATAAAGGTTGAATTTATGTGGCTATTAAGACGAGTGTTTCTGAATGGTCAGGGGCTGCAACTGAGGCCACTTTATGGATCGGATGCAATAAAACCCAGTGATAAAACAATATAGAAGCTGTGGACCTGGCCGTCAATCAAAGGTAAGTATGATAAGTAAGTTCATTAATTTTAATAGAGTAAATTCCTCTCAATAATGCACCTGGGCCACCATAATTCGCATTTCTTAACACAGTGCCCTCACCCAGACAGAATCGAGGCAAGTCTTCCTTACCCTCCAGTAAGTCATGAATCAAACGGTGTGAGGTAAGGGGGGAGAAAGGGGAGGATGAGAGGGTGATGGTGGGAGGTAGAGGGTACAGGCCTGGAAAAGCTTGGTAGAGAGATTAAAGAGATGCCCCAGGCTCATTTTCCTGCACTGTGGACAAGGTGATGTCACTACACATTTCACCGAGGGATCTCCCAGAGGAAGGGAGGCAAGGAGTGGAGGGAGAAAGAGAATGAGAAAGTGTGTGTGATTATGTGTGTGTGTGTGTGTGTGTGTTTGTGGGGGGGGGGGGGGGCAGACAGGAAGAGAGATAGACAGGGGGAAGAGATAGAGAGAGAGAAAAAGTAATGAGAAACCGACAGACAGAGTTTCAAAAAGCAAAGAGAGGGTGACAGAGAGAGGGAAAGAGAAAGGGAGGTTTGGGATTTAGATCGTGCAGCAGCGGGAGAGAGAGAGAGAGAGAGAGAGAGAGAGAGAGAGAGAGAGAGAGACAGAGAGAGAGAGAGAGAGGGGAGGGGAAAAGTTGGACACCGACAATCTTGCAGTAACTTTTTTCTTCTTTCCTTTCTCCGTGGAAGAAGCCTCAAGAAAAAAAAAACAGTCAAGGAGACAAAAACCACACTGGATTACATTTGACTGCATCTGCATCGTCCCGCAAGACTTGGATACGTACGCGCATTTATTTACGGATTAATGTGGTCGCAAATTTGTGGACTGATCAGTAGTTGAAGGTATGGCTTTTATGAACTTTTGTGGACGTGTTAGCGATGCCTGAGGCAGATAAAATTGTAAAAACAAAAGTTTAGCAAGTTTGAAGACTGCAGTTTGTGAAGTGACTGCAGTGAAACTTTATGGTGAAACTTTTGCTTAATACAATACATCACATGGGGATATTATAGGCGTATTATACAGTAGATGACCACCACGAATTTGCTGTAAATTCATTGTTGAGCACAATAGACACGCAGTTCCTGTGAGGTTATCATTGTTGTTCTGCAGATCACTGTGATTTTAAGAGATAACATACCATAAAATATAAGTACGATAAACTCAATTTCTCCCAATGGAGATCATTAAAGTTATACTGTATCTGCTGAGTAGCCTTGGCATATGGTAGAACTGCTGTATTTCTTTATTGGACTTTGCAAAAAACTTTAAAACCAGGACTAGTTGGTGTAGCTGCTGGCAAAAGTGATGCTGATTTTCCTTTCATATCTAAGCCAGGCCTTAATACAACACATAATGAGGCTGTGAGCTGTTACTGTAAATCTTTGTGGCTTGCATTCAACCCCTGTGGCATGGAAAAGCCTCCTTCTTTTTTTCCCTTTGGAGCAGCTACATGCATATCATGCAAGCAAAGTAATGTCTGAGCATAGCACTGCACTGATCTGAGATCAGAGTGCAAAATCCGAAAACTTCTTCCCTCTACCTGGGAAAGAAAGGAAAGAAAGTGCTGAGGAGGAAGCCTGCATGCCAGGGACACATCTGCTTTCCTCATTACTCACCCTCCCCATGTTTTTGGCTTTTGCATCCTGTCTGTGCACCCCCCAAAAACATCCAGAGGGGCTCTTGAAAGTCTTTGGTGAGTCATTCTCCCTTGCAAAATCTGGAACAGCTCAGTTTTGCATGTATTTAATTCACAAGAGAGCTGCTTCTTTGGAGAATATATTGATATCTCTGATCACCTCACCTGATGTAAACATTTCAGGGCCATTTCAACAAAAATATGATGTAAGGATCCAACACATTAAAAAGCTTGGAAACCCTTGTATGCCTCATTTAACTACACATTAAGTGTTGCTCACTTAACCTGCTGTAGGCTGCACATGCGATGTGTAGCTGTGGGCTGGACAGTATCTGTTTCATGTTCTGGTTCCAGTTCTAGCCAGTGCTATGGGCCTGCAGCAAACTGTATCATACGCTTGACTCTTTGCTTTTTCAGGTCAGCAGTGAAGTGAGCATTGGGCTATCAGAAATGTAAAGTCAAGCTGAAGAAAAGCAGCAGGTCATCAGCCCGCTGAAGGCTGACTTAACCATGCATAGCACGGGCCTCGAGCCAACTAGCTCACGTCATCAGAGCAGAACTCACTTCACTACGTTATTTTATGTTAGTGGACCAAGAGTGTCCATGCCTTTGGAACTTCGAGTTAGCCCTACGTAGACATTCAGAGGGGGGTGTTTGTCTTCAACAATCCCTACTGTTCTTCACAATCTGCATCTGTGCCTGTTTCTCATTCACAACTAAAGGCCTTGAACACTGCCCAGAATGTAAGACTAGTAAAAACTTGCCTGAGTTCCTCTTGAGTGTCATACAGCTTTGGATATTGCCTTCACTAGTTTGCAAGTTTCCATTGCTCCCGGTCAGTGGGTTCTCTGAAGTGCCTTATCAAAGCCTCAGGGCATCTTCAGCTACTTTTATATACACTCCTAGCCCTCCATTGTACCAGGCCTGCAAAGCACTTTCAGGTTCATCCGCCTGAAGCACATCCGAAGTTCCAAATGCCAAGTGGACATGTTGGTGCGTTCACGATGACAAGTCAGAATTACAGTAAATTGAAGCTTCTGACTGTCAAAAACACATTCAGCAAAAATGCTCTGATACCTCCTACAGTATCTGGCAAAAAGAGCTCCAGGAAAACATGGTTGATGTCAACATCCATTCAGTATGTCAGTCAGTCTGTCAGTTGGTCCACTAACTTGTACCTATATCTGAACAACAATATCTGAACAACTATTGGATGGATTTCCATGAAGCTTTGTACAGACATTCATAGTCGCCATAGGGTAAATCCTAATGAAGGTTAATTAGGAACTACAACTATTAGGATAGACTGCCATTAAATTTGGAACGGACATTCATCTTCCCCTCTGGAATAATTCTAAACTTTGGTGATCCCATATGGCTTTTCATCTAGCACCATCATCATGTCGAAATATAAATTTAGCAAATATGTTGGTTTATGACTAAAAAATTGCAAAACTAATGACATTGGTACCAGTGTCAGCTGCACTTTGTACTAATTAGCAAATGTGAGAATGCTACCTAAGATGGTGAATATAGCCCCGTGTTGTACCTGGTTAACATCAGCATATTAGCATTGTCATTGTTAGCATAATGATGTTCGCCCATAGCTCAAAGCACCACTGTGCCCAAGTACAGCCTTGCAGAGCCACCAGCAACAGAAATAGACTTTGTCATTGCCTTTTTGGATGTTTGCGCCTCCTTACTCCAACAGTGCATAGTGTAAAAATGGCTTGTGTCACTTGACTGTATGCATAAAGATTTCTCTACTGTCTGACAGTCTTTTTGTTTAGTCACTGACCATATCTATATCTGTGCGCTCTTGCCTCCTATAGTACACATGAATTTGTATGTGAATGAATGTATGCATATGCATCTGTCCACTTATTTTCCAAGCTTTCTGTGTTACTGCTGCATTCCGGCCAACTTTTCCTGCACTTCCCTACACATCCACTGTGAGGAAAAGAGGACACTCCCTGCAGGATTCATTCTGGGGGACGACCCACTGACCGATCAGGAGGTTGTTTTCACAGCCTGGAACCAAAACCACTCTTGATTGTGTGTGTGTTTGTATTTGGGAGCAGGAATGGAAGCAGATACCCTCTGAGTAAGCTTTCAGTCAATCCTTTTGCTGCAGTATGCTGGGAGAGACAGCTGGAAAAGCAGTGAACCCTCAAATATTACATGGCTTACACGTTTATGCCAGGTTCTCCCATTTAAACGGATACAAAGTAGTCTAAACCGTGGGCTACTGGTTCACTGTTATTTAATCATCTGTGTCTGTGTGGCTAATAAGCAATTCTCTTGTCAAACCATAGAGAGGACATGTTTCATTTAACTCTGTCAGAGTGTGTTCCTCTAAACAGTTTTGTGTTGGGGCTGTTGTTCTGTAAGCGATGGCAATGATGATGAAATGTGTGACAACAAAAATTGCTAAGCACTGAGCACAAATTGCCTCCATTGTTATTTAGGACAGTACCAGTGCCACTTTTGTCTGTGTATTCAAGCCATGAAAAGTAATGGAAATGATAGCTGTGGCGGAAATAGAAAATAGGCGAAAGGTCTGGACATGGAACCAAAAATGACTCCTAGAACTACTGAGCAGCAAGTCACATTGTTGTTTTTAAAAAAAAATGTCCATGCTGAAAGAGGCATGAAGGCTGTGTTGTGATTGTTGATGTTGGTCACCACTTCTGTCCGCCAGTGCATGTCTTCAGGCTTTTGTGTTGGAAGATTTTCAAATCTGTCATTGTTTTCCTTCCTGTATTGGCTCCGCACTCAGTGACCCGATCAGCATGCTTACCAGGCTCATGGCCAGCCCATTGGCCAAACCCGGTGGCCTAACCCCGCACTGCCTCGCCTTTATCTGCTGTAGTCAGCTGGGTGGCCGTGAAGCTGCAAATGGAGTACAGAGAGAGAGAGAGGAGGAGAAAGAGAGACATCCATAGCAACACGTATTAAGAAGCCTATTAAATTGTTTTGGATTATGGCCAGATAACAATAGCAATGAGCTGTAACTTTTCTGTGTTCTCCGGACTGTGATGCATTATGTATTATGTTCTGTGTGAACTTTCCTATTATTGTGATCATGTGGCATGAAGCCTATAATAATGGCATAAAGCCATTTAAGGCTTTGATTAACCCTCCACTCATCGAAGTGCAGAGGAAAACGTTTTTTAAAAAACTATTCTTCTTGCTGTTAAGCTTGCAGCTAATTTGAACTAAAAAGTATAATAAATTGTGCCATAGCATGATTCTGAAGGATCTTCTCATGAAATGATAAGCTGGCCTTTTAAATGTAGGAAAAAAAAAAAAAAAAAAAAAAAGCGACGACACCGTGTGTCAGCTGCCCCCCCAAAAATTGAATGCATAATTCACAATGTGGGGCATGTGAAGCTGTCCTTGTTATTTCAGAACATAATTTGAAACAATGTCCTCCACCACATTGTCTATTAGCAGCACGCTGCAAACAGTCAGGTCAGGCTAGATGGTATTCACACCGTGTCCTCGGCTGGGCAGGAGCACCACATTGTGTGTGTGGGGGTCATTTCTCCTGGCAGACAGGACAGGTGTGTGTACAGAGACACAGTCTGCTCGCCTGCCTGCCTCGAGGGCCCTGCTGTACCTGTAAACACTGCAGAGTTATGGGGTCCTCACACATGCTGAGGGCAAGTCCAGGTCAGCTGGGATGTGTTTATGCAAGTCCGAGTAGGCGGTGTGTTTATGTGTGTGCATTCTTGTATGTGTGTTTATGAATAAGGGGTTGTAGTAAGGCAGGGGGGCTGTGGAGACAGAATATAATGATTATTTAGACGTGGCATGCATTTTAATCTGTGCATGAATGTGTGTGTGTGTGTGTGTGTGTGTGTGTGTGTGTGTGCTTGTTGTTGGGCCACGTGGAAGCATCTGGTGCAACACAACCATGGCTCCAGTGGAATAGTCTCCAGATGTGTTTGTGTGTTTTGGCCCCACTGTCTGTGTGACTCTGGACCAACCTGCCTGCATTTAAATCACTTTACTTTCATGTGTGCATGTTGCTTTGTTTTCTTGCATATGCAGTAGGTATTTATTTGCAGAATGTGTAGTTTCCGTTTGACTTGATGAGAATGGCTTTTAGATATGGTCACGTGTGTGTGTGTGTGTGTGTCTGTGTGCATTTAACTGCACTCTACTCCACATATTTACGTGTGTGTGTGTGTATATCGCAGCTGCCCAGTCAAAGGCCAACCAGATGGACAGGATAATGACTATGATCAGAGTTTATAGAGTTACACTCCTTAATGAGGGACATTCTGGTTAATTCATATGCCACTAACAAAGTCCGCATCATACCACATAATTAACACATCAACTGTGACTGACTCATAAATATACATCAATGTCTATTTAGGAGTCAAGCATAATGTGCAGCTGTCGGCAGAGTTAGAGGACTGAGTGGTGCGCTGACAGAGCGCAGGAAGGATTTGACTTTTTTGACTTTCTCCTTTTCTGTTTGTTCATCCATCAGCTGGTGGCCGAGGTGAGGTGAGGTGTTTACGGAGGAGTGAAACCATGTGGCTCCTCTGCTGCTCTCTGACTCTGCTGGCCCTCAGCTTCGGATCATGTGACACGTTGACGTCAGAGGAAGGTGAGTTACAACTTTTCCCCTGCTGCAGTTTTGACACCAGTGTTGGTTTTGAATGCTAAATTTGCAGAATTCAGATTGAACAAGAAGTCTTGCTTAAACAAAGGGACATTTTGGGAAAGAGAGTTAGATGAAAGGATTGATATCCCTTTCCTATCCGTCTGTTGTATTTGAAGCTACAGCCAGCAACCTGTTAGCTTAGTTTAGCATAGCATAAGGACTGAAAACATGGTGAGAAACTAGCTGCAGTTTTGACACCACTGTTGGTTTTGCATGCTAAATATGTGGAATTGAAGAATGAACAAGATGTCTTGCTTAAAAAAAGGAGTAGTTCAACAATTTGGGAAAGATGAGTAGATTGATACCACTTTCATGTTTGTTTTATTTGAAGCTACAGCCAGCAACAGGTTAGCCTAGCTTAGCATTAGGACTGGAAATATGGTTAAAAGCTAGCTAAGTCAGGAGCTTAGTGAACTTGCTCTTTCCAGTCTTTATGCTAAGCTAAGCTACGTAGCTGCTGGCTGGTTAGATATGGGAATGGTATCAACTTGCATCTAACTCCCAGTAAGAAAGCGCATAATCATACTTCAAAATACTGCTTTAGCAAAAATTAGATTTAAAATAAGATTAAGAATTTTTCTTCCATTCCAAAATGAATGTAATAAACAAAATAATTGCATTACATCAGTAGCCTCTATGGAGCTCTGTGAACTCCTTTATCAAATATTACTGCTTCCTAGGACAAAGGCTGTGAATATAAATCCTGCTTAATGCCAAATGGCACAAGAAATGCTCCCAACCAATTGCCTCTCAGAAAAGTCCTTATATCTTCATTTAAATGCTAAAAAGACAGTAAAGTAACAAAAACAATGCCTTCTGGTGCTAAAGTAATACTGTTACAAGTTACAAGCAGTTATATTTCAGACTTTTATTCATATTTTCAAGCTGGAGTTGTATGCCTGACCAACTCTGTACGCTTTGAAACCCATCTGCATTTGATGGAGCTGTGTCCATCTGTGTCTATGTGTGTGTGTGTGTGCCCTGTATGTGTGATGGAGCCCAAGGTTACAATGAAAATGGAGTGTAATTATAGCTTATGTGCATTTCATGCTGGTAGCCGTTGGTGGCTGTGTGGTTAGGCTGTGGCAAAGAGGCGTGTGTGTTCACCACGTGCGGTTGTGTTCCTCTTCGTGAGCCATCAATCATACAGGCTTCTGTGCATTTGTATAGGAGAAACATGGGTTTTTGAACATCTATGTGCGCACATATGACATTACAAGCATGTTGAAATGCTAGCTTGTCTGTTGGCGTGTAAGAGAGAATGTGCATGCGTTTCTATTTGTATCCGTGTGGCCGTGTGTGCGTGCGAGAGAAAGAAACGGACAACCAAGAAATCAAGAGGCAGAAAGGTGAAGGGAAATCTCTTTTTTGTGTTTTACTCTCTTTTTTATTTATTTATTTTGTTCCGAACTGTCATACTCCCTCATCACATTGTCAGTGTGTTCTCAGGGGCCAGCTCTGTGATATCACTTGGGGGGCCAAGCAATCCTCCATAGCTCGTGGAGCTCAGAAGGGAGGTTTGTCAAGGAGGGAGGGGGCGGGGGGGGTTCCCTCTTGGGAGAACCTAGTCAGAGATTTTCGGATGAGACTGAGTCAGCTTGCAGCTCCCCTGAGTCCTCTCCCCCAGTGGTTGGAAGAAAGTGCTTTTTCAAGTGCAGCTTTCACACTGTCACTGCAAGCACCACACACACACACACACACACACACACACACACACACACACACAGTATCACTATTCCTCTGACTCATCCAAATCTCTACTTACTGGTAATTTGCTGACATTACAGCAGGAAAGCAGGTTTAAGTAAAACTAGTGTTGAAGAGTCGAGCTGGATGATTGCACTGCAGTTCTGCAGTGTATCAGCAAAAGAGACTAGTCCCCGTAGTTAAATTAAATGGCTGAAATGCCTTGGCTTTTTTAAAGTGTTGCTGATATGGGTTTTTTTCATGCACCACTGTCTGAAGTAATGGATTTATGTATTCTTTTTTTTTACTAATTTTCCCTTTGTCTGTTCTGAGCTAAGTTCAATGTTTTCTAAAGCCAATGCATTATTGTAGTAATATGCTCACTTGCACAGTGTGAGTTGACAAGATCAACAGTGCCTGGTATTTTTTTATTTGCTTTTATGCTGATAATGACACTGATTGCATACTATAGGCCTACTTACACTACTATACACTAAGTAAATGGAATGAAAAGTGACATTTAAACAACATCATTAAAGGGTTTCTTTCCTTTCTTTACATAACACATTGCCTATTGAAACAGGATGTTGGGGTCAGACATCAAAAAGAATGATCTTTAAAGTGTACTGTTTTCAAAGAACCTTAAAACAGAGTTATGTTCATTTGTCAGCCAGATGTGGGCACCAGAACAAGATGTAAACATGTTATCAAGTATCTGCCTATTTACTAATCTAGCAGACATGGAACAACATAAGTATTCATTTGAAATCGTGTTTATGGTCACCTGACAACTATAAATCCAACATTAACCCTCATTTTAGCTCTGTTTCCGCAAACTCCTGTGAAAAATGTCGGGTTCTTTAGCTGCTAAATGCTCCTTTATGTTATGTTTGCTGTTTGGAGTAGGGCCGGTAGTGTGCAGTGCATTTATGAGAGCTTTAGCGAAAAACAGTTGCTTGTTGCTGCTTAAAACGGGGTTGATAGGAGCAATGAAACTGAACCAAAACAGTAAAGCTGCAGAGTCAGATGATACTTTTGGGTTTGCTACTATGAGCAACCCATATCACATGACATGAAGAATAGTCAATTGATCTATTGCTAATATAAAAATAGTTCAGTTGTGCAGCTTTAGTGTTAATTTCATGGGTATGTTGTGTTAATATTTGCAGTATAGAGCATTTGAGACAGATCCTACTCCTGATGGGTAATAATTAGGGCTGATAGGTAACCTTCAGGGTGTGACTAGGCTAGTTCGGAGTTTATAAATGCTGGTGCCTGAACATCACTGGTGAGAAATGAACTTGAGCAAAACAGTTTAACTTGTAACTTCAGGGGTGCTGCTTCATGAATGAACCTGTCTTATAATGTTTCTACCCTCCACATTGAATATATGTCTTGGGAGCTACATCAGGCCTGCTTGCAAAATGCATAATGAGGGTGCAATAACTTTCAAACACCATTAACTCAGTAGTTTAAAAAGTAGTACAGTCAATCTCAATACTGCACAGTGCATAAAAATACAGTATACCAGATTCGTTTTAAATGTCTTTTGCCCTTTCCTCAAACACACAGGATGTCAGACATTATGTCAAACAGCACAATCTCATTTGAGATAAGTACAGACTTCTACATGTCCTGTCCAAGTTTATTGTTGTGAAAAGCTTGTAAATGTGTATGTCATGAGCTCAGTCTGTGTCTGTGTGTGCTTGTGAAAGTGTATTGAACGTGGGCCAGAGGCCTACAAGGGGAAAATGAGTGAGCTCATCCCTCTTAAGTGCCGCATTTTAAGTCTTTCCACTCCTCTGTACTGCAATTTTATCTCTGTAAAACAACCAGGAATGTTCTCTCTTGTCTGTCTCATTTGGCCGAGAGGGCACACACACTGTCACTCTGTCTCAATCCCTCCTTCCTTTAATCACCCTCTCAGTTTGTCATTTTTCCCCCATTTAAACCTCAGATAGGCCATACTGAATCATCGCATTGAATCATCAGCCCAGTGTGCCCCTCTCCCTCCCTCATGATGCATTTGTTCAACAGCTCTGGGACCTAAAAGACTCTCCATCTGAGTCTAATTTTCTGCTGATCAGCAGCCCAATCCAATTATCTTGGAAGTAAAGCACACTGAATAACTACCATACCTGCTCTTATTACAAGCCACACACTACCGCGTCTGACACTGCGAGCGCACTTCTGACCTCTTCTCCCAAATGGAAGCACTCTGCCAAGTGTTTGAAAACAGAATTAAAACTCAGCAGGCAGTTGGTTTCAGTAAACACTGGCCACACCACAACAGGACACTCACAGATAAGGCTATTGATTCCTAAACCTTCTGAAGTTTGTTAAATATCACTCGCAATACAAGAAATGCCACATGACTTATTTTAGCTGGGATATTGCAATGGGTCAGTTAGAGTTGAGTTGATATTCCACACATACCATTGTTGTTTGTCATAATGAATGCCAGAACGGTGTATCTCAACACAAAGTATAATTGAGCTTTCTTACTTTCCGTACACTGATACATTTAAGCAAACCATTTAGGTTTTTCCTTGTCTGACACCTTTTACTTGCACTATCCAATTTAAGTGCAAGTCTGTATACATCAAAAAGTAGTGTTTTACTTTTCTAAAGACCTATAATTTCCTGAATTTTTATCTTTGGCAAGGTGGAGACTTGGGGGAACACACACAGCAGTGTACTGCATGACTGCCAGTGAAGTATCATTACCTGCTTTGGCAAGACTCAAACACAACCCATCAAAGAGGAAGTGAACCCAGCCAAGACCATCCAATCTCTTTAAGGCTACATGGAGCTACTAGCGGGATCCTGGAGTGACACTCATACTTTGTGCTAATTCGCTTGTCAACAAGCAAATGCATTCCTTTGATCACAGCTTGAGAAGAAATGGGGTTCAAGTTCTGCCATGTGTCCTCTGCCAAAGCGCCTGAGTACGCAACATTCCAATAAAATATCATCCATCCTTCGAGCTATGTGGAAATAGCATGGTTTACCCATGAACGTGAGAAAAAGTCTAACATTTTAACAAGTAAATACAGAATTTAACTTTATTCACAGCTTTAAAAGAGGTAATCCATGTTATTAAGTTGTTTATCGTTGGGATATATGCAAACACAGATCATATAGTTTACAACCTGTTCTTGAGATGTAAATCAATGTTAACATGGTTGGAGAGAATCTTAATTTGCTGGCAAATGTCACATGATAAGTTCTAAATACAGTGTCATGTCATGCCATGCTAAACTTTCATCAGTCCAAGCCAAAGGTCACCAATAGGCTGACGGTGGTCCAGATCCAAAGACAGACACCCAATCCAGACCTGGACGTATATCCTATAAAGCATTAGAAATTAGTAAATATTCACGGAACGTTTCTAGTTTAACCAGTGCTGCTTTTCTACTGCTCACGTGACGCTACTTGGTCCATCACTGTGACTCAAGTCAGTCAGTGAGATACACACACACACAGAGGAAATAAGTGGAGAAAGTGGGATAGAGGAAGGAAAGACAGAGAGAAGGACGCGTTAATGCTGTTCAGTTGTTATGATGTGTTGAGACTATTCATTATAAAATGTTTGATACTGTTGGTTAACTGTTGGAGTTAACTATTAAGAAGAAAAATTTGAGTGAACTTGTTCGCACTATGTTTGGAGTGAAGTCATACTAGATCATTCCGATGCGGGCCCGGCTCTGGGCATGGGCATGGAGGGCAATGCGCCACCAAATGCTCTGACTGCCCCACCAAATCATCCTGCTTCATCCCAAAATTTAAAAAAAACAACATCTAAAACGTAGGGATATTCTGCATTTTCGAATTATCTGTATACTTATTTTCTTTAACTGACAACCAATAAAATAAATTAATAAAAAAAACGTGCTACTTTGGCGCTGATGCAGCTTCCTGATTCTGCTCTGTAGTCACTACTCTGTGGCCTGGAGCAGTGTCCCGCCCACAGCACGATCTGATTGGCTAATAGCACGCTGAAGGCCGCTGTGAACACAGTTTTTCACAGACAAGAGTAGCTATGGGTGACAAACAGAGCTGTGTGTCGAAGGTAAGACGGCAGATATCACTGGTTTAATAAACATCACAACTCTCTACACTGAAGTTAAAACAACACCACACTCTGATGAACAAGTTCATCGGTTGATTCAAGACACACCGAGCAAGAGAGAGAGAGAGAGAGAAGCTAGCGCTAACTGCTAAGCTAAAGTAACAAGCAGAACAGCTATTGAATTAGTCAAAGTCGCAGAGAGCTGTGAGTGCTGGAGCAGGGCGGGAATTCAATTCCCTGTCGGGGATAGAAATTTCAGGGCTCCGACCGCTGAGTTCAGACTTTCAAGTCGCCTCGAGCCCGCACGCTCCAGAAAGCAGGTAGGTGAAGCTTTGGTTAGGCAGGAACTGTGGAAGTTTGTGGTGGCAAGGCTGCAAGTGACATCTATTTGTTGTGTGTGCACTACGTAACTAGCCATATCAAGTTGTCACCGTTGAGTTGGGCTAAGTGGTAGCCGTAGTTTAACCTTTTGTTTGGTTGTTGTGGTGGCATAGCTAGCCTACGTCCCACGTAAATATGGCGGCGTTTGTGTTGAGTTCGTGGCTAACCCCACGTTTGGTTAGTTTTACAGTTGTAGGACGCTGACTCGTGTGATATTGCGGAACATTATGATGTCCCCGCTTCTTGTGTCCTTGCTAAGAGTGAATTGAAAGCAATTCTTTTAGAGGGCTTAGTAAATGAGGGGGTTTTGAACTTACTGGTTTCTCCTGGTGCGGTGGCTGGGGGTATGGTGGTAGCGTCCTCAGGTGATGAGCCGACTGCTATTTCCCCGGTGAGGGAGGCGGCTGGGGGGCCTGCCATTCATACTCCCAGTGTTGCAAGTGGTAGGGAAGACGAGAAGCCCGTCACACTGCCAGAGTTTGTCCCATTTTGCTCCTCGCTCTAGGTTAGACGCCCAGTTGAAGGTGCGTTTAGCTTTCCTTCAAATGGAGAAGGAAGAGAGCGAGCGTGAGTTCCAGCTCCGGAGGGAGCTGAGCTGGAGACAGAGTGGGATGAAAGGTTGGACTTAATCATGCTGCCCCACCAAGTACCTCCTGATCTTTGAACCAAGGTGGTCTGGAGTCACATGACTGGTTACAGTCACAGTGTAGTCCTGCTGAGCCATTGGTGTGAAATAATGAGTGTAAGCGTAGTGTTGAGGATGCTAAATCTCTCCTATGCAGTTCTCCAGTGTTGGTTTCCCCTAACCTCTCAGTTTTTTTCCAGCTCGAAGTACATGCTAGCGCCTCTGGAGCCAGTGCTATACTGTCACAGTGCATCTATGATATTAGAGTGAAGATATGTGAAGTTTTTCCTTATGTGCATGATGCAACTTGTTTTGAAAAATCATTTAGGATTTTATAAGTCCTGTAGTCTGAGCCCTTAAATTGCTGAAGGATGTTGAGCCAAGTGTGCCAAATTATGGCTCAGATGAAAGCTGAGCTGAGCCAAGTTATATAATGTAGAGCATGAGCTAGACACATCGTATCTGAGATGTCCTAAAATGGCAAGTGAAGAGACAACAGCATATATATGGTAACAGATGCCCCTTATAACTTCAGGTCTTTATCTTGGGATAAAATAAAGTCTGCTGTTCTTAACATCACCTCAGATAAGAAAAATATAGCCTCAAGAGTGTCTGGGTGTTTAAGGCGAGTTGCTTTTCTTCAGCTGACATCTCTCACCGCCCATTCCCTTTCTTCATTCTCTCCCTCTATTCTGTCCTGTGTTTTTTTTCTTCCTCTTTCCACCTTCTCCTCTACTTGTGCTGTTTAACTTTTCATTGTGCTGCCCACTTGCCTCTAGCCAGGATCTCTCTATTCCTGAACAAAGCCTTCATCCTGATTCTGTCTGATGGAAATGGGGCGGTGATGAAAAACAAGGCAAAAAAAAAAAAGGAAGAAAAAAAAAAGAATAAGCAGTGACGGAAGGTAGAACTTACTTCTATTGACTTCAAAAAAAAAAAACCTGCATAGGGAGATATGAAGATAAGCTATTAGTGTGTGTCTGTGTGTGTGTCTGTGTGTGTGTGTGTGTGTGTGTGTGTCTGATTTAAAAGGCAAGCCGTATCTGTGAGGCTGCAGAGTGTACTTTGTGCTGAGTTAGCAGATAAGGTTTCAGGATGGACCAGTAAAGTTATAAGTATACTTGTGTGTGTATGAGAGAGAGAAAAAGGATGTAAGGCAGAGTGAGTATCAGGGGGAAGAAGGCTCTAAACTTATGTTTATGCTCTCCATTGTATCTGTTTCTTTCTTCAGGAGTTGCAATCTAATCATGCAATTTCTTTGACTTTTCATCTTAAGTTTATCTCAGATTCCCACAACACCACTTTTTGACATCTCTTTTTCCACACTTTAATTTGTACTTTAGACAGCAATAAGAGACTTACACACTGTGCAGGGAGACAGGCTGAAGGGTGCTGCGCTTTTGAAACAGACTTTGTTTTCAAACCAAGACGAGCAGAAGCTGCAGGGTGTCAAGTGATGAACTTGATAATAGGTGATGAAGCGCTAAATGTGATTTAATTCTTTCTTGAGCCTGCCTCCGTGAAATTAAATTCCTAACTCTTAATTAAAGTCAGTTGGATGTTATTATTTTAGTAATTATATTAGGCTCTTTCACCTCGTTTTGATGTGACTTCCAGCCTGGATAAATTGCAGTTGGAAACATAGACATTGCCGTTGCATGCTTCAAGGCAACTCTCCATGTTCCTGTTTCATCAAAAAGAAATTCTGAACAACTTCATTACACGGAATCCATAAAACCAGGAGACACAAAAACATTACTGTAGTTTGAAATGCATTATTATTTTCAATGTTATAAGAATGTTTTTTCTTCAGGCTGTATTCTCTTTACTGTACTGTGTTCTCTTTTCTCTTGACCTTCAAATAAACCCTGCATCTGAACTTTTTTGTTCTTGCATAAACAATTGACCATTAGCTAAGCATTGTAGTTACTGTATATAATGCTAACAATGCAATTTACCACGACCCAGAATTAGCAATACATTTTTGAAACAATTGGTCTTCAATTTTTCACAGAATTAAACAAATCTACGTTTCTGATTTGTAGCCGATGTTCATGGATTTTATCAGCATGAGCTGTCACTAGCAGATTTTACAAGATGTAGCTATCTTGTAAGTAATAATGCTATAATACAAACTCTAAATCTCCTTCAGTTGGTTGAAAATATGTCCATCTTTGCCTTAATCTGTGAAAGGTGGTAAAGCTGCGTGTCACATTCAAAATGTTAGCATCCTCACTAGTTGATTATCTGGAACACAGGAAAAGGGGAGCATAGTTTGTATACAAGTTAGTTAGTTGTTATGAATAAACACACACTTCACATGCTTCATGAACGAATTCTTCAGTTGTACAAGAAAGAAGACCTTGAGGATGAGGAATAATCAAAAGTATGGAAAACAAAACACAACTGTAGCTAACGGTAGTTTGTTTTTGGAGTAAACTAATTAAAGAGCAGGACTAAGTTGCTATTGCTACTGTTAACTCTAACACACATGCTCCCATGTAGTGCATATTCCAGTTATGAACAGGTATTTCTTTCTAAAATTAAGTTTAACCACATACAATATGTGCCCCTTAGCTCTTGAAGTGATGCTAGGTGACTAATTGTGGTAGCTAGCTGGGCATGCTAGCATTTGCAGCTTAGATTAGAGATAGAAATAAACGTGCAATTTAGCCTAGTCCTCGAACCTTTACTTTTGTGTTTTTTCTTTTGGAAAGGGGATAAAAAAGCACCAACGTCCCCATGCACGAGGCAGCCTTGAATCAGGTTAAATTAAAATATCTAACCTTCACATTAATGATTTAGACTATTACTGACAGCAACACAGCTCAGAGAAAATGATTGGGTTTTATTTTTGGTTAATGCAGGGCACCACCTGCTTCCAGATTCTCTGCAGTCAGAGTAAAGTAAAAAACTCTTTTTGAAAAACTGTACCCTGTAGAACATCTTGCTTGGGGCTGTGGTCCTTGGCCCCAAAGAGATCAATTAAGTGTGGATCACAGTGATTCACAGGGTCCATGTCCACCTGTACTGGCCCCCATTTTTTTTTCCAACCCCCCCCATCCCCCCCACCCCCGTAGTCAGGCAGGCTGCACTGACAGGCAACACTTTCCTCTGTAACCTCCCCTGACAGGGTGAGAACATATCCATCAAACAGAGGCTACCGCGACAGACAAGCTTGGTGCTAGACAACCTGTCAGACCAGGCTGTTCCTCTCTGCGCAGCTTTGCACTCATTTCATCTCACTCTGTGTGTTTTACACTCTTTTTTTGACTCTCTTACACCTCCACCAACCCCCTTTCTCTTTCTTTCAGATCAATATTTCTGTTACTCTCAAATGTATGTATGTTTGAAGTTGCTTGTTCTCTCATACAAGCTGTGTCCATTTCACCCAGCAATAAGTGTAAAAGGTTACACTGGAGATAACTTCTCTAAAGGCTTTAAGCACATTTCAGGGTTTTTGCTGTTTACACACACACTTTTTGACTTTGTTATTGTATAACCCTCTGTGTCATCTATTTGTCTCTGCAGATGTACAATGCCCATCTTTACAAGTGGATGAGTGGAAGTTTCCTCAGACGGCCAGACACAATATCACTGGTGAACAGACAAACTCAAGCAGGCATACATCCTTCTTCGAGTTTTATTTATGTGGGTGCTGATTAATGCCACTTCTTCTCAGGTTTTAATCTGGTGAGGCGATTCTCCCTGCTCAAGAGTCCAGATGTCAAGAAGATCCGCAACCCTCGAGGACCTGTAATCCTCCGCCTGGGCAGGACAGCACTCCTACGCCCAACCGAGTAAGTTTATTGTACAACCCTACCACTATGTTCAGCACTTACAAACACAACTCACACAAACACATTGAGTACAGCTTTAGGTGGTGGAGAATGAATTACAGGAAGGAAAATAAAGTGAATTTTCTTGTGGACTTTCAAGGTTTCTGTAGGCCTATGTCAGCAGGCGCTTTCTTTTCATGCCATGTCTGAACAAAGAGAAATCCAGAGGGATTGAACACCCTACGGCTAATCAGCTGAAACCTCACTCACGTGTCAGTGCTGTCCACTGGCTGTTGTGTAAAAAGCAGGCACTTGGCAAACCGTACACCATGGGTGAATCTCTGATTGCATTTCCAGAAATACCACTTCATTCCCTCCCCATTGACACTGGCTTGTAAAACTGAACTGTAACAGACTTTTGGTTTTCCGGTTGTGACCGCATATACTTATTCTAACTAGTTTTCGTATTAGAAAGCCTGATTTATTTTCTCCAACCTAATCTATAGGAGTGATGCCTTAATTAGCAGGCATGATGCAGTTGCCAGTAAAATAAATGAAAAAAGTTAAATGGTTTGAATTTAATAGCTGCATTTGAGAGCCTGGGCTTGTTCTGAACTTGTTCCTGGGCGAAGAGACCTGCAGCCATAAAATCCAACAGGGCACAGCTTCCTTGCTCTACATGGTTTTGCAGCTTGACATGGTGTAATTATGCTTTCCTGGATTTTCATGTTGTTATTACATAGTAGTTGGGTGTAGATTGCGTTTGGAATTGTGTGACAAGTGTTTATTAGGGTTATGTGCTGGCTGTTTTTCAGTCCTCTTTTTTTCCTTTTCAGTTCTTTTGAATTATAGCTGCTTTTCAGACGACTGAGCTTCTTTCAACCCACCGATAAAGCAGTTTTTCAGAACTTGCCAATTGGGTCAGCCTGGAGTATTTTATCACTCTGTCCAGCGCTGTGAGCTCTACTTGCTTGAAGGCCCGATAAATCTGTCTACAAAACACTCTTTTTCGGTAGAGACATTTTGTTCTAAAAGTGTCACATATATTGTTTGTCACAGGCTTAGAGAGTAGTCGTTCTTATGAAGTGAGAGAGTGGGGTGGGGGTGGGGGGGTGGGGACTGTCACTTCTCAGGAAATCAGTATCTTTGGAACCAAAGAGGAAAATCCAAGATGTTTTTGTTTTGCCTCTAACCATACAGAGAGGGGACGGGAACACCATTCTCTGATGCTGGTTAGGGATTTTGTCATGGTGCAGCGTTTATTGAAATTTTGATGCCATCGAGAGCTTTGCTGTCAGTTTTATCAGTGAACAATGCTACCTGGGTGACTTCTTTTTAACTCAGACAGAGAATAATCAATGTTAGCACATCAGCCCTGCCTGTTGGCTGCCTTTCATTTTGCCTCTCTCTATACATAGAACTCACTGCCTTCTATACTTGTTTCTCAAAATGACTAAACAAAATCAGAGAAGACGCTTTCTTTTTTTTTTTTGCTTTTGCCTTTTCTCCTTCGTCTTCATGCCTCACAGAAAAGTACAAAAAATCAGAGAGGACTGTCTATCAGCATCAGTTAGTCATAATGTTCTTTTTCTCTTTTTTATGCCTTTAATTTTTTTTTTACTTTTGCCTATTTAAATTGCATTGTTCGGAAGGGTTTCAGGCATTTAGAAGAGAAGATTGGAGGCGGATAACAGATGGGCGATTAAGGGATGTAGTGGTGAGGAAACAAGTGGGTTAAAGGTTCAAATCCAGGCAATAAGTGAATGCATCAGAACAAACCCTCAGGCTTGTTCTATGGCTTTTTTCTCACAGTTACAGTTTAAGTGTGTGTATGTGTGTGTGACTGTCAGCACATGCATGTGCTTGTCTAGTTAAATCTGTGTGTGTGTGTGTACAGTGCATGTGCACAGTGCATGTGATGCTTAGATACCCCCTCTCCCCCTTTCTCGCGCCCAGAGTATACACTGTATTTCTGAAACTGTATAATGCATGGCTCCCCCTCCACCATGGGCTCCCTGTCACTCAAGCAGCTTTTTAATTCATCACCAGTGAGGTTGAGTGAAGTGTGAGATGTGTATACGGTAATTGGGAAGCGCCGTTTTGCTTTGTATCAGAGGCTAATCCATTCAGCTAATCCAAGCTAACACAGTGACAGCCAGATGAAGCTACTTGTCCCTCGCCTCTCTCAGTTGTCTGCTGTCTGCAGTGAAATGATCACTAGTCACAGCTGGTCACATGCTTTTTAATTTCAATACAATATGATTTGATTGCTTTGGGCCGTTTTTCTATGCATCTGCAGTGTGTAGGAGAGAGAGGAAGCAATTCTGTAATGTCAACGCATGAGGCAAAGTTCACAACTATTAAATGAATGTAACAAATTTAAGCATTTTGCTGTTGCTCTTATTTTGAAATGAAATCAGTTGTGATTAAACGGTCAACAAAATTCAAAGCAACTAAAGATAAGAAACTCAAAGGTGAGGGCTTTCGTGCCTTTAAAATGTTTCTGTGACCATGGAAGGTTCATAAAAGAGCAAAGATATAGGGGGAGTAAAAGAAAAGCTCAAGAGAGGAATAGCCATTTTATTTTTAAAGAATAAATACATAAGACAGATTGTGGATATGAATCAGTGAGGAGAGGATGGTATACTCCATATAAAGATATTTCGGCTTATATCTGCAGTTGGGGAATGATTGCTAGTCTGACTAATGTTGACTTTGTGGAACAGCAAGCCTGTCCAGACTCAGAATATTAGCCATATAAATGATTTGGTGGCCATTTCCCGTAGGTCTAGGGCGCTTTGAACAGTCAACTTGACCATCAATGATATGGCAAGTAGGAATGAGATGATGGACTTCACGACTCTCACGCCTGGGCCACGCCGCTTACCTGTGTGTATTATTGTTTGAATAATTGACACTTTATTTTCTACGCTTTTGTTTTAAAATCTGAATGTGTGATCCCTAAAACAAATATTTATATCGAGTTTTTGAAATTGTACAACTTAAAATTAGGAACTAGACAACTCAGAGACAATAATCAAACCACCTAGTTTTGTAGGATTTTTGCCCACTAGTCACTTTACTAGTGAATTAAATTTTGCTTACGGCCTGAAAAAGGCTTGGACCAGTGCTTGATATGAACCATAGCCGGGCAGTACAGAAATTCCCTTGACCAAAGTGTATTTTTTCACAACAATTTACAAGGTATGTGTTGCTGTTTGTAAAGTTCATTTCCTTCCTAAAGTTGCATACATGAATAAAATACAAGAAATTGAAGTTAGCCATAGGAAAAAAGTTGCAACGTGCTACAACATTTGGTCAGTGGCTTGAAACGTTATTCTTTCTTTGTGTGTCTGCTTCTAGCTGCTTAAAATTCCTTTCAGTTAGGTGAATATAATACATTCAGGGATAGAAAGTCTCTCCACTGAAAGCAATTGATTCCAGCACAGTTAGAACCCAGTATAAGGGTGCATATACACCTCTCCAGGTGATTTTCCCATCTTAAACTAGAGATCTGCTTTTTCAACATTAGATTTCCTCTCCTCCTCTTCCCCTGTGCCTCTCTGGCTTGCACTGACTTTCTTCCTCTCCCTTCCTCTCTCTCCCTCTCTCTCTTTCTCTCTCTCTTTTTTTTTTTTTTTTTAAACAAGAGAAGCTGAAGTAACTTTCTCTCAGAGTTGGGAGAGGCTAGGTCTCAATCTGTCTGGCCCATACTGAGTGATTTATCTCCCCCCTTGCATGTTTGTGTGTATGTGTGTGTGTGTCCGAGGGGTTTATGTGTTCTTTTCTAGGACCCTGAATGTAAGAGACCAAGGTGAGGTAGTTTCGACTTAAAAGTCAATAGTTTGTGAGTGGTTTTGTGCCCTGCAGCTCATGTCACTAATCGACAGACAAAACAACTCTATTTTTAATGTTGGTTTTTCTCTTTCTTTCTCCGTTTGTCTGTCTGTCTCTCTTTCTTCTGCACACTTTCTCTCCCCATAGTCATACGGTCTACCTGCATACTTTAAAATGGATTAGTTAATATCAAACTCTCATGTCTTTTCATATACTGCCCAGATTTTCTTGGTCCCTCACTACAGTCCTCTCTCCCTCTTTCTCTCCAGGTCTTCTGGTTCAGTGTTTTCTTTTTCTCACCTTTTCTCCTACTCATCTTCTCTTTGTTTTGACGTCCTGTAGTTGGCTGTTTTCCCTTGGATCTTCCCTCAGTCATAAATCACTGTCACCCCACTTCTAGGAGTGGGAAACCAGCTGCCAGCATCAACAATTCTGTGTGTGTGTGTGTGTGTGTGTGTGTGTGTGTGTGTGTGTGTGTGTGTGTGTGTGTGTGTGTGTGAAAAGAGATATGTGTGTGTCTGCAAAAAGAGAGAGAATTAGAGCAAGAGAGATTATTTCAAAGTGTTCACAATCTCAGTCAGCATGCATTTCACTGGACTTGTTTGTGAACCCTTCATCTCTCAATGCATCTACACACATGCAGTGAATATTTGTGGGTGTATTTATTTGTGTGCTTAGATGCCCTTGACCAAAACTGAGAGATGAGGCTCGCCGGACTGTATCTGCTATGAAAATTAATGCCAGGGGGTTACACACAACGCACTGCACTGCTACCTGCCGTCCCAAAATGTGGGAGAAAAGCAAATTGGAAAAAATAGGAGACTGACAAAAACATGCGTAGAATACAAAAATGCACACACAGGAATGTGGAAACACACAAATACACATAAGATTATTTTGTCACAGCACTAATGTGGACATCAAAGAAACATAATGTGAACCCAAAAGTTCTCTTCATGTTCCATAAGATTATTTAAATGTGATGTTAGCTCTCTGACTATAATATATACTCTCCATTTAGCTCAGTGTTTGGTCTCCACCAATTCCTGAAAATTCTCCCTCTTAAAATGCTAGATGCTATACTACATTGTCTGTGTACAGGGGGTTTATCAGAGCTTATAAACTTAAAACAGCTGCCTGCTGCTGCTGCTGTCAACAACACTGGTGAGAGTGGTCCTTAAATCTTAGACAGTAAGATCATGTGGTTTAAACCAAAATAATGAGCTAAACAGGCTAAAATGCTGCATAGCGCTGAAGGGAACTTTGTCGTCGGGTGATTTGTCACTGCTTGTTCTTCTTTTAAACTTTACATGTGGTCAGTTTCATAGCTCCCATATATGGAGGAATGTCGTGTCCCTGAACCTTTTGAATCTCTGTGTTTCAGTCAGGTGTTCCCGCATGGCATACCTGAGGAGTTTACCTTGATTTTCACCCTGGCTTTAAAGAAGGCTGCCCTGAGGGACACCATCTACCTCTTCCAGATATCTGATCAGCAGGGATACCCACAGGTGCACCTCCATCTCTTTCTCCTCACTGCTTCCTTATCTTGTTCCCGCCTTCCCTTTACTCTCTGTTCCTTGGTCTCTCACCTTTTATTCATCTCGCTTTTTGTCTATTCATTCTTGCTGCCTCTCATCTCTCTTTTGCATAGTCATCCACTTTCCTCTTCGATTTCTTCTCTCTCATGACACCTTTTCAATTCTCTCCGACTTTTCATTCCACGCGCCTTTTGTCCTCTCTTATTCTTCACGCGATCCGCTCTCTCATGCTCCCTGTCTCTCCGTCGCTCCTCCCTCGATCATCTCTTTCATTCACCTTCATTGTTATTCATGTGCGTTCCATGATGGAGCACTGGAGTCCCTCAGAGTCCCCATAATCACTAAGTCTGAGGCCAGATTTAAATACTCAATGTGTATGATGGATGGAGGCCAAGTCGCCTCATTAGGAGTGATTGATTGGCTGTACTGCTTGCGTGTGTAATTAATATGTCTTCCCCTTTACTTCCTCTTTGCTTCTGTGTTCTACAGCTTTGTTAGGTGGTAGCAGTGTGTACGTATTACTCTTTGCTGAAACTACTTCCAGTCAGACAATTTGAGATATTGTACAGTTTCTTATCTACGGGCCTGAGCAAACTGACCAGCACACTGAACACACTGTTCCTAGATCAGCACTTGTGCATATTCATACATCACTTTCCTTCCACCCTTCTCCTCCACATCTCTGCCCAAAATGCAGCTCTCTGTAGACCTCAGTGGCCCCGATGGCACCCTGTCCCTGAGAGCCAAAGGGGTAGACCCCGATAGCGACCTGGTGAGCTGTGTTTTCATCGGGGAGGGGGTGGAGGCCCTGATGGACCTGCGTTGGCATAAGGTGGCCCTCAGCGTGCAACAAGGAGCTGCCTCCCTCCACGTGGACTGCAGCTCCATAGAGACCAAGCCCCTGGACCCCCGTGGAGTTCTACCCACTGACGGACACACTCTGCTGGGCATTCGGGCTTCTGATGCTGGGCCTGTGCAGGTATAATAATAATAATGATTAATAACTTTATTTGTATTGTACTATTAACAGAGTTATAAAGTGCTTAAATGAAGGCTGGACTACCAGGAAAAATTTAAAGTAGAGCATTGAATCCAATAGATGAGGAGCATACAAAAAAATTATTTGGTTATCAAATGAAAACATAACCCCTAGATGGTGAACAGATAATATTGATATTGGATGATGTATTGAGCAGTCGAGAAAGGGAGGGCAAATAAAAGAATTTCAGATTTTGATTTATTTACTCTGAAAGTTCTCTGCCATTTATTTCTTAAGGTTGGAATGACAACTGAGGAACTGAGCTACATTTACAGTGTCAAGAGGTTTAAGGCAGTCACGCAGTTGTGTATCATCAGCGCAGACATTTAGATAAGGGCCATACTTTTGAAATATGTGGCCCTGTGTGTAAATGTAAAATAAAAGAGAATAGGCTTGACCCTTGGGGGACACCACAGGTAAGGATGGCAGGTGTGGGTGAGAGCCTTCCAATGTGAACTGGGAAACTTCAATCTCAAAGGAAATCTGGTAAAAATAACAAATCAAGAGTAGTACCAACCTACTCCCAACCCACTGTTCCAAACCATCCACAGTGTCAAACAGAATTTGAATAAAGATTAAAATAGACCAGCAACCTGCATTGGTAGAGACACAATTTTTTAAAACACTATCCTTGTTCACTTAAGAAATTCATTGATTCGTTTTTTCTACAGTATTTCATAAAAACGGAAGCTAGTACTTAAGTTGTTTAAAAATCATGGATTTGTTTAAAAATCATGGATTTTTAAACAGTAGTATGCTGGCGGTCGTAGTGAATATCAATAGTTAATAAAAATCTATTCAATTCAATGATGGCTGTTAAATCTACCTTTCGTACCTTGGCCGTGTGTCGCCATGTGTCTCCACCCTATCTGTTTCAAATTAAAAGCCTTCTACAGAGTCGTAAAATTGCGACCTAATGTCATTGCAGCGGCAGGCAATAAATTTGCAGCAAAAAGGGAAACTCTGGGTAAAGGGTATACTTTTTCAGCAAAGGCTTAACTATTGCATACATTATGAAAGGTATGGAACTGAAGCGAACTGGGAAAATTAGACCCAGTGAAGAACCTTTGATCAAGGTTAAGCTTTGCACTGTAAATGTCAACTACATTTATTCTTTGAAAGTGTTGTGACCTTTAAGCTCTCTCTGTATGAAGAACAAACTGTTACTTGTCTTTCACAGAAGTGGGTTGAATGAACTGATTTTATTGAGACCTATACCTAGAGAATGATGTGGTAGTACTTTGCTGCATAATGTAATTCAGTATACCCTTCGCATATAGAATTTTTACTGGCGTATCTGGCTTTTTCCAGACTCCCCTATAGAGCCATGTTTCCAGCATGAAGGACAAAGGGAAATGTTTCTAGTAAACCACACTCCCATAGAGGCCTTTGTACTGAAATCATCCATTCTATCCATGTGTGGGTGTATATGTTCATATTTGTGTGAATATGTGTCTGTTTTAGACTATAAGCTATGCCCCTGAGGTGCTGTTTTCTTTGAGGCAATTTCATTCAGTGCTGGTTAAAAAAGTGAGTGCACTAAATGGGAGAATGAGCCTGTAGTAGATTATTAATGCTGAATAGAGCCAGTATTCCAGGCACTTAGTTTTGATGATCAATTAACTGGCCTAGTTAGAAAGCAAACAGCGTCTTTTGTTAGTGCAGGGAGGAGGCGTTCATACATACATGCACGCACCCACACACATGTTCACACACAAACACACACATACACACACACACACACACATACATACACACATACACACACACACACACACACACACACACACACACACACACACAAAGTGCTTTCCTAATACTTTATATAAATGAAAAATTAATTGGCTTTCAACCTTGTTTACTGCCTCATTTAAACTTTATTTACATTATTTCCTAAACAAAGCCAGAGGACTTATGGAGACCAGCATGTGGAATACATCATAATCGCTTTCTTTCCTCTATCCTACTTTCTTTTTCAGATCGACATTCAGCAGGTGATGCTGTATTGTGACCCATCCATTGCCATTCAGGAGGCCTGCTGTGAGATACCTGGGGCTCGGGTGAGACTGACAACCTTCACTAACTGATTAACAATGATATAAAATAACAGTGAATCTGTGTGGAGCACAGACAACTTACAACTCCTCCTGATTTCTGCATCATCCCATTCGGAAAGTGTTGAGACCCCTTCAATTTCTTTCACATTTTGTTATGTTGCAGCCTTATACTAAAATAAATAAATCATTTGTCCCCTCATCAATCCACACTCAATACCCCATAATGACAAAGTGAAAACTGAATTTTCGAATTTTTTTCAAATTTATTTGGAAGGAGAAACGGAAATATCACATTGACATAAGTATTCAGACCCTTTACTCAGTACTTAGTTGAAGCACCTTTGGCGGTGATTAAAGCCTCAAGTCTTTTTAGGTGTGACGTGACAAGCTTTGCACAATCTGAATTTGGCGATTTTCTGCTATTCCCAAGAGCAGATCCTCTCAGCCTCTGTCAGGTTGAATGCGGAATGTCCATGAACAGCCGTTTTCAGGTCTCTCCAGATATGTTCGACTGGGTTCAAGGCAGGACTCTGGCTTGGCCGCTCAGGGACATTCACAGAGTTGTCCCTAATCCTCCTATTTGTTGTCTTGGCTCTGTGCCTAGGGTCATTGTGCTGTTGAAATCCTGAGCGCTTTGGATTAGGTTTTAATTATAAATATTTCTGTAGTCTGCTCTGGTCAGCTTTTCCTCAACCCTGACCAGTCTCGCTGTCCCTGTTGCTGAAAAGCACCCCCTCACAGCATGATGCTGCCACCACGATGCTTCACCATTGGGATTGTGTTGGTTAATTGAATTGACCACATTTGGACTCCAATCAAGATGTAGAAACATCTCAAAGATGATCAGGAGACATAGGAGGAAAGTGTCATGAGATCTGAATTGGGTTATTGAGTATAGATTGATGAGGGAATTTTTTTTTTACTTTAGCATAAGGCTGCAACATAACAAAATGTGGAAAAAATTGAAAGGGTCTCAACACATTCTGAATGGACTATATAATGCAAACAATGCTAAACCTGGGATTTAAAGCAGTTAGGTAAATACATTCATTTTCTCTCTGGTGGAGTTTGAGACACTTAACAGTAGTTATTAAGCACCTGCAACTCTTCACCTGATCCATTGAAAAAATTAGCGTTTGAACAATCTGGAGTCTTTACCTGAGTTAAACCTAATGTAAACTAACCCCAATGAGTGTAACTCAAGACTTGTTACAGCTGCTTCACAGTAAAAGCCAGTTATTTTCTGGAAGGTTTGTTTGCAACAGCTGCAGAAAAAGCTGTGTTTGCATTGTCAGAATTAAACACCATAAACAGTCTCTGCAGTTGCCCTGGAGGCTTATGCTTGTTAATCTGCATCCCTCTGTGTTTTTTTTTTTTTTTTTTACTCCATCTCAGTTCAGGTGGTCAGAAAGAAAAGAAAAAAAACTTGGCTGCCCGCCTTAGATTTTGATATGCATGGAGAGCTGTTACTGTATAGCACTTCATCAATTGCTTGACTTAGGTTTCCACAAATATAAAGAAAGCCTGTCTTATTATGTTAGTTAACAAAATATTCTTTAGAGGCTTTGTTTAATGTAGGATATTATGTATACAAATTGACTAGGGCTTAGAGTAATTCCATTGTGTGCAATTATGCCACATCAACTGCAGTTTGCCAATATTGTTTGTACTCCTGAAGTGTGACTAAAAGCCTAATTGAAAATATCACTTGCTTTTTCTTCCAGCTTCAGAAATGCAGTGTCCTACTGTATTTCTTTTTCTTTATAATTCTCTCTTTTTTTTTCTTGCTACCTCTTTTCTTAATCTGTATCTTTGTGAAGTTATTGTTTGCGGGCTTCAGACAAAAGCCTTATCAAATAGGAAACAGATTCACCGGACATAAATGCAACAGTATGTTTCTGTTTGACAGGCAAAAACACATCAAGTGATTGTTCGGGTATAGGAAGAAATGCAAACAGCCAGTTTTTGGGTTTATTTTTAAGATGAAGGTATTTTTGTGCTCAGCCAAATTTTTGTCAGAATTCTCCCGGGTGTCTGCGCTAACGTGTTTGTGTGCACATGCATATGTGTCATTAGCAAATGATTTTATGTGAGGGATACAAATAGGGTGAGAAGTTCCTTCTGAAGTCTGAGAGTGTAGAGTCCTCTGGAGGAAGGACGGAATGCTGTAAAAATTTTCTCATCTCCTTTGCTCAAGGCATGTGCGCTGCGGGGCTCCCTCCAAGCTGCGTTTAAATTTGAAATGAGGAGTGGAGGAGTATGTGTGCACACGCATACACTCTGACTTGCATGCTCATACATCCTTGAAGGCTGCAGCTTCTTAAAATGCAAGAACGAGACAGCTTGCTGTCAGTAGCTTTGACATTGTGGTCTGAACTCTGCAGTACAGAGGAACATTACATGGTACAGGAACATGCATTGGTAGAGATTGAATTTTTAGAGATAATGCATTTCACTCGTATTTCATAGTCTTCTAGATTCTTTTGCTCTGTTCAGCATTTCATTATTGAAGATGTCATTATTGGGAATTTTACATGTTCAAATTAAAAATGTATTTCATTTTTTTGGCTATTGCTAAATAGCCAACGGTAACCGCTATTTACTTACCAGTCTAGAAGAAATGTTGAGGGTTCAGCCTCAAACTTCATTCCTTTACTCACTAAGAGCTGTCTCCAGTGGTGGAAAGCAACCCATAACTTCTTTTCTTCTACTGAAGTTAGCATGCTAAACAGTGAACCCCAGCCCGTTTAGCCCATCTCATCACTTTCCGATATCGAGTCACTGTTGTGTCTAGTCTGCCCTGAGCATTGCATCAGATCTTGTATTGTAAACACAACAGTGGCTGAAGCTCTTGGCAAGACTGGTGAGTAAACAGCTGTTAATTCTAACATGAAGCAACGGCAAAACTTACAAATCACTCCTTTAATGGGAATGACCTTTAAATTAGTGCAGATATTCTTGCTATCTCAGGATGCAGTATAACAACTCTGGTGAATCTGTCACGTTTAATCTAGTGCCATAATCACGTCAAAATTCTGTGCAGTTCATTTGTGCAGTACTTTGATTTATGACCAAATATCTGTATAACAAATGCCATTCCCGTCAGCCTTTTTGTGATAATGAGCAAAATGTTAACATGCTAACACGCTAACTAAGATGGTTAACATTATCAAAACAACCACTTCTAGCAAGGCAGTTGTCTTGTAGGGCTCTATTTTGATCGAGCAAGAGCAATGACAAGCAGGAAGTGGTATGGACTGTGTGGGTGCATCTCCACGCACACCTGTTATTTTTGGTTCATCTAAGTGGCTGAGGTTGAATATAAATTGGAGGGAGTGGTGATTAATAAATTCACTCTTTGCCAGTGACAGTCGCGCACGACCACAGCGGCTCGACAAATGGAGAGAGGCTTTTCCAGGAAATCACATTATTGTCTGGATGGTGCAGAGCAGCACAGTCTGAACACACAGCTCACATTTGTAGCCAGAGGCAGGTGGTGTGGGTTTCATTTAACTTGTACAATGATTTAGAATGAAATAATAAAAAAATGTTGATTAAAGTGTTTATAAGACCACATCAATCTAATACTATTACTACTTACTTCTACTCTATCTCAAGTCAAAAATGGTTACATCATGTGACACAACAGCATTTGCATTTCTTTGCCTGAAATGCCACTTTTGCTAAAAGAGCAAGTTGGTAAGGAACCCACAGGATGCTGCTATAATCCTGCAACTCTGCAGTCTTCCACATAATGAGTTCTATGTTAGGTGAACCAGCAATGAGGTACAGAATAGAGGGAACTTTTGCATGTAAGAATTTTATATCCTGTACACAGCAAAATTATAGGATTTAGGTTTGAAATCACCAAAGTGGTCTTTTACCCTGTCCTAAATTGTCTGTCTGTTGCATGCTTGCAGTGCCCTCCTGATGCTCCCAAGAGCCGTCGCGCTGCTGAGAATGACCTATTGGAGAACACATTTAACCAGGTAAATCCCAGAACACCAACACGTACATGCAAAACAAAAAACTTCTGCATTTTTACAGATTTTTAAAAAAAGAGCAAAATGTGTGTCCACAATTACTCAAAAACTGATAAATACTCTTCTTACGCTTTAGTCATTGGAAATTCAATGACAGGCGCTTCCGTCCAGAGACAAATTGAGGGAAAAATGTCATTGCATCTTTCACAAACTGTCTCTTCCATTATGAATTATCGCACGTGGTTTCCATCAGGCGCAGACAGAAAGAGACACACACTTGGCCTCAAATAGCTTTGTTCTTGAGGCAGTTTGAGTTGTCTAAGATGCTCCTGCTGGCAAGCAAACACTGGCCTGTAGGACTTCTACCAAATGTTGATATAAGTTGTTTTTCTCCCTTGATACTTTGCTGTGGAAAACATGTTTTCTACTCTGATGCAGTCTTCAGCACTTCTGAGTTTTAGAGTTTTATATGACTTCAGTTCAGTTAAGTTTGCTGGTAGCAATCGTTCAAAGTGTCTGTGGGCAGTGTTGAGAGCTTGACAAATAGAGCCTTATGCAACACATGGGAGCAGTTCTTCCACAAATTTCCATGGTGTTTTTTATGATTGCTTCGTTGCTGCCTGATACACAAAGTTCTTCCAGTAAAAAGCAATTTATTTTTGTTTCCACGTCCGCTTGTTTCATCATTCATATTAATGGGACCTATATCCAATTATCTATTCATTAGGGCTTGTTGTTTCTCTTGTGCAGTGCTAGTGTTAACTTAGAGCTCTGGCAGACTTCAGGACACAGTAATCAATCCCGTAGATGGTTCCAGCTAGACATAGTTACAATAACTCAGGCGTCAGCCGTCTTCCTCTGTGTTTCTTTCTCTCTCTCACCTGTCACTCTCGCTCTCTCCTCCTTCTCTGTTATTGTAGACTGACTGTTTTAATATGGGTAACAAGGGTTTAGTCTCATATGGTACTACGTTTTAGGCCTAGTTAACATCACATGCTTTTCTCTTCTTACTACACTGCAGATGTGTAACTGTCATGAATGCAGTCTGTCCTCATTTCACAGTTTTCTATCCATTTGCTCCTCCTTCTCTGTTGCTCTCTTGTTTTAACTTGAGGACTTTCTATTTTTATCTCTCTGTTAGCTTTGTATAAATCAACTGTGAAGTACAAAATTCCACTGTGCAGGCCAGATGTTACTGAGCCATAGAACTGCTTCCATAAAACTAAGCCTTTACTGGGTAACAGCATGTTAAACTCCGCATACATGGAATGCTGTATGTAGGAAGAGTCCTGTACACTGTTGCTTTAGAGTGAGCACACACAATTGGGTTCAACTGTTGATATACTATTTCTGTGAAAGTATATTCCTGTTTTGTTAACACAGTAACACACAGTTTCCTCTCATTTTTTCCCTTGATGAACCCTAAAGGGGAACACACACTTTATACATGGAAGTCAGGTAATGGGGAGTGCCACGGAATATGTTAAATAAGTTGTATAAAGTCTTTTGTGGCTGCGAAGGGAGCTGCACGAGGTCTAATAAACTGCCTCATGTGACTACAGGTTTGAAAGGGTACAAAATCTGTGGAGTCAGAAAGAAGGGAGCTTATCAGGTGTCTGTAGCCCACTCCACATCTCTGCTTGAGGCTAGTGGCTTAAGGCTACGTTAGCCGCGTCCAAGTGCAATGCTAAAACAATGGCGTACTCTCTCAAGCAGTTTTAGCAAATACACTTATTCAACCCTCATCCATACCCCTATCGTGTCTTTGCCGTAAACATGAAGCAGTTGCCAGCAGCCGATTTGCTTAGCTGAGCGCAAAGTCAGGGAGAAACACTTGGCATGACTCTTGTTTAGTCTGTGCAAAAGATGAATTGTAAAAATGACAGGTTGTGGTTTTATGGAGGGATATGTGGTGGATTTTTTGTTGGCTAGATGCAGTAACCTCCTGGAGTCGCTGCTGGTTGCAGTTAAACAAATGAGATACAGTGTGTTAATTAGTCAACTGTAGAAGTGCGTGTTGCTGGATTTTGTTTCCTTTAGACAGTGCCAGGCTAGCTGTTTCCCAATTTCCAGTGGTTGTGCTAAGCTAAGCTAACTGGCTGCTAGCTGTAGCCTTATATTTAACAGACAGACATGAGAGTGGCATCAATCTTCAAAGAAAGCAAATCAAATTTTAAGTTTGGAAAAATGATTTAATTCCACAGTCTGACAGTATCACATATATATTCTGTCTCAGCTTGTTCCAACTCCTCATTGAAGCTGTGTGATGCATCCAACTGAGTAAAATATTAAACCCAAGACTCAACTAAGACATGTTCTTTATGTTTGAACCAGTCCACCAAATTTAATTATTCTAGATGCCTTGTTCAAAATTCAGCCTGACATATATCTTATCTTTGGAAAGTTTGAGATCTCCACTACAATTTAAAATAAAGTTCCACTGGTTGCACAGCATGAGCTTGTAATGACTGAGTCACCAGCAGGTCAGTAAATTTCTAGTGGTTTATTTGGCTTATCTGACATATTGTACCAAACGCCATCTTCTGGTATTGTTAAACAGCCTGTCTTTGCAATTACTAGTAGAATCAGGTTTGGTACAGAGGTGTGCGTATATTACCAGTGCACGTGTCTATGTTTGAGTCACAGCAGTTACTACCTTCCTGAGGAATGAAAAATCAGACCCACACTGTTTATCTTCCAAGACTGTAAACCTCTTCTTTTCTTGCTTTCAACCTAACTCCCAGCTGAAAGGTCATCTTGTCTTTAGAAGCACCAAAGGCTTCTTTGTGTCTTGCTTCCTCTGGCCTGAGTGTGTTTCTACTTGACTTTTTATGATGAAGTCTAACACCTGTTGTAAACTTGAACAAATTGTTACCGCTCGGCTTTACAGTCCTTCCTCCATCTTTTTCATTGCTGACTTTTTTTTTTTCTTTTTGTCTGATTTGTAACTCTGTGCACAGCTGGGTCCATCTCTTCATTAGCCTCAGGGCTCATGAGGTACAGCACTTCTCTTCCTCTCTCTACTCATCCTCTTTCATCTATTTTTTCACTTAGAATAAAGAATAACTGTTAATGACCTGTGTGTGAAACCAAGATGGGCCTTATTTCTCCTTTCTTTGTTGTGTATCTGATGCAATGAATTGTAATGGCAACAAGGTTTTAAGGGATGCAAAGCACATGCAACAGGAAAACAACAGCTTCCCTATGCAATCTGACATTGATGTTATGGAGATAGATGCAGCTCATGCCATTTCTGGTACATCTCTAAGAGATTTCAGATACTAGAAACAGCCTGGGAATATAAAGTATATGCACAAAGTTTTGACAATTATAAAAATGTAGATTCATTTTGTTATACAATTTGAGCAAGAGATATAAAACCAGAACCAAAACCTGTCTAAATATAGAAAACCAGGCTAAATAATATTTCTGTGAATGGCCTTCAAAACTATTGGATTCACTGCATCTGAATATTAGATGAGTCAGTCTTGGCCAATAAAACTGCCCGAATGATTGTCTAAACACAGACAGAAACCAGTTGTGGACCGCTGTGGAGCCAAAAGTGGAAGAAACACTGAGGTTCAGATGTTCAGATATGATATGAAAAAAAATGACCTTTTCTTTTTTTTTTTCTTTTCTTTTCTGCCACAGGAGATTTTTGCATCCAAGGATCTGGCAGAGAAAGTAAGCTTCACAATTCACACCCACGCATTTGAATTTACCGTGTTGTATTTCTAATGGGGCTTGTGGGACAGCAGAGCATCTCGGACCAAGAGAATCGCTTCAAAGCAAGAAAGTCCTGGGTTCAAGAAGTAAACATTGCATGTTCTCCACATGTGGTTTGGCTTCCTCCCAGAGTCTAAACAGGTTAGGTAAATTGGAGACTCTAAATTTCCAGTGTGAATGAACTGGCAATTATTGTGTACACTTCTTTTAACACCAGTGAATCCTGAAATAGGTGCCAGGATCAGCAAGCATACAGCAGGGGTGGATAAAGAGAAGTCAACTCAATGTGTATAGTGTTGTAGATGTAGATTCAAATAGGAAGACAATACGCAGGCCTAATGTGTGTATGTGTGTGTGCGCCTTTATGTTGGATTTATTTGTGTTGTGCATGGGGTTAGAAAAAGAAATAGTCTGTCTCTGTTTCCTCCTCCCTCACACGTACCCTGCTTGCTGACTGACTGAGGGCTGATTTACACCTCATTATGCGCTGAGTCTCAGTCGGGAGTTGCTGCTGCCTATTAATTTTGTCATTCACCTACAATATGCATGTTCTGTTCACAAATAGAATACAAAACTCCAGACGCTTCATTATGTCGCTCCTGTGTGTGCTTACCAATGCAGCTGGCCGCCTCCACTGACTTCCTCAATGTAGGACATTACCAGGGTTGGAGCACACAGCTTGCCCTGCCACTGGGGGCACACACTTGAAAAGAACTAAAAGTGACTTTTTTTCTGTGCTGTGAATTTAATTTGGTCAAATTTCACGGTCGACTGTTTTTCAGGGTAAAAATAAGCAATAGTACCCATAGGAATCCAATGATAACACAATCTGATATTATGCCCTGCAAGACCAATACTGACAATTATGCCAGGCAGGCCTATCTATTAATATTATTATGGTAATAAATGATCTGAATAAGTGGTAGATTTGGCTTCTGCTGCACAATCCTAAAGCTCAGTTAGAAATCAATTTTCATCACCGTGTTCATGTCATGCTTCTTCAGCTATTCCTCTATGGCCTGTTCTTGCTACATCACTGTCTTCTTGGTTTTGTGAGTAAAATGGCTCAGCTCCACCAATCAGCAGGAATCTATTAAAACACACAAAGGGCTGTTTCAGATATATAGTCTACCGCCTACATTTGCCGTTACATCATGCATCACAGAAAGTTGCTCGCATTTTAGAAAGTGGCACCAACTCTACATTGATTTTGAGAATTACAGCCCAGGAGATTGAGAATTTATGTTTATGCTGATATTAGATTATCATTAGCGTGTGCTGGGTTTTGCCCTTGTTCTGTCAAGACATGGCAGATAGACAGACAATGGCCAAAAATGAGGCCAGTGGGATGTTTAATATCAAAAAGCAAACCTCACTGACAGGATGTTGGCGCCAGAATTTCAGCCTGTCTTTCGAGATGCTTAAGCTAATGAATGAGCATAGGTGTTGGCATGCATAATGTAGAATGAGAGCCTGTTTTGGAACGTTGGATGCAGGGAAATGAGCCAATTTACAACATTTGGATGTTGAACACTTGAATCTGACACTAGCAACTGGAACACTTATACCAAAGTTTGAAAGTTGTACTGCAATGCCAATTATAAAAACTAATATATATACTATTTAATATACACTATTTAATATTTACATATGAATTCTCTAACAAAAAAGTGTAATGTTAATGTATTATGAAAGGGATTGCTTGTAGTGGAACACACAGGATGTTACCACCAAAAAGAAAGTCCCTTACCTCTGCAGAGTCTTTAAATATATAGCAACTAGCTGATAAACACAGTAGAGCATTTGGCACCTAAATAGCTAACGGCTTGTTATACTGCCCCTCAAATTGCCAAAAAAGAAGAAATATATGCAGCTTCAGGGGTGTTATGCTAAAGCCCAATGGTGTTAAATGGTATTGAACCAATAAAACCTTGAAATGAACCTTTTGTATTGGGACATTTCATTCTTTAGAGTATATGCGTTGTACTGCCAACAAGTGAACTAATATAATAAAGGGATTTAATGTACATAAAGAGATCCCACTTCTAAGAAACCTTAACTTATTGACAAAGGTTAGCAATGCACAATAGGATGTTAACTGTGAAAAACAAAGTACATAGATGCTGCTACAAAATACCAAACCTAACATGCAGTATAAATACAAACAACAATATAGTGCTTTTTGATGATAAAAGATTGAATTGATCTTAATTCTCTGAGAGTAATAATGACAGCAAAGTGGGCTTACTGAATTACAAGGCTACAAGTATACAGCTCTTTGACAGCAGTATGACGTTTTCATTTCAAAGACTAATGTAGAGAATAAACAACAAAGGCAGGGCTGTTGAGGTTTTGAGTGGAACTATGTGAGGGCTTGACTAACACTACGGTCAGAGACGAGCTTGGAAACAGTGACTCGTCATTGCAGCTGGTCGAGCCAGCCATTGATAGATTTGTAGCTCATAAGAGGGAGTGGGGGGAAAGAGGGGAGGGAGAATTACACATGGTCTCTGTGCTGTTACTAGCCCTCTGTCGTTGTCTCAGCAAGCTCATAGTCGCAGCTTCAATATATGCAAACTTCCTGGTGTGTGAAAGCAAAGCTCTCAGAAACACCGGGTGGGGGACTCGGCTTTAATTACTTGCTTCCGCTAAAAATGCTTCAGTTATTTATAATGGTTATCCTTATTTGGTGTGTGTATGTGTGTGTGCCCTCCTGTGAGGAGCAGCTGGTCTGCTCACTCCTGTGCTGTGGGAATCAGACATTCCTATTGATCTCCGTCTCCCATGGGGTGTGTGTGTGTGTGTGTGGGTGTGTGTGTGTGTGTGTGTGTGTGTGTGTGTGTGTGTATGTGTGTGTGTGTGTGTGTGTGTGTGCGTGCGTGCGTGCACCCACTTGCCCACCTTTCATCCTTTTAGTCGCATACTGTAGCAGCACATCGATTCAGCACATTTTAGTTTTGTTTAACAGTGCCTCCGCCTGGTGACTACAGAAACTACAAGACATTTTATTTATCCATAAACTTTCTTTTATTCAGACACACAAATTCGTTAGTGAATATTAAATACAGTATAATAATAATAATTCTCTTTCTCTGTGTCTGTCTGTAGTGTGCTGGTTGTTTACTCCTGAATAGGGAAGAAAATGTAAGGATCACTGATCTTTACTTTCACTTCTTTCCATTAGAACATGACTCAAGTATAGCACTGTGGAGTGTGTAACTGTGTGTTTGTGTGTTTTGCAGGTAGTACATTTTGGTGGGGCTGCTGGATTGAAAGGAGCAAAAGGTGACCGGGTGAGTATGAAGGACATGTACACAGTATTTACAGAGAAATTGTGTATCTGTGTGTGTGTAGAAAGGCTAATATCAGCGGAATGTGTGATGTCATCACATGTGCCCAGACATGCCTAGCACTGAATGCTAATACCTAGCATTGTACACATTCACTCATACACTCACAATTTGATGCTGCTGTAGTCTAGTACAGAATGATGCTGGCTGTGGACCAATCCACTGCCAAGCTGATATGCATTCTTCAGTACTCACTTATTCCGTTCCTCACCCACAAGCAATCATTCTTCTCTTCTCCCTCTCTCCATCTTAGGGTGATGACTGTTCTGGCACCCATTCAGGTCCAGTAAGTAACTTTTCCATTGCGTCTCACTCTCACGTCGTGCCTTGTTTTGCAGAAAAGCATTGTCTCGTTATTTGGCATGCATCGCAGTATGAGCCTGAAATTTTTTGCCAAAAAGTGGTCCGTGATAATACATGCCAACCAAGTGTCTCTAACCTCAGTGCACAGAGGGACCCAAGGGCCAGAAGGGAGAGAGAGGCGAGCCGGTGAGTGCCAATCTTCTGCTACAGGTTACAGCACCACATCCCACTGCCTCCCAACCCTGCTAACCCCTCAGCTATTTAGTTTAATCTTTATTCAAAACCTAATTTTCAAGCATCCTATCTCAGTATTAATTGTGCAGTGGGAATGAGTGTGTGCTTTGTATATTTATTTATCAGAGTCATTGTGTGTGCATGTGACTGCACAAACGTTTCTGTATGGTTTGATACATCTGACTCTATATATATATATATATATATATATATATATATATATATATATATATATAAAATCTGTATCCACAGATTATGTCATGCATATTATACTTCAAATGCATGCCCATGTTTCTCAGGTTGTGTGTGTGTGTGAGTGGAGCATATGGGTCCTGCTGGTAGTCCATATGGGTTGCTGACTGGTCATTGTGCTGTTTTCTATGCTCCAGTGGTGTGTGCATGATGTCTTCTTAG
>NW_019174365.1:1198690-1587139 GCF_002260705.1 Seriola dumerili | reverse complement strand
TATATATATATATATATATATATATATATATATATATATAAAATCTGTATCCACAGATTATGTCATGCATATTATACTTCAAATGCATGCCCATGTTTCTCAGGTTGTGTGTGTGTGTGAGTGGAGCATATGGGTCCTGCTGGTAGTCCATATGGGTTGCTGACTGGTCATTGTGCTGTTTTCTATGCTCCAGTGGTGTGTGCATGATGTCTTCTTAGGATCAGGTCATTGATGTGGACCTCATCTCTGTTCCTTCTCTCAACAGGCGATGCCCGCCAACTGGGGCGAAGCAGCAGGGTACAAGGTGAAAGGTTTAAGAAACTTTTGTTGATGAATAATGGCGGTCTGACCTTCTAATGATCATCTTCATTCATTTCTAACCCAGTATTATTTTCACTTGTCTGTCTCGCTCTCTCTCTGTTCCTTTCTCTGCATGTTCCTCACCTTTTTTCTGTGGCTCTGTTCAGGGAGAAAAAGGTCAGAAGGGAGAGCTCGGTCCACAGGGTCTCACAGGCACTCCAGGGAGGGATGTAAGTGTTTTTTCTTTCCTTTTTTTTCTTTTGTTCTCATTTACTTTGTTATATAGAGTTTCTGTAATTAAAATGAGTGAAGTGTATTTCAGGCATGATTTGCTGTAAGGTTAAGTCAGACAGCTAGCTTGGAATATATATTGTCAGTACAATAAATGCTAAAGTCAGAATGCACTCACAAACACACCAAAACACATACACACACATATCCACTTACACAGGCACTTTTATCAGGCTAAGAGTGGATATTCAGTAAACTTATATGGTATTACTCTTTAAGCTCGGACTCCCATTGATATCTCCTCTCCCCCCTCCTCTCTCCCATGGCGTTAAGTCGGCCTGTTAATGCCTGTTAGATTAGGCTATGGCAACAAAGCTTGCACAATCAATGCTGCCTCATTGACTGTGCTGTTCGTCTCTCACACAGGCAGGCGCCTATTCAGGAAGACTTAAACCTTTTAATCTTCCCTGTTCAGCGCAGTGATCCTGTAGACGCATGAAAAGTTTTGAGGAACAAATTACAACGTGTGTGTGCTCTGAGATATTCCCCCGGTTTTCAGCATCAGACACACTCACATTTAGCTGTTCACCAGGCTAACTGCTTGTCGTGGACAGATGGATTTGGTGGAGGATAGATTTTTGTAAGCCTCCCATCCATCTGACATTGTGAATATGAATGTGCTTGTTGATGTGACTTGAATCAGACAGGCAGAAAATATTGCATATGCACTACTGAAGATAATACATCTTAGAGATTCTCCCTCTTTCTATTTCCAATGGTAAGATGTCAGACAAATTAGGGAAATCAACAAGTCTCTGAGAATTTATGAAGACATTTTGGAGATAGATTTCTGCAGAGCTTGCTTGATTATTCTGGTCTGACAGTGATGATGTCACTGACCCATACCGATGCTGTCACTTCTCTCTATGCCTGTCACCATCTTCCAGGGTCGAGGAGGGTCCGTCTGTGTGGTTGGCCCTAAGGGACAGAAGGTCTGTATGCATTAAGACCTAACAGTTCCTACCACCAACCTTTCTGTCACTTACATTCAGTCCAGTTTAATAGAGCTGTGTTGAACTTGTTTTCCAGGGTACCCCAGGTATGGTGGGTCCTGAAGGGCTGGCTGGGGAGCCAGGGAAGCCTGGACGTCCAGGCCTGCCAGGAGTTGGAAAGCCAGGCCTACCAGTAAGTGTACCTTTTAAATTAAAGAACTGTGGAAGAAAAAAATAGGCACTTATTGAATGGTGTCACTGATTATCTTAATGTTCTCCTCTTAAAGATGGCCTCAGTTTGACCAAAAAGTAGTTTTATTAGACAATGCTCTCAGAAGTGCAGGACAGGACTTGGCAGGACTCCTTCTTTAGGTGTAGCTTTCATTGCCCTTGACAGAAGCCTAAAAGGATCTTAAGAAAGGCATTTCAAAAGATTTATGTCCTTTTTCTTCCTGCCAGGGCCCTCCTGGTGAACCGGGTGGTGCAAAGGGAGATAAGGTAAGTTTACCCTTTTGCTCATTTCTACGGCATGTGAAAGTGATGAAGACTAATGACAACCAGGAGTATATGTACCCCAGGGGATACTTTTGCAATTTCCAAGGGGTACATGGATTCAAGTTAAATACAAATATATTTACTTTTCTTTACTATAGTTACCAGTAAGTAGCCGCTCAACCTGAGTCACTTTTAACACATTAACTCCACATGTAGCAATTTAGAGTGAATAAAAACAAGCATGTGAGCAACAAAAGTTGAAATAGTTATTTAGCAAATAACAATGGATAAAGAAAAAATATAGATTGATGGTTAAAATAGTTAGCTATAAGTAATGAAGGAACTCTTCAAATTCTTATCCAAAAGTAACAAATAAACAGTTGAAATTGTTAACCCAGATAAAAGTAATGATATAATTAGCTAAAAGAAATGGCTGACAGCTGAAATAATTAACTGACTTAGCTAAAAGTACTGAATCAACAAAACACTGGTTCTTAGTTTCCCAGCTTCTGTCAGTCCAACCCAAAAATGACATCCAGTATTAGAAACGTTAAAAACAAAGATGCTTTTTTGAGGATGATTTGCAGGGTAACTGTAACAGTATGACACACTAAGTGATTTGTGTTAACAGGGCGATGCAGGACCTGCAGGAGAAGATGGATTCCCAGGAGATCCAGTGAGAGACTCTTTTAAACACTGATTGTTATTCAGTAATGTATGCATGAGCTTCCAATAGACAGTGTTCTAACTGTGAACTCACACATCATCTGCTATTCTGCTGTTTTCATAGGGACCAAGAGGACCAGCAGGGTCTAAAGGAGAGAAGGTATAACGTTGTCTTTAAACTCTATCTGCATATCTGTGTGCTCTCTTGTTAAGATACTGTGTGTGTGTTCAATCTTTAGGGTGACCCATGCGAAGTGTGCCCTGTGCTGACTGCAGACATGGGAAACACAGTGGCTCTGCAAGGGAAGCCTGGCCCTAAAGGAGAGCCTGGGTTACCAGGGATAGGAGAGATAGTAAGTACAAGAGTCTGACAACTAATGTCAAATTGTAATGTATTCTGAACCTGCCCTTAATGTTCAGTTTAACATTTTTACAATCTTGCCACATGTTTTATTTGGGAGCTGTAGACACGGTCTGAATTGTAGCTGCGTGCGATCTGAGCCTTGAGCACTTGTTTGATAGTGTATTTATTTTATTTTTCTTATCATTCTGAGGGAAGGGAAGGTGTTTATTTCTACCTTAGGGTTGTACTTGCCCTTCTAATTCTCTGTGTTGCAGCAGCTCAAGGAGACAAAGCATGATATGCCGTCAAATTTTTATCCTCCATGGCAAAGGTCATTTTTTTGTAATATAATCTTAACATGTCTGTCTCTCTCTCTCTAGGGAGTCAGGCCTCAACATACTGTGCATTGTGTTTCTCTTTCTCTTCATTCTGCATCTTCCCACTTAGCCCAGCAGGTGGAATGGGGAATTATTTATGGGGGGGGGTATAAATCCAGAGCCTTATGAGATTCTGTGTGCAACGATTTCCAATAGTGCCAGCATCCATCTGTCATACCTGGTTAGAGCAGAAGGAGAAGAAGGCAGAGCAACAGAGAGGGAGAGTGAGATATGACCTCACTCTCATAAAGTTGAACTAACAACACTCTTACTTCTGGCTCATCCCTGCTCCTCTCTTTTCTTTCCTTTCTCCATATTTGCCAGGGGCCTCAAGGTGCAGATGGCAAGGCAGGACAGAAGGTATAGAAATCCCCCTCATTCATTTACAGCACATGGTTGATTCATATTCTGTGGAAGTGTGACCTATACACGCTCATCTGCATTCCCACACGTTCAGGTATGCTAACATCAGCAGTGCAGAAGGCTCTCTCCTAAAGCAGATGCAAGAGCAAACTACCTGAACTAAACTCTGCAAAACACAAGAGACTCCACACACACACACACACACACACACACACACACACACACACACACACACCACACCACCACACAACACACACACACACACACACACACACACACACACACAACACACACACACACACACACACACACACTCACACTCACTCAGCATTCCTACACACATATTAGTATGGCTATACGCATATGTGCATGAATGCAAACTTCCTACGCACCCACCCACTAACACATTGCTCATATACCCCTACATCTGCCTAATTGCAGTGACCAGTATGTTCGCAAAATCCTGCATCTCAAAGCAAACATGCTCGTCAGGGTGAGCTGGGACTAATTTGCTGTCCTGAATGTGTGTGTGTTTCTTGTTTGTTTTGGCAGGGAGAACCCGGATCAGGTGGCACCAAAGGAGAAAAGGTCAGCTCATTGTCTTTATTAGGCTTTAGATTAAACAGGTTCTTGTTTAGACTACCTTATTTACCTGTCAGGTAGATAGACTAGCATGAATTGCTAACTGTGCTTTGTTTTTCTTGCTAGAACTACACATGTAATTTTTACAGTAGCGTGAGTCGCAGCTGTCTTGTTTTTCCTTGATTGACACCTCATCTGAATTATTTTCAGACAATCTTTGACCTTCTTCTGATCTGCTCACTCGCTTTAGGGAGAGTCGTGTTCTGTGTGCCCCACTCTCGGAGAGTTACCCGCTAACCTCATGCCCAATGTTGCAACCCAAACCTTGCAACAGAAGGGAGAGAAGGGAGAGCCTGGGGTTGGACAGAAAGGAGACCAAGTAAGTCTATTGTAGTAAAAATTAATGTGATACTAGTGCTGAATAAAAAGCAGAGCATTTGAAATATTCATAAACACAACCAAGGTGAAAACAACACAGGTTTTTATCTTCTAATTGTTGGAGGATTTTGGTCTTACTGAACAATGGTACGTAACCCACAAGGTAGAAGAAAACCGATAACACCTTGTTTGACTTTATGTCTATTTCTGATTTGGTTTGTCAGTGTGTTTCCTTGCATGTGTGAACAATAATAAGCACCTTCAACAAAGCGATATATCGGCCACTTTTTTTGCTCCACAGGGGGAGCCAGGAAAGGAAGGATCACCTGGCCTTAGAGGAGAGAAGGTAAGTAACATAAAAAGAAACGGGACTGAGAATAGGTGACCTCAATAGCAGACCAGGCTTACATGAGGGGAACTCAGTAAGTTAGTGAATGGGATTCTTAATAGACTTCACGAGGAAGATAATCACAGCAGTGGCCAAAACTGTCTGCCACAGGGATTTTACTCAGCAGGGGAACTTATCAGTGAAAAGCGTAGGTAGTAAAAAAATAAGCCTAAATCATTTGACATGGCTGCCCGTAGGGTGCAGCTTACTATGAAATGTGAATTACCAAATTAAAAGATGCATCCTTTTTTACAAGTTTGTGAAATTCAGATACTGAAACTGGGTTTTTTTTCTGCTCGTGTATGCAGGGTAGTGCAGGCAGCAAAGGAGCTGATGGTAAGCCGGTAAGTTGAGATGCAGTTCTTTGAAATTGAAAGGCTCACTTCACATCCTGAGTTGGTGCTATTGTGAAATGAAATGTGTCCATTTGACAGGGAAAACCTGGACCAAGGGGACCCAGTGGCAAGGATGGACAGAAAGGCGCACAGGTAGGAGAATAATGCAGAGTGCAATGATGAGCTCTTGACAGCCTAGATTCCAGCCTTGTTACTCAATAATAAGTAATAATCGTCCAGTGTTGCTACACCTTGCTTGTTGGGATGTTGAACATCTTCTATGCGTTACTGTCATGATAGTTTTAATACTATATTTATCTTTTAACAGGGAGAGCAAGGGCTGCCTGGTCTTGGTCTCACTGGCCTAAAGGGTGAGAAGGTAAGCACAGGCATATGTATTGCTTTTTGCATCTTTTACCTTGATTGTCATGCACGCTAACTTTCCTGACTCCGTGCCCTTTCCTAGGGCGAGTGCGGCGTGTGCCAGCCAGCAGAGGTTGGCAGTGGACCTGCCGGTATCAAAATGCCTGAGGGAACAAGAGGCAAGCAAGGGGAACAGGGCCCTCCAGGGCCACCCGGACCTCCAGGTCTTGGAGCTGATGGCAAACAGGTGCGATTGCTCTGTAAGGAAAAGATAGCCATCAGAAGAATATCTAGAATCTAGAATTTATCGTAAAGCACATTGGCAGCTTTTTGGAATTAGGAACTTGCGTTGTCTTTCTTTAAATCACTGCCTTTTTGCAATTTAAAGCAAACCAATAAGATTGGTCAAAAGGGCTAGAAAAATTACTGATAGTATCCTTGCACACTAATACTGCAGACTGCAAGCACAGAGAAACACACAGTATGAAGTGTTAAGTGAAGAAAAGCCAGGGCCTCTCTAGACTTTCTTGGTCCTTCCTTTAGAGGGCAGCATGTTGCCCCTAAACTCAGGAGCAAAAGAACCAAAGACACTTCAATCCCAGCTGCTTGAACTGACATGAAATGATTTGGCTTCTTATCTTTGTACATCCTGTTTTGCACTGATAACTCACTTCATGTTGAAGTTTATTATATTAGTGACTTAGTGCCTCATCTTACTGAATGGTTTAAGTTGTAGACTGTTTAGATTTTTTTAGCACATTCATTTAGCTGTGCTTTATGTGATTACATATTACAGTATGTTATTGGGCTTTTATTGTTTATTATACTCATTACTGCACATTTGATTTTGTAAAACCTGAATGAAACGGCACAACTCGACTGATTGAGCACGGAACAGTACTGTAGCTTACAATCAAGCCCAAGAACAAGTAAATATCTACACTGCATACACCATTATGGATTATATTTATTCATCAGAATTATTAATAGAAATCACATTATATTAATGACAAAAATCCAAAGTAGCTTCTTGTGATCCTTTTTTGTTGCCACAGTGCAACAAAGACAAAGCAGCATCTCTGTGAGTGAAAAGTTTTAGATGCTAAAAGATTTCATCCCAAGGGCGTACCATCTTATAATTGTACAAAAAGGATATGCAGGGATTCTCTTCTTACCGCAGAATTGTTACTAAATATAATAAATCTCTGTTGGCTTCTGTCACCCCTCCCAATTACATGCTGTGTGCCTCTGTGGTTTGCTTTATGTCAATAGTTATTTTACCTGAATGGAAAGAGACTTGTACAGTACTTGCAGATGACTGTTGCAGAGTGTATGCATTTAACTGTTTGTTTTTGTATCTCACCTTCTACTTTCTTACACAGGGCCCGCCAGGTCTTGCTGGTGTAAAAGGAGACAAGGTAAATTTCCTGTTAAGGCCTCTTGCAGTCACTGCCTTACATAACCCATTGGATGTCCTGGAGGAATGAGACAATTTGGAGTCACCGTTGGCCTTTAGAGACAGTCAGACTTTCTTAACTAATTTGACATCTACTGGGACTGAGGATGTCTGCAGGAAAATTATCAAGCATGGTTTTAAAAAATATTTCAAGGGAACTCAGGCACTCCACCTCATTTCATCTCATACCAAGTCTGTCTTTTGGAACGTTCACATCACTTTACCCAAAAAAGGGAAATAATTTTGCCATCAACAGAGCCAGGGGTCTTTTAAATTACCTTGAAGCTTTTCCACAGAAATGGAGTCAGACAGTTACTGGAATACTGAGGCTGATTATGATTATCCATATTTTAGAGTTAAATGTATCTGGTAATGATATATCAGCTAATTATTTTTTTTATAACATAACACATCAGATCAGCCAGTAATATTGGCCTGGTTGATGTAACCAGACCAGTATTACTGGCCTAACTGACTAAAGGATTTAAATATTTTAAATCATGCATTATTTACATCCATGTTTGCTTGCTAGCAGTATTCTTCTTCTTTGTTGGCACATTTCTTACGACCCCCAACAGTCAGTAAGCCTCATACCCTGAAACCAACAGCAGGCTTGTGTGTTGCATCGCCCTGTTCTTGTATGGTTGCACAACACAAAAACAAAATGGGAATCTACTTATAAAAACATTATTCCCTGGTGCTGTTAGTAAAATAATCCATCAGGTACTTTTCGTGTTAGCATCGGGACATAGAAGTGTGTTCTTTTTTCATTGCATTTCAATTTTACTAGGGTGAACAAGGAGACCGAGGAGATAATGGATTTGATGGAGCTCCTGGAGCCCCAGGACTGGCCGGAGAACCTGGTCGGGATGGACTAATGGGCTTGAAGGGAGAGAAGGTACAGAGTGCCTAAACTAAGTCAGATCAACTTAACTGTACTTTATTTTGCATCAGTTAGTGGCAGTATAAAAAGAAGCAGTAGTACCATGTCTGCTGCACAGTCCTTATCCCTTCCCACGTGTGTGTGTGTGTGTGTGTGTGTGTGTGTGTGTGTGTGTGTGTGTGTGTGTGTGTGTGTGTGTGTGTGTGTGTGTGTGTGTGTGTGTGTGTGTGTGTGTGTCTGTGTGTCTGTGTGTGTGTGTGTCTGTGTGTGTGTGTGTGTGTCTGTGTCTGTGTGTCTGTGTCTGTGTGTGTCTGTGTGATAGAAATATAGTTGGGGCCATCCACTTGGGATGCCTGATTACAGGTCATATATTAGATAAGACTGGTCACGTTTTTGGACCAATAATGGTTTCCAGTGGTTAAATGGACACTGGTAAAATGGGAGTTTGATTGTTTGAAAATTTGTTTTATTTGCCAGGGTGATGCTTGTACCAGCTGTCCTTCTCTGGGCACTGCAGTGGGTGATGGTGTAGCAGTGCCAGGCCCCAAAGGAGAGAGAGGAGACCCTGGTCCCCCAGGAGAAGGGAAGCCTGGCAAAAATGTGAGGGAATTGTGTATTTATTGACTTCTGGCTCTCTGGACTATGAGAATTACTGATCATCAAGTCACATATTTTCTTTCCAGGGAAAACCAGGCTTACCAGGTGTGCAGGGGCCTGCCGGGCCCAAAGGGAGCCAGGTATGAATGCCTATTGTATTATTATTGTTTATAAGTACATGCAGAGGATTGTGTCTATTTATGTTTCACTGCCAGAATCTAATCTGTGTCGTCTTGTGCCCCCTGTAGGGAGAAACTGGAGTTGCAGGAGTCGGCCTGCCAGGACCTCAAGTGAGGCTGATATGTCTATAAAAAGCACATCTGCATCAATAAAAAAGTTTCATGTCAACAACTAATGCTGCGCTGTCAAACACAAAAGACACACAGCTCCTAGATGGATACAGTCCAGCAGTGATCTAACTAATAAACACCACATTCTCCTTTTGTCAGCATTTAGACTTTTCCTGCCTCTCAGATCTAATCATAAAGTCACTAGGTTTTAAATAACCATCCAAAACTAATCCCCTCTCAAATCCTTTGATTCATCATGGAATCTTCACTTGATGCTTTGTTGACCTGGAGAAACCAGCCCTTCCCTACAACTCCACTGTAAAACCTCCTCATCACAAACTCCACGCTTTGTCTCCCATTCTTAATCTCCTTTTTGTTTGGTCTTTTTCATTTATGTCTTAGGGTGAAGAGGGACCAAGAGGGCTGCCAGGACTTGTTGTAAGTTTCATCCATATTTCCAAAGTCCTGCAATTTAAATCTACTTATTTCTAATTTGGTCTAAATTTGTGTTTTGTACAGGGACCTCCTGGAGTCACAGGATTGCCTGGCCCTATTGGCCCTGCAGGGGAAAAGGTAGCATAAAATAAGAGTGGCGGAAAATCAACATATCATTGCAATATGCTATCAAATAAACCCTTTTCTGTTTGGCACAATGAAACTTTGAGACTTTCACAGTAGTCCTTTCTTGTTCATAGGGCTATAGAGGAGATGACGGGCTTCCAGGACCACAGGGGCCTGTGGGCATTGGAGTAGAAGGGCCCCCGGTAGGACACAAATGTATCCTTTTGCATGTGCATATTATGTCATGCTTTGATATTGTCAAACACTGTTTCCTTTTTACTTTTTGACCCACAGGGTAAAGATGGAGCCCCTGGCTCTATGGGTTCACCAGGAGCTGATGGCAGACCTGTGAGTTGTCTTGTTTCTTTATTATTTTAAGCCTGTGTTTAATTTGCATGTTTTCATACATGTGCATCAGCAGCTCGAAGAGATGTTAGAGAAATTTAAGTAGCACACTTGAGTTGTTGCCTCTGTGTTGGTGTCTGTTCAGAGTTTTAATTTTCTTTGAGCTTCTTTGGGAATTGTCCTTGATTTAGGCATCATTTGTAACCAAGGATGTCTGCCTCTATCCATGGCAGAGGCAATGTCTGCTCCCATCTCATCCTCTGTCCCCTGATCTACACTCAGCTCACTGCCCTGTGAGCTTTCTTCTGGAACAACAAAGCAAGACTAACTAAGTGTTTGTGTGTGTGTCTTTGTGTGTGTGTGCTGTCTCCTTCTCTTGCAGGGACTTGATGGAGCTAAGGGGGACAAGGTAAGTCTACCGTTTTGTTTGGATGAAGGGATCTGGAGGGGTTTGAATATAAGGGGGTGGAACAGATGGTAATCACAAGAGATGGTTCAACACCCTCCTGCCCCCCCTGCTTTCGCCACACACACACACACACACACACACACACACACACACACACACACACACACACACACGCGTGCTGGCACACAGATGCACATACCGGCCTCGGGGCACAGATAGAGTAGCAACAGAGGTGACAAGTGTACTGTTGCTGGCAGACAAGAGGAGTTTCGGGGCCTTAAGAGAGAGTGTGTGTGAGACTATTAATTACTGCATTCATCAGAGCCACCAGTCACTGTCACTGAGAGGGTGGAAGAGATGAAGAAGTGGTGGAGGCAGTGCTTAAGGGTTGGGAGGGGTGTAAGATATGGGACAGAAGCCTTTGTGATGAACAGATAAAGGGGAAGAATAAAGTTAAGAAAGAGACAAAAGATGAGAAAACTTAGAGAGAATGACCAAAAGAGGCAACACTTAGAGAGTCTTAAGAGCTGTAGCTATTCTGGGAAAGCTCATATATACTTGACTTAGATGTTACAGGAAAGATGTGAGTGCGAGTGTGTAATTGGGGATATCACGTTGTTACAGATTTTAGAGGAATTACACCTTTTTTTTTTTCTTTTTTTTTTGGCATCAAAGCACCATACATTCATTGTTTCCTTGCACTACATTAAGGCTTCAGGGACAATTTCATGTAATGCAACGATTTTTGTTCATAAAGTGGTATAAAAGACATTCACAGCTCTCCATCCCCTGGAGTTATGAGTGTCTTCTTGATGGGTAAGATTTCAGGATTTAGCGGAACTGAACAAAAGAATCCTGAAAGCTAAGACTTCTGACTTTCTTATAGTACCAGGAGTGGTTTTAAAGTTGAATGAGGGCTCAGTTTTGCAGCCTTTGCTTAAAATTGTGCAAAGACTTTCACTTTAGCTTTTTTTTATGGGTCTTTTCTTTGATGTATATTTCAGGGTGAACCTGGAGTGTGCAACTGCATAACGTCGATACACCCAGGCATAGGTGGACCTGTGAGTACATGCTTGCAAACACATACACACTGGAAAAAAAACAAAAAACACATGTAGATATACAATTTGTTTAATCTAGAGAGTTGTTGCCTCACAACAGGAGTTTGATACATATTGATTTTTTTTTAAACACTCTCTCAGAGGGTTTATTATGACTCCCCAGGTGACATATTGAGAATACCTATGTTCATGCTTCGTTATTTCCTCTCTGCATCTTTCTGTTTTGACATTTGTTGCATTATTCTTAACCACATACTGTGTGCTTTCTGTATATCCTGTTTGTGTAAGCATCAGTGCTGCTCTGATTTTGACTACTTTTTCCCTCCAGGGAGCTCCAGGAACTCCAACAAACGCGTGGCAGCCCGGGCCTCAGGTCTGATCTGTCAACCAGCCGTCCTGTCTGATAACTTTGTTTGAAAGCTTTGTTTCACTTCTTTCCTTGCAAAGTTTCACGAAAAAAAAAAATAATAATAATAATCACAGAATTCTTCATTTGTGTTCGACTGTGAATGTGTGATGCCAGTTTGGGTCATGTCTTCTTATGTTTCAGGGCCCGCCAGGACCTCCTGGGCCCCCTGGTCCACCTGGGCCACAGGGTTTTATTGGAATCCAAGGACCCCAGGTAACAGAAAGAGGGCAGTGAGGGAGTGGGGGGGGCTCTCTTCAGTTCAACTCAGCAGCTGCGTCATCAGCCTGAATTGAACACGCTACATATGATAAAGACTTTCAGCTTGTGCATCTGGGGGACATAAATAAGGCTTTGATATGCTTTGCATCTTTAGGGGTCCATGATATGCATGGAGTAAATGCAGTATGTCGCTTAGTTTAAAACAGGCAAAGATAATTAGGATCAAATGGAAAAATGCACTAACTAATATGGTGCTTCAAGCTTAACCCATGTGGGAGGCAAGCTTCGGGAATGTCTGTCAAGACATAAACAGTTATTTGGAGGTCTGGTTTTAAATTTGAAAGTTAAAAAAATGATGCAGTGCTTATCCAAAGTACAAGTTTGATACATTTATGAACTTTGTAATTCAAGCAGACCTTCAAATAAAGTGTTGCTGTGCTACAGGAGTCAAAGGTGTAAGAAAGACATTAAATGTGGTGATGGTAACTGGATGGAAGAAGTCATGTCGATGATAAGGGGACATTTGTAATAATCACTGAATTCAAAATATTACTCAATGCAAATATATTGGATTTTTTTTTTTTAAATTCAGATTTCGTAATACAATCAGATTTTGAGATTTTTAAAAATTTCATAAGATAGTTCAGGAGAGGGAACAGGTTTGATCATTTTGATCCTGACCCTTTGACTCTGCCTTGAGCACTGATGGAGATGGGAGTGGCTAGCCCTTGATTGGCAAAAGAGAAGTTCAACCTCAGTTCCTTCTTTCAGGGTATCCCCGGAAACGACGGGATACCGGGGAAACCGGGTTTGCCTGGATACATCGTAAGTAAAATTAGAGAGAAAAGGAGGAGAGGCGGCTGTTATCTACTGACTAGAGGTCTGGGGGCCTCATGTATAAATGATGCAAAAGCACAAAATTAGTGTGTGTCAGGAAGTGGGATTTATTTAAAAAAAAAAAAAAAAAAAAGAAGAAAAGAACGTCCTGTTCTTCCATGTGTGCTCTATTTGATTTGAGAACTTTTAAGTCAGTTAAGGGAACAAAAAAAGTAATGAACGGATAAGAAAAATTAGAGTTGTGTTATTTCTAAACACTTTCTAAAGATGTGTTTTTATTTCTTTCACAATTTCTTTCATACTGTATACCCCAACGCCTGTAAAATTAGAGTAACATTTACCCCTTTTAAATCATACATATTGAGCACAAATGCTGCGTTTGTGCTGTGTAAGGATGCCGCTGATGTGAGACCAAAGACAGAGTGAGTTTGTTTTGTGTCACACAACATTAAAAAGGGGTATGTTGGTGTGGGCATAAGGTTTGTGCATATGCCTGCATATTTCATGATGACAGAGATGTCAACAGTTTTACCCTGTTGTGGATCTGGCCTCAGATCTTTTGTAACCTGCGACGGTCTCGTGTTCTTGTGGACAAAGTTAGTTTGGCGACAGTAGGTGCAAGGACACCATCAAAGTGGAGAGATGAGGTGGAGTGTGGTGAACTTATCTGTGGACAGTATTATGGTGTCAGTTTTGTTTCTTTCAAGTCTGATGATGGCTTAATTTCATTAAGGGAACATCAATGCTGATCTCTAGCCAGCACTCAAGGGGAACCTCACCTTCAGCACAAGAATTAAAGTAGCAGATTAATGGAGGAAAGGGAGGGACTGAAAGTTCAGTGGATGAGTGGAACAGATTTGAGACTAATTTTACAAAAACTTTCTGCATAAAAGTGTCGATTGACCCCATATATTGTAAAGCAGCATCTCTATTATTAAAGTGACCACAGAGGGATACACATCATCGGTAAAAGGAAGAGATGCACTGAAATTTCCCTGCGTCCTTGTGTAAGCTCTGACCTATTGCTGAATAGCTTAATACTCTTTCTCACTATAAGAAGTTTGACTAAAGTTGATAAGTTGGTGCCCTCTGCTATCCACATACTCATGTTCCAGACCTGGTTTTGCCTCAGTGTTGCTGGATAAACCCATCAGTGCCTTTTTTTTTTCATGTTTCTAGAGGTACAGTGTCACCCAAAGTCACAGCGTAGCTCTCAGGACTCTGAAAAATTGCTTTGTCTTTGAAACATAACAGCATGCTGCTCAGAAAAAATCACAAAGTTAGCAATTTGCTAACAATGCACCGTGACATATAATTATAGAGAACCTTCTTTTGAGCAAGCCTGTTAATGCACAAGGCCTTGCTCTAGCCCTTATAACGGCCAACAGCAGGCAGGATAAAATAGCCTGTCTAGCTAATGGCTCCAGTTTGAACAATGTCAAATGGGTTTGTAATGACTTTGAAACCAGGCCAGGTGCTATTGACAGACTCTCAGTGGAAAGGGTCCCACTGGTTTGATAGGCAGCTGACCGCCTTTCACAGTAAATGTAATTGGCCATGTGGATTGAGCGGTTTAATTCACAACTCTTGATAAATAAACAGTGTAACTTCATATCTTCATTGTGGCATTTGTCTCTGTTTTTTTTTTTTTTTTTTCAGTATATGTGTTTGTGCTTGTGATTATGTGCTGTATGTGTCGGCAGAGCCAGTTATACATGGTTGTTGTGCTTTTTCTTATTGAGAAACTATTAATTTAAACTTTTCTGGTGCAGACTTGAGTCCCTATTTAATTACAGCTAAATGGCCATTACTGGACAAGGGTACTGAGGTTCTTTTTTTTTTCCCCAGTGTTTATCTGTCATTGTTTTTTAAAGTAATTTGCATTTCACACTCCAATAAAGTATCAACATATAGTGTCAACAGAGAACTGTTGGCATTCCAAGGTCCATGCAGACCAATGCTTGCTTGGACTATAACATTGGAAAAAAAAAACTTTTATTGACAAGTGAAATCTCTGACACTGAAACTTGAACCTTATTATACAGTTTGACTCTGCTGTGAGGGTTATATGCAGAGGGTTATATGCAATGCAGTGAGGGTATGAGGTGAGTATTTTAACATATAAATTGAAATTTTAAAGAAATTATTATAAAATTAATTCTTAGTAGGAATAGTATCAGAAATACAGATCAGGGTTTATGTAATGCACTATAAAATTCTTTGTAATTGTTGAGTAAGGTGAAAGAATTTTATTTTTAAGACTGAACTTATTGATCTTAATAGGGTATGATGTCATTGTGAAATCCTGTAGTCCTTGAAGAAACCATACAGACACTGCAGTACATCGGGGAACTTTGTTTTGGTTTGTCGACGGGGAAAGAGAAGAGCCAATTTTGATCCTTTTCCCTGCCCCCTTTTGTAGACTCCCATTGGACCACACCAGCTGCCTCAAGACTCCACTGGAGGAGAAGAGGATGTAAGTTCATCAGTAAAATGATGCATTTTGGGTAATAGGGTTTATATTCAGTGACCTTCTGTGCTTTTGCTTTGCCAGTTTTTGGGAAGAACTGTTCAGCTTGTTTGTCCATCTCTCTCTCTCTCTCTCTCTCTCTCTATATATATATATATATGTAAGTGTGTTTCTATGAGTGTGTGTGTATTCTATAACACAGGAAGACTGTGATGGGGGCTGCTCCCAAGGGTTGCCAGGGGTGCCGGGTCTATCTGGTGCCAAGGGTGAAAAAGGAGATCAGGGCAAGCCTGGTGTAACCCCCTTGGACAGCTGTGACAGGGTGAGACTTGGAGGGACTGGGACTTTCTTGTCAAAACATTTTCAGCTTCACTATATGATTCTCCAAATGCAGAATCATATGAAATGTCACTAATAGTGCAGTTAGTGTGTCATTGTGCTTCGATGAATGCACAATGACAATCCCTCATTTTGCAGTGTATTAAGTTTGCATGGCTTGATGTGAATAGTCCGTCTGACATATTACAATGCCAGCAGTGAAGCATTACTTTGATAACTTATTCTCTTGTCTGCTTGCAGTGTTTGGAGAGACTGCAGAGGGAGCAGGCGACAGAAGCAGTGGTCAGCTAAGATCATTGTCATATTCTGTAGATAATAATAATGATAATAATAAACTTTATATACCACTTTTCTTTACAAAGTTACAAAGTGCTACAAAAGAAATAAAACCAGACAAGGCAGATAAAATGAAAATAGGAACATGACACAGAGGAAGTAAATACAGTTGATGAATAATATCAATAAAATGGTAGTAATCAGTATAAATAAATACATAGTCATAGAGTATTACATGCACATTCCCTGATATTTTATTTCTTTGGCTCATAGCGTGACCAATCATGCACAGGAACACCTGGAGTACCAGGAATGCCTGGATCACCAGGAGTAAAAGGAGAGCCAGTGAGTCTGTCTCTGTTTTCTCATGCACATACTGTTCATTTGTTAGGAGAGTGCATGTGTGTGTGTCTGCCTTTGTGCAAATGTGCATATCCAAACAACTGCACAGACTTCAGGATCACCTTTCTCTCTGTATTTCACTACAGGGTACACGAGGTGAGAGAGGCCAAGCTGGAATACCAGGTAACATGGTAAGGCTCGAAACCTGAATATTTTGCTATGGTTTAATTGAAGAGAGATATTTTCCTGTTAAAGGTGGAGTAAGCCAAGACTGTTGACATTTGAACTCAACAGCAAAACAAATACACCCCTCCCTTTCTCTTTAGTACTCCTTCAGAAGCTCCACCCCCAATGACAATGACAAAATGGCAGAATCCAGAGCAAAACAAACCATATACTATAAAACTTCATCAAACAATTGACGTGCACACAAACATCTAAAATCTATTGTTTAGATTGTTTTTCCAAAATTACAGTGACACATGAGGTAGGTGTTTAGCTAATCTAACAAGGGAGGTAACTTTACCTAGTATAGCATTTAAAATTATACATCAATCCAAATAAATCCATTGTGAGGTTTCTGTGACTCTAAAAGCCTTCACATGTTGCATAGGCAAATACCCTGATATAGAGCAAACAACAAGACAGAAAACTGTGGCCTCAGTCACTGCTGCAAAGCTAACATGCAGAGAGGATGAGGCAGTTTCCCATAACCAGCACACCAGCTGCAGACTGCAAAACTCTCCTGCTACTGGAGCTAACATTACACCAGCAACATATCTTGGCAAATTATAAACTAAGCCGAACGCTCATGGGCAAGTAATCTAACACAAATGTGACACCAGTACCTGCTTGCTAACTAACCAGTTGGGATTAGCCACCACAAACATTTACAAGCAGAACAAAACAATACTGACCTATTGGCTCTGTGAAACACAGCAAAGCTAATGGTACCCACCTGTCAAGCAGAAAAAGAGCAACCTCTGCATTTGTTTCATGCCTTTGAACTCTATGTATCTCCACCATAGTTGGACTGGCCATTGGGACTACTGGGACAAATTCTAGGTGGGCCGATAGACCATCAAAACATCCACCAAGTATTTACCGGCCTCGTCGGTCTCTGTCCCAGTGGCTAAATCCATGGCTGAATTTCTTTCCTAGTCCTGATTCCAGGGTTTTAATGTCTCAGCAATATTAACGCGACTCTTTGCCCTCATGTGATCATAGCACTTATTTTTCAATTTTTGATCTTCTGCCATTTCCTTTACAATTTGATTATGTTGTGGGGTATACGATGCTGTCACGCTGCCCCAGTACAGAACGCACAGCTTTTGCACCAAGAGGAGATAATCACTGAATTCGACAAAAAAGTGTGTTGGATTAGAATCACTTACTCGTAAGAAAAGAAAGCTGCAATGTGGACTCTTGTTTTGAAATTCTCATCTACTCTTTGGATGTGCCTACAGTACCCATTTGCAGATTTTGAAAGAAGTTTTCTTTGATGACATCTGATTCTAACTTACCACCATGAAATATCTGTTCTCAACAGAGAATGAGAGTATAAAGTGCATTCTTTACATTAGTTTGCCATTACTTCAGTGAGTGAAAAGATTTGATTATTTTAAGATTTTAGGACAGCACCATTAGGTTTTTGTCTCTCAAAGCTTTAGATATGGAGTGACTTGAGCAGAGCTTTCCATGAGCTCACAGAGCCCCCTACTGGTCCCAGTGAAAATGTTACGCAAAGTAGCCCAGTCTTTTCATTACTGATTTATACCAACACATACAAGCTTTCTTGTGATGTCTAGTTCACTTAATTGGGAGGAGCTGAAACCTGCTTTAATCAGAGGTGTAAATTGATTTTTTTTTATGTTTGTTCATCTTGTCTCAGTTGTTTTAAAGTTTTACTTTCATGGTTTTCTGTCCACAGGGACCTCCTGGTTTCCCAGGTGAACAGGGTCGATCCGGTTTACCTGTAAGTGTCATTCACAATTTTTTCTTCTCTTTTAGATCAACTTGGATGCTACTCCTACTTGGAGTACTACTTCATTAGTGTGAAAATAACATAATCACAAGTCCTTTGTTCAAAATCTAACTTGAGTAAAAGAACAGAAGTATTGTCAAAGTACCAGTTGATGTTAATATATTATTATGACATTATTTAGTTGTTATTATTGATTTGTCAGTGTGTAAGTAACATTTTACTGTTGTAGCTGGTCAGAGCGGAGCTAGTTTTAACTTCTTTCATCCAATTAAGTCTTAAGTCCAGCGATTCCCAACCAGCAAAGGGTCATGGTAAATATGGGGTGTTGTAAGATGATCTGTTTGGTGGGAGAGTAGAAAAAAATAATTTCTACCACAGCAATTTTTATTCAAGTTTTTTACTTACTACTACGTTTTTAGACCACAAACTGTCTTAAATGGAGCCGTCTCACAAGTTTAGAGGGGAGATGTTTCTTTGGTTACTGCAAACAGCTCCTGTACATCCAAAATGTGACAATAGACCCAGCTAAACACAATTTTTTGTCACAAGCCAAAAAGGTTGTTGTCCACTGGTTTAATTTTTAATGAGGCATAAATTCTGAGATATAACTAGTAACCATCGCTTTCAAATAAATGTAGTGGAATAAAAGCACAATAACTTTTCTGGAAATTTTGTGGCATAGAAGTATAAAGTAGCATGAAATGAAAATGCTTAAGCAAAGCGCAAGTACCTCAAAATTGTAGCTAAGTACAGCATGTGAGTAAATGTACTCAGTTACTTTCCACCTTTGCTCTTAGTGTCTTTATGTTATCTGTGCCTCTCTTTCTCTGTGGCTTTTCATCTCAAATGCGGATTATTTTACTTTTAGATCAAACAGCCCTAGATTATTCCTTCCTTGCCATCTCTCTATCCTCCCGCCTCTCTCCATGGCTCTTTAATGAAAGTTATTTCAGACGAGGAAATGATTTGGTTGTCTCTTTCTCCAGTTGTTCAATTACTCCCTTGTCCAAGTGATTGAGAGTAGGACTGCTGTGCAGCCAGAGCCCCTTTCCCCTCCTCTCTCTTCCTTCTCATACAGATTTATTTAGGAGAATAGAGATGCTAAATGGATGAGCCATGTGAGCGCTGCATGGAATCCATTTTCAGTCTAGTAGCACTTTATAGCAAGTGTTAGCTTCTGCTGGGTGCAGTGGTGTGTCTGTTTGTACTGTTTGTGTGAGAGAGGGAGAGAGGTGTAACCCTGCTGAATACATTACTCATATTCAGTGGTGTGAAGTTACTCACAATGATCAGCTGCTAATTAGTTTCTCCTCCGTGTGATCAATTAGTAATTATTTTTCTCTAATTTACAGCCTTCAATAATCACTCTCTTGTAAAAGCAATCACGCTACTAAATCTTGCATCTCATGCTGATATTCTTACTAGTTTTTGAAGTGCAGTTTCATCTATTAATTCTAAAAGGACAATTCACATTAATAAGAGTGAGGTAAACAGCTTACTTTCAGCAGCTCCCACTGTTTCAATATAATAATAATGATAGTGATGAGAGTAAATTCAGTTTCCTCTGACATACTTTTATTTTCTCATTTTTCAAAACTTCTCTCCTTTCTTTTTCCCCAGCACTCATCTGTCTTAACACTTGCAGCCACTGTTGCTAGGCGACAGATCACATTCGCACATGCATATTAATATTTACGTCAAATTAATAGACTGTGAAATATACGATTTCAATACATCGTGGGGTAATTTTTTGTAAACTATACACACGACAAAAGTACAGTCTATATTTTGTTGCTTAGTAACTGCACCGATACACTGCTCGTTTTTCTTTGTTTTGTGTTTGTTTGATGAAAGAGCAGGGTTGTAAAGAGATAGATTTCTTAATCAAGTCTGCAGATTTGTAAAGATTTGAATAAGGAAGGAAGGTAAGTAACGTCTGAAAATCAGTATCCTGTTTTGAAAAAAAAAATATTAAAGAAATTGGATTGAGGATGCAGTGTTCAGCCTGTGGATATCAGCATCACAGAGCTAAATCACCATCCTGAAGCCTCATAGAGGTGTAGAGAAAAAGGACAAAATCAAATGTAGGCATTTCCTAAGGGAGATGATCCGAGCCAGTTAGCTGTTTCCTCTCTTTGATATTGACTTGCCTCGTCCTTGGTTCATTTCTACCTCTTCCTGACATACATATCATATCGTGTCCTTCATTCTCTAATCATTCTTCACTCCTGTCATCCTCAGGGTCAGCAGGGTGAGCGAGGGGAACCTGGCCTCTCAGGATCGAAGGGCGAGCAGGTAACTATCTGCCAATCAATTTCGTTGAAATTATAACATGTAGAAAAATAATTGCTTTGTCTGTATGATTGATCGTATGATCTTTACCTCAGGGCCCTCCTGGGACGTCAGGCTACCCAGGAACCATGGGACCACCTGGACTGCCTGTAAGTTACTCTTGACGCCTCATTATAACTATGGGATTGACAACAAACTTGCAGCTTTAATGGATGGATAGGTGGTTACATTGATGTGAGCTGACATTGATTCACTGCCTATTTTATTTGTCAGGGGCTGAAGGGTGAACGTGGGAGCCCAGGAAGCAGTGGTCAGAAAGGAGAATCAGTAAGCCACTACACCAGCACTGTTATCTAATACACAATGAATCTGCAGCTTGTGTTGTATATTACTGACTATATTTCCTTCCCTTCTGCAGGGTCCTCCTGGTAACCCTGGGTATCAAGGACAGGCTGGCTCACAGGTCAGTGCATCATCATAAATTCTGCTTGGCAACATTTCAAGTCTGGCTTCTTCATTTATCATTGAAAAGTTCAATAACTTCTTCATAATTTGAATCAATCTGTGTCTACAGGGTATCAAAGGAGACACAGGACCAGCAGGGCCTGCTGGTTCCAAAGGGGATCAGGTATGTAACCCATGTTGTACACATACTAGACAAATGTGACTATTAGAAAAAAAATAATACATAGTTATATGTTACTCCTTTTATTTCAAGGGTTTCCAAGGACAATCAGGCTTCCCAGGACCACCGGTTTGTAAATGCTTTAGCTTCTCTGTTGCAAATTGCTCTTTTGCAATGAGTGCAGGGACTTAACAAATGGTACTGTCTGTATTTTTAGGGTGCACCGGGTCCCGCCGGCAAACCTGGAAGGGAAGGGCTCCCTGGGCTCAAAGGTGAAAGGGTGAGTACAAAGCACACATTCACCTGCTTCTGTTTTTCTTCCCATTCGAAATGATCATCTACTGTACTGAAGATTCCTACTTTCAAAGGGAAATGATGGTGTTCAAGGGTCTCAGGGATCATCTGGACCCCCAGGTCGACCAGGCTCCCCAGGATTGATGGTACAAGTATTTTATATCACTGTATATTATTCAGGTTCTACATACGGTATGTGTGAACTGTATACAGTTCAGAATCTTCATCTGTCTCTATTTTTGAACGAAAGGGCCCCCCTGGCATTCTAGGAATGGATGGGAAAGATGGTAAACCAGGGACACGGGTAAGTCACATACATGCACCACATGGGGGGCATGCCCACACACATGCAGAATATCCAAAAACACAATTTAGTAAAGCTAAATAAAGCTATAGTCTGTATAGTGAAAGATATGCGTATATTAGTTGACTTTTGACACTGGCTATTTTTCGTTGTCAGGGAGAGACAGGCCCTCCAGGCCCTGCAGGACCAAGAGGAATCCCAGTGAGTATCACCATTGACATAACATTGACATGACCATTTGATTCTTTAGCTATACAGTGCAGAAAACAAAATGAATTAGACGTGAGAAGTATCATGCTGTATATATGCATGTACTGCATATGCTGAGTATAAAATGGTATCCAAATGAGCTTTTAACACTTTGGACGAAATGATTCATGTTTGTATGAATAATTTGTGATATCTAATATCTCCTGTGAGCAAGTATCACAGTAGATATTCACAGTCACACAATTAAAATGACAAAAAAAAAGCCTTTATGTCATGATGAGTCTAAACCGGTTTCTTCAGTCACGCTGGCTTCATGGCCCTATGGTTGGTAATGTCAGTTGATCCGTCTGTCAGTGGCCCACTTTGTTCAAGGTTGAAATATCTCAACAACTATTGCATGGATATTCATGATCCCCACAAGATTTATCCTCCTGATTTTAGTGATCCCCTGACATTTCCTCTAGCATCACCAGGATCTTTTCCCTTATCCTGTGAAATATCTCACCATCTACAAGATGGTTTGGCACAAACTTTTGCACCGACAATCATGGGCCCAAGAGGATTAAACCTGATTACTTTGATGATCTTCTGACATTTCCTCATCATGAGATTAAGATTTTTGGTATTAAGTGAAATGTCTCAACAGCTGTTGGTTGGATTGGCATGACATTTGGTATAGATATCCACGATTCCCTAGACCATGAACCATAATCACTTAGGTGAACCCAAAACTTTCCCCCCCAGTGACTCCAGCAGGTCAACGTTTTCACTTATCCTAAGAAATGTTGTAAATGACTCCATGGATTGGCACAAAATTTGGTAGAGACATTCATATTCCCTTACTTACCACCATCAGATCACATTTTTTATTTGTCTAAAACTGGTTTGTGGCCAAATACCTGCAAAGCTAATGACATTTCCATCATGCACATTAATTTGTGTTTAGTGCTTCTTCAGTTAAATGTTAGCAGTTAGCTCAAAGCCTAAGTACATCCTCAAAAAGCTGCTAGCAAGGCTGTAGTCTTGCTAAAGCATGAACTTCTTGACAGATAAATGTAAATGTTGTGTTCATCCAGGCATTCACATCAGGAATGCTCTCATTATTTTTGTTCACATACAGTAGCTTGTTTGGGTAGATTTGATACGGTAGGCATACTTTTTCTACAGTGCATTAGAATGACATTACCATGGCTCACCTTCAGACTCTACTAGTATGCAAATCAGACTGTATGACTAAACCTTCGTCACTGAAAGCCTATCCAAAGCTCTTTATGGAGAGATGGATTGACAGAGGTGGGTGAATTGTTTGTGATCTTGATACGGTGCTTTGCATATGTGTAGAAAAGTCTCTAGAAAGCTGTGATCGTCTTAATTCTTGGCCGTTATGTAGTTTCACCAACAGCATCCTATGCAAATTAGCATGGGCTGTAGCTCAAGATATTTCGCTCACTTCACCCGTAATGTCATAGATGTCTCTGGTGATGGGACCCAATTTGAAACTTCTAAGCTTCCTATCTTCTACTCAGATCTTTCTAACTCTCTGTCTTGTATTTCGACACAGCAGAGATGGTGACACACACACACACACACACACACACACACACACACACACACACACACACACACACACATTGTGAAGAAATGAGTAGCTGCCTCTCTCCATCCCTCCATTTCTTTTTTATTTCTCTCTCTTACTCCCTGTATCTCAGTTGTGTTCGACCCAAGAGCAGGTGTTCAAGATTTCAAAGACATGTCTGCCTGTTTTTTGGCAGCCTCAACTTTGTGAATTTTGATACTGTACCAGTCTCATACTCTTTGATGTCTCTCCTCAGGGATTCAAAGGGAAAACTGGCCATGTTGGCTTCCCTGGACAGAAGGTTAGCCAACAACTCACTGCTTTACCATCACACTATGTCTGTCTGTTTGTCCACTCATTGTTGCTGTCTGTTGCTTGTTCATTAAACCAAACTGTTTTATCAGGATCATATTTATGAAAACGTCTGGGTTTTATCGCTGTGCTCCCTTGTTGTTTTGGCTCTTCACTAGTAGAGTGATGCATTCCACTCATGCTCCCTCTATTACCTTTTCATTACTTTCTCATCCTGTCAGGGTGAAGCTGGACCTACAGGTCCACCTGGAGCACCAGGCAGACCGGGACATGAGGTGAGTATATTCTGTCTTCTGCCATTTTCTTCTATCAATCAGGATAAACATTAGAGAGCACATCGAGAATCTATGTACACAAGCCCATATATCAGAGTCAGTGTAACCCTGGAGATCAATAAGGTGCATTTTATGACCTTTCCAGGGTGATCCCGGTACCCCAGGAGCTCAGGGGCGACCTGGACCCTCCGGCCACATTGTAAGTTCACTGCTCTTTTAACCTTATATCGTGTATGTCTGTCTCTCTATGAATATAGTAAGTGTGTTAAACTTGTATGTGTTTACTTTCCCCATCAGGGTTCTACAGGTCCAGCTGGACCTCCAGGACCTCCTGGTCCATCAGGAGTGGTAAGAGAAAATGCTGTAAATCAAGACTTGGATGATTAAATTAGATTAATTGAATCTTTAATGATCCCAAGGGGGAAAATGGGTTGCTGAAAAAGTCAGGAAAGATAAACAAGCGAGTGCGAGGGACGACAAATAATACAAACATTAATTATGATTACTGTAAATAATTACAGAAGCTACACACTTAAAAAAAGAAAATAAATGACCAGAGATAAGGATTGTGGAAACTTAATTTAAAGATCCAGGAGTTACAATTATTGTGCCTTAAAAAAGTGTCAAAATTATGTATTATGTGCTTGTATGTTTTTGCTGTGTGTGTGTGAGAGAGGATGAAACAAGACACAATTGAAATTCTGTGCTGCTGCCAAAAGTGCAAACAATAGACGAGAATCTAAATTCTAAATCTTTTCTCCTTCTCTTTCCAGGGAATAAAGGGAGATAAAGGCCAGTCAGGTGAGAGAGGACTCCCAGGGATGGTAGGACCCCCAGGACCTCCTGGACACCCAGGGTCCATGGTTAGTACCTCACAAAATGTGTCTACTTCCAAATGAAGTCCCCAAAATGAAGTAAATTTTATGATTTATCATCCAAGCTGTTAGCATGCCAATATATCTCACTTAACCTTTTTTCCTCCTGCTTTGACTTTGTCCTTTAGGGTGAGCCAGGCAATGATGGCGCTGCTGGTAAAGATGTGAGTAATGTCTGGGTGTGGTGTTTGTCCCCATTAGAGGATAATGGAGAGAGATCGATGTGGTGATGTGTATATTTCATTCCTTGATGGATATTTCTTTCTTTGTTTTGACAGGGAGCGGCAGGAGTACCAGGGGACAACGGGCAGCCAGGTCAGAAGGTAAGAGCTGACTCAGCGTGGTACCGTACATTCTGCTTTTGTGTGGGTGTGTATTGACAAGCCGAGCATCAACCATCCATTACCTATACAGACCATCTTAATACAGCGAGAAGCCCCCCTTTTCCTCTCGCTTTTAGCTCAGGGAGACTCAGGTTTGCGCACCATGGTGCTGAACACACTTGCTTCCTCCATTTCTGCCCACTCAGCACCCGCACTTAACACAGTCATCAGTTCACTAACCCTCTGACCCTCCCACCGACATCTTCTTTCCTCCTCACCCCACTTCACCCCTCTCCAAACTGGCAGCCGGCCGCCTGCTAGCCTTCTGTGGCTACAGAGCCTGTTGGATCGCTCCTAAGGCACAGGCATACAGTACTGTAGGTGGATACAGTGATAAAGTTATTCTCCTGCCTCTGGGATAATGCTATTAAGCATGAGGGGAGATGCTAGATGAGGCTATTTGTCACACTGACAGGACGGCATTGTCAGGGTTTTAGCTGCACAGAAGAGGAGAACAGAGGAGAAAGACAAGAACAGACTCCTCTATTCTTCTCTATTTCAAGGGCCGCTTGTCTGTCGGTGACATGTAAACATTAGACGTCCATTATGGGCTGCTTTGTCCTCGATAAATCACTGTCGCTAATGTTGCAGTGCTGTGTGTTTTTTTTTTTTTGTTTGGTTTTTTTTTAGTGTATTTACACAACCTGAATGGTGGGCTGTCTCTGTTGTGTGGAAAGTGATAAAGATGTGGCAAAAAGCTGACTTGAAGGCCTTAATGATGTGTCTCAAAATTAGCCATTCATAATTTAACCATCTCCTGGCTTTAGCTTCATGTTTAACATACAGGCATGAGAGTGGTATCAATCTTCTCATCTAAACCTTGGCAAGAAAGCAAATATGCTTGTTTCCGAAAATGTACTTGTTTTTCAAAGTAAGGTCAAATTACATCAATGACACATCATTCCTTCAAAGCAATTGCATAACAGAGAGTTTTAGTGAGTGATAATAAGTAGTGTGTTAAGGGTGGAAACCAATGCCAATGAACACATAAAGATAATGTAATGAATATTGAATTTTATCCAATCTGTAATAAAGGTAACATGACTGATTTTCTTTTATCCACTACCTTATGTGTGGCTTTCTCTCAGGGTGAGCCTGGGGCCGCAGGCCAGAGGGGTCCTCCAGGGGAGAGAGGCAGACCAGGACCTCCTGGTGGTGGAGCTTTCCACTCCAAAGACGCACAGCCCATGATAGGCCCAGTCGGACCCAGAGGGGAGAGGGGAAGCCCAGGCTCATCAGGGCCCCCCGGGCTCCCTGGACCTCCAGGGTCACCAGGAAATGATGTGAGACGCAGCTTCGCTACCCTTAACAGCACAGTGTCTAATTTTTATTTTATTTTTAACTTTTAATCAGCTCAATCAGTGTAGTGGCCAGAGGCACTCACCAACTCCATCTGCTCTTTTGAATAATGAATTTTTTAATTATCTACCTTATTGATTAATGTTTGCTGTTTTGTTTTTCTCTTTTTTTTTTTTCTCCTGTCACAGGCTGTAGTCAATTATGATGAAGTCAAAAACTTCATCAGACAGCAGGTCATTAAGATCTTTGATGGTGAGGACATTTGCTAATCTCTGGAACTGTTGGATGAATGTTTACTGTACATAATGCTACAATTTCAACACTAGAGCAATGTTTTATCTTCAGATGCTTATCTCTCTTTCAAAGAATTTATTCATTTTTCCTCTGGGACACCGCAGCTCTTACCACTGAGAAATCATTGTTTGTTATTGCATGTTTCCCCTCCCCAGAGAGAATGGCCTACTACATGTCACGCATGCAAATGCCAGTAGAGATGGTGGCATCCCCAGGTCGACCTGGGCCCCCAGGGAAAGACGGTTCTCCAGGTAATCCTGGGCTTCCGGGTTCTCCTGGCCTCCCAGGACAGATTGGCAGACAAGGCCGACCAGGATCCCAAGGACCTCCAGGTGAACCTTTTACTCATAGCACCATGACAGTGATGTAAGTGTCATTGTTAACTCAGGGTAAACTCTTAAATTGTGGCTCTCTTTCTGCAGGACCACGAGGACCACACGGAGAAAAGGGAGACAAGGGTATTGGAGAGATGGGAGATGTAGGACCTCCAGGAGCACCAGGTGATGTATCCCACTAAGTGGCAGCCATTTAGTCTGAGCAAATCATCAGTGACATGGGACAGCCTTTAGAGAATACACTATGATTTATTTCACATGTGAATTGTAATTTCAATCATTTCAGTTGCAGTAAACAACTGTGGCATTTGTTAAGGCACTTACATCTGCAACAACTGACTGTTATTCACAATGTTTTACACACAAGTGCAAGCTGCACCTGATGCTAAACCCTTGGCTGGCAGTATTGGCTAACATTATATCACGTAAATGATGCTCATTACTTAAAAAGTTTGTGTTGTTGTAAATTGCCAGCATGATGAAAGTAACTCTTCATCATTTCTAAATTGTCTTAATTAAAATTACCAGGCTAGTAATCAGCCAAATCAAAATCTCAGATCCCTTAATCATCACAAAGTTCAGATAGCATTTGCTAAATTATCAAATTAGCATCTGCACTTTACTTGGAGCAGCTTATTTCATTTGGGTTCACAAGTACTTTTGGTTGAAAAACCAACCACACACGTTTGTCTCATGTGTCCCTCGTGTTCCCCTGATAACCAGACATGATAATACCTTTACACATTCTTTTTCTTGGTATATAGAATTTTTTGTATAAAATCTTAATCTTGTGTCATATGTTGTATTTGTGCTGCAGTGTTACATGGCGACACATATTGAAGTTGTATTAGACATGGATTAAAATAAAGCTTCCAAGGATTAGTTCCACATTTTGGTTATTAGCTGTTTTGCTCAGTGTTACATGAGACTATTTTTACAGCTGTCACATCTGTACACATAAAGGCCATGAGGAGGAAACAGCTAGCCTGGCTCTGTCCAGCACCTCTTAAGGCCATGAATTAACATGCTTTGCCTTGTTTGTTAAATCCATACAAAGACACAAGGGAAACAATGTCAAATTGTTATTTTATGAGAGCAACTTTTGGCATATTTCACCATGTGTTGTCAGAGTTTTGTTGGTATTCTCATCTAATTCTTGGCTAAAAAGTAAATTATTTTTGAATATTTCCTCTGTAGGGTTAAGGACTAATTATTATATTCCTTCTATTTTCTTTATTCTTTTAGGTATCCCAGGCCCTCCTGGCTATGGTAAGATGGGTCCCCCAGGTCCTGTTGGCCAGCAGGGCGTTCCTGGGATCCCAGGACCTCCTGGACAGACTGGTACAAAGGGAAAGGATGGTCGGTGTAATCCTGGAGACTGTATGAGCCATCAAGTAGAATACAGCCCCAAGGGCCCACCTATGAAGGGCCCCTGGTAGAGGGCAAGAGGTGATGGAGGAGAGGGGCCGGGTGGGGGGGCTGAAACAAAGACACTATGGAAAAGACAAAGCCAAAGGCCATGACCCAAAGTTATTGAATTTGATGACATAAAGGAGCAGCCACTGTTGTTGAGTTGTATAAATGTACCCACACAGGTTTGTACTATAGTTCTGAGCAAAAATCCACAATTTTGTTCTAAAGGCCCCACTGGAACTGAGGCCTGCAAAGACGCACCAGCAGCACATTTTTATTGCACCATTCCTTTTCCCTATGAATGCCAATTCACTGCTATATTACTGCCTCTTATTTTCTCACTGTGTTTCACTCCTTTTGTACATTTTCAAACAACCCAGGGGAGGTGACAAGAATCACAATATGTATTTTCTTCTCCTTGATTAATTCTGGCCTCCATTGTTTTTGTTTTTTTCCTTTTGTTTTTTCTTCTTTTCATTTTCTAAATCTGTAGGAAGAGAATACACACAATTATTGTAGCACTTTGCTTCCACCTCCCATATCTTTGTTCCTTTGTCACAGAATCCCATTCCAAGTGTATCCCATGCATTTCTAATATTCTGTCTCAGTGCCTGAGGTGTGATACATATTTGAATTTGACTTGTAAGAGAATATCCCTAGAAATGCATTTCACTTCTGTGGCAACAGAAGTCAAAAACTTGCATTCATACCCTCTTTGATGGATTGACTGTTTTGTATATATTTATATTTATATATATAGTGGCTTTTGATACTTTTTGATAAAAGGCATACGCATGTTTAGCCACGTATTTTTCACTGTCAAATGTTATACGGCAACAGAAAAAAATGCCAAAGGGATATTTTTCTAAGGTCTATAAGCTTTCAAAAGGAATAATATGTTCAGTAAAAGACAAATTATTTATAGAAGAAAATTGCGCTTACATAAGAAAGCATATTGGCTTTTGTCATTATTTTGCTAAACTTCATTTTGTGTAATTTTAACTCCAGTCTGTTAGGAAATGCAGCCATTTAGAGCATCTCATCTCATTTTATATTCCAAAGTAGCTGTAATAGCCATCTGTCTGCTTCACAAGGCACTTGTTTAAGAAAATATGAGCAATAATTGAGCCTATTCACCACAGGTACTGTAATACAACACACTGAGTACGGCCACCAAGCCCCAACAATCACATGTAAAAATGAGGAAAATGTTTGGAAAAGCATCACATATGGCTTTTTTGTGTGAAATGGTGCTGTATTTTGGGGTATTCTATGTTGTTTTTGTCGCTTATATATTCGGAAGTCTCTGGAGTTTTAAATCATTACCATCTCTTACCATCTAAATTGGCAGTTTAAAACTATGAACCGTGGTCAGACTTTTGTTAATCACAAGCTAACCAATGGGAAATATTAAGCTTAACACTGCGTTTCAAAGAGGCTTTATCATGTGGTTATCATAACCTGTGCTGTAACACTATTCAAATTCTGTTTTTCATCGATGGACGGTTTATGAGACAATGGGCCCCTGGGCACAAACATGTAAAAGACCCCCCACCTCTTAGGAGCATCCAGAGTAAAGTCAAAGTTGTGTGCCTTTTTGCAGTTGTTTTCTCTCTTTGTGGTTGGTTAATGTATTTTTGTTGTGGTTTAATGTTTCTTTATGGTCAATTTGTGTCTCTTTGTTGACGGTCTGCATTGCTTTGTGGACTTTTGTGTCTCTTGTGGTTGTTTTGTGCCCCTTTTGTGGTTGTTTGATTGACTCTCTAACAAGAAATGTTAACTGTCACTTCAAACAGAGGTTCTGGCCCAAGGGCCCACTGACCTCTTGTGTCCCGGCAGGCCCGTTCAGCAATCCATCAACTCTACCTGTGCATGTGTCGCTTTACTGTCATTGTTGCAAAATCCGATGTGCATTACATATGTTGTTTTATGAAACATTTGAGAAAAAAAACATACATTTTGAACGCAGAATTGCACAAGTGTGGTTGTTTTTCATTGCAAGAAATGTATAGTCTCATTAGTGCGGTGGAACTTTTTGCCCTTGGTGCTGCAAGAATGTTGACAAAAGCTGAGCAGCTGCAGCTTTAGAAGCATGGGAGTTTATTTACATGCATGAATTGGTATGATTAAAGATATGGAATTTGAGAAATGAAAAGGAAAGGAGCTGAAAGAGGTGAGCCACACTAAAGAGACTCATTTCCATTCCCCACATGATACAGAAGAACATTGGATTTTACAAAAGGTTCCTTTTTATTTGTTTGGGTTTACCTGAACAGCCAGACAAAAACCCTCTTTACAGATGATTATATAAAGAACAATAAATAGCTTTTGTTGATGAAAATAAATCAGTTATTAAATCGGTTACACCCTGTGGACAGTTGACAGTGGCATAGGAGGCACATTCGGACTGGTAACTGATTCGTTTGGAGAAAAGCCGTTACTTCTGTCTGAACTTTTTATTATTCACTGAATTCATTAACACAGGATTTTTGTTGGTGCATATCGTAACCCATTCCTTTTTCTCTACATAATAATCAACACACATTTACAAAGATTTACAGCACTGCATTGTGGGAGATGGGAGTGCCCATCGGGATATGCTGTTGCCAGGCAACAAGAGGAAGAGATAAAGCTAGTCGTTAGTTTCTAAAATGAGACTTGGGTAGAAAGCGGGGATTGGGAAGGGGGGGAGGGAGGGAGGGGGAGCAATGTACACATGAGGTAAATCAAGGATTTCACTCAAGCTGACTGATGAAACTACTACATTTTACAATACAGCACTGAGTGTGACATTAGGCTGTAATCATTTATTGGTCCTTTTTGTACACTTTTAAAAGGCATAAGGTGTGATGTTGCAAGACAGACAGGGCATTTAAACTTTAAAACACTCTCCAACAAAAAAATTGCATATATATAAAACCATTTAAAGTGACCTCGGTGTAAAAGAGAAGCACCCTTCACCACGCTTGGTTTTCAGCCCCTCTCAGCTCAGAGATACTGTGGTGGGAGACGAGGAGATGCAATGTAAATCTGCTCCTCTCTCACTGCTGGAACAGGGCTGGGATATTTTGATGGGACTGACACTGACACCATCCAAAAACACTAGAGAATTCAAAAACGTTGTGGGTGGCTGTGAGCTGCTGTTGTCATGGTGATGTGGGGGATTAAGATCAGAGTATGTCCCACCAGTCAAAACTTTAGGTTGTGAGTTTCAGGAGGGGGCGCCATACATCTAGTCACTATTATTGCCGCCACCCTACCCCACCCCACCCCACCCCACCCCACCCCTCCCCTCCCCTCCCCTCGTTCTTGATGTTGTCCGACTGAGAAGAGTGGTCTCTCTCCTTCCTTCTCTTTCTCTCTTCCTCTCTCCCAGGTGTTGTGAGCTGCTGATGGAGAGACAGGTCTCTAGACATTGGGTCCTTTGATCGTTCCCGCTTCCTGTAGTCTCGGAGAGGTGTATGCTGATGCGGCCAGACACATTGCTGCCTCGCAGAAGCCTGGCAGACCCGGTGCACCGGCCTTACCGGGGCGACCGGCCTCTCCGGCTGATCCCTGAGGTCCTCTCTCTCCGGGCCTGCCATCCCGGGCCACACCATCTACACCAGGAGGACCTGTGGAGGGAGAAAGTTCCACATCAAGAAAGGACTTAAACAGATTTCCAGGGGTTAACATGACTTAATTACATTGATGTTCATCCAAATCTCTTGACACCCCATTTTAGAGTTCAGTTACACATGTGTACTGTATGTGTGCATACATTTAAGGTGTGTGTATGTGTTCACAGGGGAGTGTGAGTGCATTCCCCACAGTTTGAATTAGTGTGTACTTTTGCAATCCTATTACATTCTCATTCAAGAGCATCTGTTAAATGACTGGAGTTAATGATGCTTTTAAAATGCCTTTGAGCAGGCTCTCCTGAGGTAAGCACTATAATGTCAAGTCCTTCAGTTACTTATTGTACCCCTCCTCTTCTTACCCACTGGTCAGAATCGCATATTAAGACTGTTTAATGTTTTCAGTAAGAGCATAGATCTTACAGTGTGTGTGTGGCTCAGGGAGGCTTTAGCTCTTACCTTGTATTCCTGGGGGTCCTGGTGGTCCTGGGTGAGGTTTACCAGGATCTCCTCTATCTCCCTTTGCCCCTCTCTTTCCTTGGGAATGCAAAAGATGTAAAGACATCAGATGTGCCCTTAAAAAGTCTTACTTACAACCGTGTATTCATCATATGCAAAAGTATCAATGCCACACTGTCTATTTTTTTTACCTTTAAGGCCGGTGTTTCCAATCTGTCCTGGTGCTCCAATGATGCCAGGAATGCCACGGGCACCAGGTAAGCCATGAGGCCCCTGGGGGCCAGGTGATCCTGGAGGTCCAGGAGGCCCGGGAGGTCCCATTACACCTGCACCACCGAGCACAGCCCTCTTGGCGCTCACCGCCACTGCTGCTAGCCTCTCTGTAACACAGGAGACAGCATTTTGATTAAATTACCTCTCATGATGGGAAACTGATTGCTCAGGAGATGAAAGCAGTTTTGGTGAATGAGCTAATCCAATCTCCCCTATGGACATCAAAGGTGAATATTCAGGTCTAGACGCTGACCCTGCAACATCTTCAACACCACTTCGATGATATGCTGGTCGGATGCATCACGTCCCTGGAGAGGAGAGGAGACTTAGCATCACAAAGACACAACAAACAACATATATTCCATGAAACATAAATGTTGTGACCAAAAGTGAACTGGACTTACTGATGAACCCTGAATGCCCGGCATGCCGGGTACTCCTCGCTCTCCATTGAGTCCCCTAGGACCAGGCAGCCCTGATGGTCCTTGGTCTCCTGGTTTACCAGGGTCTCCAGTGGGTCCATTGTGTCCAGTGTCACCCCTAATTCCTTGCTGTGAAGAGAGGAGCCATAGAGCAGGATGAATTTATGGAGAGTAAAGAAAGAGGCCAATGAAAATAGATGATGGGCAACGTAAAAAAAGAAAGATCCTATCTAGCATTGTTATAGCACAGCCGTCAGATTCCAAACGGTTCGATCCTCACCTGTCCTTTGGGCCCGGGTTCACCAGACAAACCCTGTCACGGCAAAGAAAGACAGACATTCATCCATCACATCGCTTATCATTTCAGCTTCAGAGACACTCATTGAGCAATAATTCAAGAATGAATATTGTAAATGAATGTCTAAAAATGTGGCTTCAAAGAGCCAACATGCGTCGTTGGCTCACTGTCGTGTAAATAGCTCATTCGCCATCTGGATTATTATGGGGATTTGTATGCAAATTCAAAAGCAGACTTCCTCTTCTTCTTAACTTCTGTATGGTTATAATATTTTCTGCTATATATCACTCTGCTCTGCTGCCTTTAGAACCAGATGTTTAAACCTCCTTATCTAAAGCTGGAGAGTTTAAGTGTTTTGTGCATTCAGAGACTATAGTGGTTCTTTGTAACAAAAAGTTTGAAACAGTTTAGGGTTTGATTTTTACCTTTTCACCTTTCTCGCCAGCCAATCCCTCAACACCAGGGTCACCCTAAAAGTGACAAAGAGAGGAAAAGATGAGAAAGATGAATAGAGAAATATATTTGTCAGCATGGAGCTGGTATATGAGGTTTCACACAATCCAAGTTTAAAAAAAGCAAAATTACTACTCACGACATCTCCCTTTGACCCGACTTTGCCTTGGAAGCCCTGGAAAGAAAGATGGTTCAAGAACATGTAGAAGGGAGGAAATCTCAATTATAAAATCCTAAATGTTGCTTTAAGGCAGTGACACCAGAGATCACAAAGTAAGAAAGATGTTGTCTCGTTTCTAAAACATAGAAGATGAGGATGCTTAGATTATCATTTATATTACTTATTTATTTTACTTGCCTCATTCAGTGATTTACTGTGGATTTATGGGACTTTTATTCATGGGTAAACACTGCCCCCAATGGACAAGTCTGTGTAACTGTATTATTATGAAGTGTGTTTGAATATAGACCCATGATGCATGTCTCACATAGAAAAATATGTATTTGTTCATGCACACAGGCACACACACATACCTTGTCTCCCTTGGTTCCACTAAGGCCCTGGGCACCTGGGATACCAATGGGCCCTCTCTCTCCTTTGCCTCCCTGTTAGGTGATGATAGAAATAGTATTAGAAGTACAGCCTGAAATCATTTTAAATTAATTTGAAAGACATTGTAATATAATGACACAGTGTGACTTACAGGCTTGCCGACTATTCCCTGTGGCCCAACTTCTCCCCGCTGTCCTCTGTCACCCTGCACAGGTCAGGTAAGATGAGTAAATATGGTTTTAAGCAGCTGTTGTTAGTGTTTTACTGTAATAATTTGTGATTTGTACCTTGGGTCCAGGGACTCCTTCCATACCAGCCTCACCAGGAAGACCAGGTTCACCCTAGGAGAATGCAAAAGTACGATTATTCACCCTGCTGCACAATATACAGTAAAAATGCATGAAATGTTGTGTATATGTTTACCAGAGGTCCAGGGGCCCCAGGCATGCCAACGTGACCTCTAGGTCCAGGCTCGCCCTAACATGGAGAAAGATAAGAGAAGATTTACGTTTTAAAAAACATGAAAGTCAGAAAAATGATTTAAAAAACAGTACAGGTCAATATAAAATCATATCATATGAGTTGGTAGAAAAAAGGCTTACCTTAGCCCCAGGTCCACCTTTAGCCCCAGGACTGCCAGGCAATCCCTACAAAGAGAATCAACAAACTAAAATCAGAGAAAATCTAAGTTACATTGGTATCTTGTGTATTGTGGCTGCCTAGAAGTAAAGGTGAAAACCATTTAGTTGCAACATCCATGGTTTGATTCCAGCTGAAGACCATTGCTGCACATTTCTCCACACTATCCGATAAAAGCCACAGAAATCTCTTAAAACTGATTATATCTGTATCTTGTATTCTGACCGTGTGGTGTACAGAGTATTTCATATGTTTGAAATACAGAGAGTGAACTTGAAAATGCTGTTGGGTAATGGATGTGGATATTAGAATGTGGCTGCCGGTAGCAGGTAGTAATAAAGCTGATGCCTTATATAATAATAATGAAAATAGGCTGCGATGCGGTATCGGCCATTGCCATATACCGGCCTGTAGCAGGTTTCCTTACAGTGATTTTGTGTGTGTGTGTGTGTGAGATGGTATATCACAGTGGGGCATAAAGCAGGCTAAGTTATGGTGAGGGAGTTTGCAGCAGTGTTAGTGTCACTGCAATGACCACACAGCAAAGTGTGCATCTCATGCTCCATTACCCCTTAGTCAGAATGACGCGCACACAAAAACACACACATACACACAAGTATACCCACTGGTCTGATTGTGATAAATCACTCGCGGTGGGATAGAGAATGCTATTTCAAGGTGGTTTAAATTCTAAAACAGCATGGGTCACAGGGTCACTGTTAACCTGGATGACTGCCCAGAGAACAAAACATACCAAAATTTACAGGCTGCTTCACGCTGGTTTCCTCTCTCTGTGTTCTGGCTTAGTTGAATTGAGGAGGAGAACAGATTGACCCCCTACGTGGTCTGAGTGACAATAGGCATTTACAGATGGGCTTATTTGCATGTGCCTTTAGTGGCCTTGCAGAAAAACCCTCAGACAATCATACCCCCCAAACATTACACTGAAGGATCACTCACAGCTGTTCCCTGAGGACCAGGGGAACCAGGCATCCCAGCCTGGCCGGGGCTGCCCTGCAGAAAAAGAGAACGGAATAAGAATAAAATGCCATCTTTTACTGAAATTGAAGTTACTCATTATTATCGCAACTAGCAACCCTTACCTTGATTCCAGGAATACCAGGTGTGCCATCTTTTCCATCAATACCCGGCAGACCCTGAAAAAGCAGGCAGATGAGTCAGTGGACTTCATTTGGCACACTCTCTCAAAACGACTCTGTGTAGCACACATGCTAAAGTACAATCACTCACATTTTCTCCCTTTTTGCCAACCGCACCCTGTGGGCCTTGGATACCTCTGCTGCCCTGCAGAAGATGAGCATATCAACATCAGTGTTTTCACAAAGCACATCAGAATCACTGTCCCCATTCCATTTCTGAGAAATGTTTCACTTTTTTTTTGTCTTGCCCCACTGCTTTGGCAGTAAACTTCAAGGGAAAACACTTGGAGAGTCACCTACTTTGTCTCCCTTGTCTCCTGCTTCTCCAGGTGGTCCCTGAGGTCCCTCCTCACCCTGCAAACAACAAAGAGAGACTTTGAGTACCTGAACTGTACTGTAGGAACTTGTTTTTCTATTAATAAAGTCTATATAGTCTAATAAAGTCAAATAAAGTCTGTCTGTGTGTGATGGTGTGTGTGCGTTCTTACGGGAGGCCCAGGAATTCCTACAGGTCCGTTGATGCCCTTGTAACCACTAGGACCCTATGGGAAAACAAAAAAGTGCCATCAATCACTTAAGATCAGGGAGGATGCTAAGTCACGGTAGCCTACTATTCATTGTGATAAAGGGGTAATTAGCACTTAACTCACTTCACTAATAGGAACTACACAGAGAGCCAGCCACTCTTGCTTTGGCACTAAGCCGGGGCGCTAACTTGGCTAACGCGGCTAATGTTAACAGTAAGACGGATGGCTATAGCGGATCATTAACTACAGATGGAGGCACCGTGGACCCAGACAACCCCAACTCATTAGAGGAGGGGAGAGATTTGTGTTAGCATCATTTCCATATGTCCCCATTGCTGGTAATGGATGATGTTTGTATAGTGGGGGCAGGTCTGGCTGTGCCTCCTTGGTGCTCATCTAAGAACGAGAACAGCCTTGTACCCAAAGAGAAAAAGGACAAAAAAGTTATATGTGAATGTGAAAAAAAACAAAAGTGGTACTCACTGCCTCTCCTTTAGGACCCATCATTCCAGGATAACCCCTCAGGCCCATCGGACCCTTACAAGGAAGCAGAGAACAGTGTGGTGAGAAAGAAACTGACCTTTAACCATGGACAAGTCCTAGCACACTAATATTGTTAGAACACTGGGTTCTGTCAATCCAAGATGATACTGTGTGAAACCAATAAAATAGCATACCGGAGGTCCTGGGATGCCCTGTTCCCCAGAGATGCCCACTTCTCCCTTGAGGCCCTGGTGGAGGAGACAAAAAGAAGAGACAGAATTAGTCTGTGCTGGTCTGATGCTACATTCAATACACTTTCACAAGCTTCTTGGAGTTCTTTATTTTTGATCACAAAAATTTTTAGATGGAGAGAAACAGTAAAGGAAAACTGGTTGAATAACCATCATTAAGTGGTTATGGAAGATTATATATAGTAAGGCATAAAATGTCATAATGTAGTAAGGCATAAATATGTAAAAAAAAAACTTGTAAAGTAAGGCATAAAAATGTCATAGTATAGTAAGGCATAAAATGTCATAAAAATGTCACATTATGGTAAGGCATAAATACGTTAAAAAAGTCATAGTATAGTAAGGCATTAAACATAATAGTATATTAAGGCATAAAAACATCATAGTATAGTAAGGCATAAAATGTCAAAAAAAAATGTCATATTATGGAAAGGCATAATATGTCATAAAAATATCATAGTATAGTAAGGCATTAAACATAATAGTATATTAAGGCATAAAAACATCATAGTATAGTAAGGCATAAAATGTCATAATATAGTAAGGCACAAAAACGTCATAATATAATAAGGCATAAAAACGTCAAAAAAGTCATAGTATAGTAAGGCATAATTTGTCATAAAAATGTCATAGTATATTAAGGCATAAAAACGTCATAGTATAGTAAGGCATAAAATGTCATAATATAGTAAGGCACAAAAACGTCATAATATAATAAGGCATAAAAACGTCAAAAAAGTCATAGTATAGTAAGGCATAAAATGTAAAAAAAAAATGTCATATTATGGAAAGGCATAATATGTCATAAAAATATCATAGTATAGTAAGGCATTAAACATAATAGTATAGTAAGGCATAAAATGTCAAAAATTTCATATTATGATAAGCCATAAAATGTCATAAGAAAGTAAGGCATAAAACTGTCATAGTATAGTAAGGCATATAAACATGAAAAAAAATGTCATATTGTGGTGAGGCATAATTTGTCATAAAAACGTCATAGTATAGTAAGGCATAAAATGACATATGACATTTTATGCCTTACTATACTATTATGTTTAATGCCTTACTATACTATGACGTTTTTTTGACATTTTATGCCTTACTATACTATGACTTATTTGACGTTTTTATGCCTTACTATACTATGACATTTTTATGACAAATTATGCCTCACCATAATATGACATTTTTATGACATTTTATGCCTTACCATAATATGACATTTTTATGACAAATTATGCCTCACCATAATATGACATTTTTATGACATTTTATGCCTTACCATAATATGACATTTTTTTTTCATGTTCATATGCCTTACTATACTATGACATTTTTATGACATATTATGCCTTACCATAATATGACTTTTTTTTTTACATTTTATGCCTTACTATACTATGACTTTTTTGACGTTTTTATGCCTTACTATACTATGACATTTTTATGACAAATTATGCCTCACCATAATATGACATTTTTATGACATTTTATGCCTTACCATAATATGACATTTTTATGACAAATTATGCCTCACCATATTATGACATTTTTATGACATTTTATGCCTTACCATAATATGACATTTTTTTTTCATGTTCATATGCCTTACTATACTATGACATTTTTATGACATATTATGCCTTACCATAATATGACTTTTTTTTTTACATTTTATGCCTTACTATACTATGACTTTTTTGACGTTTTTATGCCTTACTATATTATGACGTTTTTGTGCCTTACTATATTATATTTTATGCCTTACTATACTATGACTTTTTTGATGTTTTTATGCCTTACTATATTATGACGTTTTTGTGCCTTACTATATTATGACATTTTATGCCTTACTATACTATGACGTTTTTATGCCTTAATATACTATGACATTTTTATGACAAATTATGCCTCACCATAATATGACATTTTTATGACATTTTATGCCTTACTATACTATGACATTTTTATGACATTTTATGCCTTACATTAATATGTCATTTTTTTTCATGTTTATATGCCTTACTATACTATGACGTTTTTATGACATTTTATGCCTTACTATATATACTATTATGTTTAATGCCTTACTATACTATGACATTTTTATGACATATTATGCCTTTCCATAATATGACATTTTTTTTGACATTTTATGCCTTACTATACTATGACTTTTTTTTTAACGTATTTATGCCTTACTATACTAAGACGTTTTTATGCCTTACCATAATGTGACATTTTTGTGACATTTTATGCCTTACTATACTATGACATTTTTATGCCTTACTTTACGAGTTTTTTTTTTTTACATATTTATGCCTTACTATATTATGACGTTTTTGTGCCTTACTATATTATGACGTTTTTGTGCTTTATTATATTATGACTTTTTTTGCTTTACTATACTATGACGTTTTTATGCCTTACCATAATGTGACATTTTTGTGACATTTTATGCCTTACTATACTGACAGTTTTATGCCTTACTTTACGAGTTTTTTTTTTACATATTTATGCCTTACTATACTGACAGTTTTATGCCTTACTTTACGAGTTTTTTTTTTACATATTTATGCCTTACTATACTGACAGTTTTATGCCTTACTTTACGAGTTTTTTTTTTACATATTTATGCCTTACTATACTGACAGTTTTATGCCTTACTTTACGAGTTTTTTTTTTACATATTTATGCCTTACTATACTGACAGTTTTATGCCTTACTTTACGAGTTTTTTTTTTACATATTTATGCCTTACTATACTGACAGTTTTATGCCTTACTTTACGAGTTTTTTTTTTACATATTTATGCCTTACTATACTGACAGTTTTATGCCTTACTTTACGAGTTTTTTTTTTACATATTTATGCCTTACTATACTGACAGTTTTATGCCTTACTTTACGAGTTTTTTTTTTACATATTTATGCCTTACTATACTGACAGTTTTATGCCTTACTTTACGAGTTTTTTTTTTACATATTTATGCCTTACTATACTGACAGTTTTATGCCTTACTTTACGAGTTTTTTTTTTACATATTTATGCCTTACTATACTGACAGTTTTATGCCTTACTTTACGAGTTTTTTTTTTACATATTTATGCCTTACTATACTGACAGTTTTATGCCTTACTTTACGAGTTTTTTTTTTACATATTTATGCCTTACTATACTGACAGTTTTATGCCTTACTTTACGAGTTTTTTTTTTACATATTTATGCCTTACTATACTGACAGTTTTATGCCTTACTTTACGAGTTTTTTTTTTACATATTTATGCCTTACTATACTGACAGTTTTATGCCTTACTTTACGAGTTTTTTTTTTACATATTTATGCCTTACTATACTGACAGTTTTATGCCTTACTTTACGAGTTTTTTTTTTACATATTTATGCCTTACTATACTGACAGTTTTATGCCTTACTTTACGAGTTTTTTTTTTACATATTTATGCCTTACTATACTGACAGTTTTATGCCTTACTTTACGAGTTTTTTTTTTACATATTTATGCCTTACTATACTGACAGTTTTATGCCTTACTTTACGAGTTTTTTTTTTACATATTTATGCCTTACTATACTGACAGTTTTATGCCTTACTTTACGAGTTTTTTTTTTACATATTTATGCCTTACTATACTGACAGTTTTATGCCTTACTTTACGAGTTTTTTTTTTACATATTTATGCCTTACTATACTGACAGTTTTATGCCTTACTTTACGAGTTTTTTTTTTACATATTTATGCCTTACTATACTGACAGTTTTATGCCTTACTTTATTATGACATTTTATGCCTTACTATAGTAAGGCATAAAATGTCATAATAAAGTAAGGCATAAAACTGTCAGTATAGTAAGGCATAAAAACATGAAAAGAAAGTCATAGTATATTAAGGCATAAAATGTCATAAAAATGTCATAGTATAGTAAGGCATAATATGTCATAAAAATGTCATAGTATATTAAGGCATAAAAACGTCATAGTATAGTAAGGCATAAAATGTCATAAAAATGTCATAGTATAGTAAGGCATAAAATGTCATAAAAATGTCATAGTATATTAAGGCATAAAAACGTCATAGTATAGTAAGGCATAAAAAGGCATAAAAAAGTCATAGTATATTAAGGCATAAAATGTCATAAAAATGTCATAGTATAGTAAGGCATAAAATGTCATAAAAATGTCATAGTATATTAAGGCATAAAAACGTCATAGTATAGTAAGGCATAAAATGTCATAATATAGTAAGGCACAAAACCGTCATAATATAGTAAGGCATAAAAACGTCAAAAAAGTCATAGTATAGTAAGGCATAAAATGTCAAAAAAAAAGTCATATTATGGTAAGGCATAATATGTCATAAAAATGTCATAGTATAGTAAGGCATTAAACATAATAGTATAGAAAGGCATAAAATGTCATAAAAATGTCATAGTATAGTAAGGCATAAAATGTCATAAAAATGTCATTGTATGGTAAGGCATAATTTTTCATAAAAATGTCATAGTGTATTAAGGCATAAAAACGTCATAGTATAGTAAGGCATAAAAACGTCAAAAAAGTCATAGTATAGTAAGGCATAAAATATCATAATATAGTAAGGCACAAAAACGTCATAATATAGTAAGGCATATGAACATGAAAAAAAATGTCATATTATGGTAAGGCATAAAATGTCAAAAAAAAAAGTCATAGTATATTAAGGCATAAAAACGTCAAAAAAGTCATAGTATAGTAAGGCATAAAATGTCAAAAAAACGTCATAGTATAGTAAGGCATAAAATGTCATAAAATAGTAAGGCACAAAAACGTCATAATATAGTAAGGCATAAAAACGTCAAAAAAGTCATAGTATAGTAAGGTATAAAATGTCAAAAAAATGTCATATTATGGTAAGGCATAATATGTCATAAAAATGTCATAGTATAGTAAGGCATTAAACATAATAGTATAGTAAGGCATAAAATGTCATAAAAATTTCATATTATGATAAGCCATAAAATGTCATAATAAAGTAAGGCATAAAACTGTCATAGTATAGTAAGGCATATAAACATGAAAAAAAATGTCATATTATGGTAAGGCATAAAATGTCATAAAAATGTCATATTATGGTGAGGCATAATTTGTCATAAAAATGTCATAGTATATTAAGGCATAAAAACGTCAAAAAAGTCATAGTATAGTAAGGCATAAAATGTCAAAAAAACGTCATAGTATAGTAAGGCATAAAATGTCATAAAAACGTCATAGTATAGTAAGGCATAAAATGTCATAAAAATGTCATTGTATGGTAAGGCATAATTTGTCATAAAAATGTCATAGTATATTAAGGCATAAAAACGTCATAGTATAGTAAGGCATAAAATGTCATAATATAGTAAGGCACAAAAACGTCATAATATAATAAGGCATAATCACGTCAAAAAAGTCATAGTATAGTAAGGCATAATTTGTCATAAAAATGTCATAGTATATTAAGGCATAAAAACGTCATAGTATAGTAAGGCATAAAAACATAATAGAATAGTAAGGCATAAAATGTCATAAAAACGTCATAGTATAGTAAGGCATAAAATGTCATAAAAATGTCATTGTATGGTAAGGCATAATTTGTCATAAAAATGTCATAGTATAGTAAGGCATAAAAATGACATAGTACAGTAAGGCATTAAATGTCAAAAAACGTCATTGTATTGTAAGGCAAAAAATGTCATAATATAGGAAGGCATAAAAATGTAAGAAAACGTCACAGTATAGTGAGGCACAAAAACGTCATAGTATAGTAAGGCCTAAAAACATCAAAAAAGTCATAGTATATTAAGGCATAAAATGTCATAAAAATGTCAAAGTATAGTAAGGCATAAAAACGTCATAGTATAGTAAGGCATGAAAACTTCCAAAAGCGTCATTGCACAGTAAGGCATAAATATGTAAAAAAAAAAGTCATAGTATAGTAAGGCATAAAATGTCATAAAAATGTCATTGTATGGTAAGGCATAATTTGTCATAAAAATGTCATAGTATATTAAGGCATAAAAACGTCATAGTATAGTAAGGCATAAAATGTCATAATATAGTAAGGCACAAAAACGTCATAATATAGTAAGGCATAAAAACGTCAAAAAAGTCATAGTATAGTAAGGTATAAAATGTCAAAAAAATGTCATATTATGGTAAGGCATAATATGTCATAAAAATGTCATAGTATAGTAAGGCATTAAACATAATAGTATAGTAAGGCATAAAATGTCATAAAAATGTCATATTATGATAAGCCATAAAATGTCATAATAAAGTAAGGCATAAAACTGTCATAGTATAGTAAGGCATATAAACATGAAAAAAAATGTCATATTATGGTAAGGCATAAAATGTCATAAAAATGTCATATTATGGTGAGGCATAATTTGTCATAAAAATGTCATAGTATATTAAGGCATAAAAACGTCAAAAAAGTCATAGTATAGTAAGGCATAAAATGTCAAAAAAACGTCATAGTATAGTAAGGCATAAAATGTCATAAAAATGTCATTGTATGGTAAGGCATAATTTGTCATAAAAATGTCATAGTATATTAAGGCATAAAAACGTCATAGTATAGTAAGGCATAAAATGTCATAATATAGTAAGGCACAAAAACGTCATAATATAGTAAGGCATAAAAACGTCAAAAAAGTCATAGTATAGTAAGGCATAAAATGTCAAAAAAATGTCATATTATGGTAAGGCATAATATGTCATAAAAATGTCATAGTATAGTAAGGCATTAAACATAATAGTATAGTAAGGCATAAAATGTCATAAAAATTTCATATTATGATAAGCCATAAAATGTCATAATAAAGTAAGGCATAAAACTGTCATAGTATAGTAAGGCATATAAACATGAAAAAAAATGTCATATTATGGTAAGGCATAAAATGTCATAAAAATGTCAAAGTATAGTAAGGCATAAAAACGTCATAGTATAGTAAGGCATGAAAACTTCCAAAAGCGTCATTGCACAGTAAGGCATAAATATGTAAAAAAAAAAGTCATAGTATAGTAAGGCATAAAATGTCATATTATAGTAAGGCATAAAAAAGTTAAAAAAAAAAAAAGTCATCGTATAGTAAGGCATAAATATGCCAAAAAAGTCATAGTATATTAAGGCACAAAATGTCATAGTATAGTAAGGCATAAAAACATCCAAACATGTCATTGTATAGTAAGGCATAAAAAAGTCCAAAAAAGTCTTAGTGTAGTAAGGCCTGAAAATTATATAGTACAGTAAGGAATAAAAAGGTCCAAAAGCATCATAGTATAGTAAGGTATAAAATGTCATAGTATAGTAAGGCATTAAACATAATAGTATAGTAAGGCATAAAATGTCAAAAAAACGTCATAGTATAGTAAGGCATAAAATGTCAAAAAAACGTCATAGTATAGTAAGGCATAAAATGTCAAAAAAACGTCATAGTATAGTAAGGCATAAAATGTCAAAAAAACGTCATAGTATAGTAAGGCATAAAATGTCAAAAAAACGTCATAGTATAGTAAGGCATAAAATGTCAAAAAAACGTCATAGTATAGTAAGGCATAAAATGTCAAAAAAACGTCATAGTATAGTAAGGCATAAAATGTCAAAAAAACGTCATAGTATAGTAAGGCATAAAATGTCAAAAAAACGTCATAGTATAGTAAGGCATAAAATGTCAAAAAAACGTCATAGTATAGTAAGGCATAAAATGTCAAAAAAACGTCATAGTATAGTAAGGCATAAAATGTCAAAAAAACGTCATAGTATAGTAAGGCATAAAATGTCAAAAAAACGTCATAGTATAGTAAGGCATAAAATGTCAAAAAAACGTCATAGTATAGTAAGGCATAAAATGTCAAAAAAACGTCATAGTATAGTAAGGCATAAAATGTCAAAAAAACGTCATAGTATAGTAAGGCATAAAATGTCAAAAAAACGTCATAGTATAGTAAGGCATAAAATGTCAAAAAAACGTCATAGTATAGTAAGGCATAAAATGTCAAAAAAACGTCATAGTATAGTAAGGCATAAAATGTCAAAAAAACGTCATAGTATAGTAAGGCATAAAATGTCAAAAAAACGTCATAGTATAGTAAGGCATAAAATGTCAAAAAAACGTCATAGTATAGTAAGGCATAAAATGTCAAAAAAACGTCATAGTATAGTAAGGCATAAAATGTCAAAAAAACGTCATAGTATAGTAAGGCATAAAATGTCAAAAAAACGTCATAGTATAGTAAGGCATAAAATGTCAAAAAAACGTCATAGTATAGTAAGGCATAAAATGTCAAAAAAACGTCATAGTATAGTAAGGCATAAAATGTCAAAAAAACGTCATAGTATAGTAAGGCATAAAATGTCAAAAAAACGTCATAGTATAGTAAGGCATAAAATGTCAAAAAAACGTCATAGTATAGTAAGGCATAAAATGTCAAAAAAACGTCATAGTATAGTAAGGCATAAAATGTCAAAAAAACGTCATAGTATAGTAAGGCATAAAATGTCAAAAAAACGTCATAGTATAGTAAGGCATAAAATGTCAAAAAAACGTCATAGTATAGTAAGGCATAAAATGTCAAAAAAACGTCATAGTATAGTAAGGCATAAAATGTCAAAAAAACGTCATAGTATAGTAAGGCATAAAATGTCAAAAAAACGTCATAGTATAGTAAGGCATAAAATGTCAAAAAAACGTCATAGTATAGTAAGGCATAAAATGTCAAAAAAACGTCATAGTATAGTAAGGCATAAAATGTCATAATATAGTAAGGCACAAAAACGTCATAATATAGTAAGGCATAAAAACGTCAAAAAAGTCATAGTATAGTAAGACATAAAATGTCAAAAAAAAAGTCATATTATGGAAAGGCATAATATGTCATAAAAATGTCATAGTATAGTAAGGCATTAAACATAATAGTATAGTAAGGCATAAAATGTCATAAAAACGTCATAGTATAGTAAGGCATAAAAACATCATAGTATAGTAAGGCATAAAATTTCAGAAATAGTTACTGTATAGTAAAGCATNATAGTATATTAAGGCATAAAAACGTCATAGTATAGTAAGGCATAAAATGTCATAATATAGTAAGGCACAAAAACGTCATAATATAGTAAGGCATAAAAACGTCAAAAAAGTCATAGTATAGTAAGACATAAAATGTCAAAAAAAAAGTCATATTATGGAAAGGCATAATATGTCATAAAAATGTCATAGTATAGTAAGGCATTAAACATAATAGTATAGTAAGGCATAAAATGTCATAAAAACGTCATAGTATAGTAAGGCATAAAAACATCATAGTATAGTAAGGCATAAAATTTCAGAAATAGTTACTGTATAGTAAAGCATAAAATGTCATAAAAATGTGATGGTATAGTAAGGCATAAAAACGTCACCGTATAGTAAAGCATAAAATGTCATAAAAATGTCACATTATGGTAAGGCATAAAAACATCATAATATAGTCAGGCATAAAAACGTCAAAAAAAGTCATAGTATAGTAAGGCATAAATATGTCAAAAAAAGACATAGTATAGTAAGGCATAAATATGTCAAAAAAAGACATAGTATAGTAAGGCATAAATATGTCAAAAAAAGTCATAGTATAGTAACGCATAAAAACGTCAAAAAAGTCATAGTATCGTAAGGCATAAAAACGTCACAGTATAGTAAGGCATGAAAATGACATAGTAAAGTAAGGCATAAATATGTCAGAAAAAGTCACAGTATAGTAAGGCAAAAAAACGTCAGAAAACATCATTGGATAGTAAGGCATAAAATGTCATAGTATAGTAACGCATAAAAACGTCAAAAAAGTCATAGTATCGTAAGGCATAAAAACGTCACAGTATAGTAAGGCATGAAAATGACGTAAGGCATAAAAACTTCCAAAAACGTCATTGCATAGTAAGGCATAAATATCTCAAAAAAAGTCATAGTATAGCAAGGCATAAAATGTCATAGCATAGTAAGGCATAAAAACATCCAAACACGTCATAGTATAGTAAGGCATGAAAATGACATAGTACAGTAAGGCATATAATGTCATAAAAATGTCACATTATGGTAAGGCATAAAATGTCATAATATAATAAGGGATAAAAACATCCAAAAACGTCACTGTATATAGTAAGGCATTAATACGTCAAAAAAAACTCATATTATGTAAGGCATAAAATGTCAGAAAATGTCATTGTCTATAGTAAGGCTAAAAATGTCATAAAAATGTCATGGTATAGTAAGGCATAAAAACATCACAGTATAGTAAGGCATAAAATGTCATAAAAATGTCACATTATAGTAAGGCATAAAAATGTCAAAAAAGTCATAGTATAGTAAGGCATAAAAAAGTTAAAAAACATCATAGTATGGAAAGGTATAAAAACATCAAAAACTGTAACAGCATAGTAAGGCATAAAATGTCACAAATGTCATAATATGGTAAGGCATAAAAACATCAAAAAACGTCATAGAAAGGCATACAATGTCATAAAAACGTCTTAGTATAGTAAGGTATAAAAACATCAAAGAACGTCATATTATTGTAAGGCAAAAAAACGTCATACTATAGTAAGGCATAAAATGTCCTAAAAATGTCATATCATGGTAAGGCAGAAAAACCTAAAAAAAGTCATGGTAAATTAGGCATAAAAAAGTCAAAAAAAGTCATAGTACAGTAAGGCATAAAATGTCATAAAAACATCATTGTATAGTAAGGCATAAAAACATCAAAAACCGTAACAGCATAGTACAGCTGAAAATGTAAAAAATTTCATAGTATGGAAAGGCATAAAAATTTGTCAAAAACCATCATTGTAAGGCATAAAATGTCATAAAAAAAACGTAATAGTATAGCAAGGCATAGAAAAGTCAAAAAAAGTCATAGTATAGTAAGGCATAAAAACATCAAACAACGTCATTTTATGGCAAGGTATAAAAACGTCATATTCTAGTAAGGCATAGAAATGTCATAGTATATTAAGGCATAAGATGTCATAAAATCGTCATAGTATAGTAAGGCATAAAAACATCAAAGAACGTATTAGTAGAGTAAGACATAAAAACATCAAAAATGTTATAATATAGTAAAGAAAAAGGGAAAGCTGCACCACAAAGCAACCTTGAGTCAGTGCAGGTCTTCTAAAATACTGGCTTGCATGAGAGAAGTGGTAAGTTGGTGCATTGAATGTTTTGCGCATCTAACCGCTGCCAGAATACTGCTTGTGTGGGAAGATCAGAGGCTAATTCCTGGGGCTTGGCTAGCCGCTCCCTTGGAGCCCACTGTGTGCTCATTAGCTCTGCTTAATACAGTGAGGTGAGAGGGCTGCTCGAACCCTGACTCTCTCATCCTCCCCTTTATGTACCTGGCTCTTCACCACCCCTTTCATCTGGCTCACTGCATGCTGACTGCAGGGCCAGGGCCAGGCCTGACTAATCGCAGCCAGATTAGTGCCAGTCATGTGCCTCGGGGGGCTTCATTAGAGCTAATCCTTGCCTCTGCTGGTCCTGAATGGTGGGTGAGTGTGCAAGATTGTACAACATGTACAAGTATGGGTGTTTGAGTGCATTTGTGTATCCTCCCCAGCAGTGATTGTGCAGCTCACCAGTTTTCCTATGCTGCCAGGCTCTCCGAGAACACCAGCACGTCCTTTGTGTCCCTAGAGGGCAACAATAAATCAGTATTGTGTCACAACAATTTTGTAATGTAACAGATATTGATACTGAAAAAGGTTTTCCTTCAGAGCAACTTGAGGCAAACACACACAGACTGCTCACCTTGACTCCCTGCAGTCCCTGTGGGCCTTTTGGTCCTGCTGGACAGTTAAGAGGACACTGTTGTTGAGAGAGGGAAATATACGGATTATGAAAAGTGTGTCAAAACAGATTTGCAAGAAAGCAGATGTCATTAGATCTTACCTGGAAGTCTGCACTGCCCTCTTCCCCACCAATGAATTTCCCTGGAGGACCCTAGGCAGATGTATAGATAGATAGATAGATGGGTGAAGAAAAAAGTCACCTGGTCACAGATGGCAGACAGTTTCCTTGTATGTCCTGCGCTGAGCCAGCACTCTCTCGTTCTCTCTCTCTCTATCTATTGCTCCCTCCATCTTTTCTTCTCTCCGTTTATAGATTGAGTTAGAAAGTAAAGTATCTCTACAGGGGCTGATGTATTCCTGCTACAGTCAGATGAGACAGCTCCACTGATCTAATGGGGGTTTATTTACCCTAGGACGGCACTAGAGCTAAACAAATACACTCCCCTGGGCTGGGAACATCACTCTCAATGAAGACACCCTCCTCCCCCTCTTGGAACCACACAGGAGAGTACATACACCATTGGAAAATAGACTTGAAAGTGTACCACTCAAAACTGTTTGTGATATCTCACCACTTAGTCTCTACTGGGACCTGGACAGGCAGCAGTGAGCTCTGGCTGTGCTAGGTATTTTGTTATCATACAGCAGATTTTAAAAAAACAAGAAAAATTGCTGAGGGTTCTGCAGAAAAGATCAAACTTCAACATAGCATTAGCAGTTGTGATGTTGAGTTTGTCTTTGCTTTACTTTTACACTGTGACCCCATTCTATTATATAAGTTAACTGCAATTAGACTGGTGTAACTATATGCTTGATTAAGCCCAATGAGCTGCTGGTAGCTCATTTATCTCTCACTCTTTTTACAGCTGATCTCACCAGTCTCAATGAAAAGACTGTCGTCAGTCACAGATATGAAATGATTTACTGCGACAGCTTTTCGATGGATGAGGTTTGAGTTTATCCAAGCGGCACTGTTTTATTCACCATGTTTCCATTGTTGCTATTAGAGCTAGACTGGTACATTTGCTGGGCTGATGTATCAGCTGATATTAGTGTAGCTGTAAAATGTCTAACTCAGTTTATATCTTGGTCACAATTCCTAAAAACAAAACAAAAAGAACATTATGGGATACTTTTCAAAAATGTTTGTTTATGAATGTTCCTGTTGTTTTTTCCATCCCCACTACAACAACTTGATACTCAGTAGCAGCCCAACAAGAGAAAGATGACAGGTAAATAAGATGCTTCCTAGACAACCTGTCCTGGTCGGACACTTACTGGCTTGCCAGGAGGTCCAGGAAGTCCTGGAGGTCCAGATGGTCCAATGATGCCCTAGTCATAGCAGAGGAAAGAAATATGTAAATATGGCACTGGCAAGGTAAGGTAATTCTACCAATGTCACATGTTTATAAGATGTCCGTAAGTCATGAAGTTAGTACAATAAACTGAAGCAGTTGTCCTACCTTTGGTCCAGTTGGTCCAATTTCACCTGGAAGACCGATTGGCCCTGGAGCACCCTAGACAGAGAGACACACAGACCAAGAATGTACAGTGTGTACATGTCCAAAAGGCCACAAAATGATTTCCACACCTCAAACCAAATTGATAAAGGTGTAATCGTATTATACCATACAAGCTACTTACAGCCAGTCCTTGAAGGCCGGATCCCTGTGTGGACAGAAGGGACAAGGGGTTAAATTACTGTATAACAAGTGGGACCAATCACTCAAAGTATCAGTTAAGGTTTGTGTAAGCCAATTAATAATGGCAACAGTAATTTAGAAACACATGTGTACAGTGTCAGAGTGCAGGGTAAACAGTGCTCAAGAACAACATAGACACAGAATGCAATCAGTTTATGTTTGCTGAGTCTTTTGCTTGGAATTAATTATATAAAAAAAAGTAATTAAGTAAGTAAGCCTTCTTGGAGGAAGACAACCCACAGGGCAGGATCTCCTGTCTGTGCAGCGTGAGGCAGCTGGGTCTACAAGCACAGCCCCCAGACAGCACGCCTGTTAATGCTAAACAAAGGATTTAACTAATAGTGTTGCATTCATGCATGACATTGGGTGACTCTGGACTTTGTGTTTGAATATACTAGATGATGTGTGATAGGTGGATACAGAGCACCACCTAGTGGGGTCTGACTGTGTTACAGCACATTTTGCACCGTTGAACTGACTGGCCTTGTGCATTAAGTCAGTGTGGCAGCACTTGATGATAATATGAGCTTAACATGCGGATCATTGATAGCACTTCTATTCTTTATTGAGGATTGTGGATAGAAATAAGGCTCATGTCAGCTGTAGAAAGCATATGCCACATCTGGGTAGACTGAACGCAAAAGGGGGCACAGCTGGTCAGGCATTCAGGCATGAAGAAAAAGGGACTCGGGAGGTTGCCTTATGAGACCAGCTGGGTTACAATATGTTGGGAATTTGTTCGGAAACTGACTAGGCTTCCAACAATGCCTAATTCTGCCAGTCAATAGTCAATTCACAGGTATCACGCCAGCCTTATGAGATAATGTATAATCTACTTTGTCATACCAAATATGAATATATACTAAAGTAGAAAAAATGTGTTAAATAATGAATCATTTACTTACAGGAGGGCCGGGCTCGCCACTTGGTCCAGGTTGTCCCTACAGACGACAGAAAACAGCAATATAACGATAGTAGTAACATGTCAGATGATGACAATATCCTGAGGGCATAAACTGTTGTACTGAAGGTGAAACAATATCTTATCACATATGACAGAAAATCTTCAGAGACAAAGTAATTATTATACTTCAGCGTCAGCGTCATGTCCTCAGTAGGACAAGATAAAGGCAATATGATTCTGAGACTCTTTTATTATAAAACTGACCCTTGTGAAAAATGAAAGCTTTATTCCACCCATTGTTTGAGTTGCTGGTTTGCCACAGAAAAGCAGTATAACAATGTGTTCTGATAATCTTTCGAGATGGGGGTTTAAACACTTGCCTTAGGGCCAGGGCTCCCAAAAGGACCTCGGTCACCCTTTGCTCCAATCAAACCCTGGAGACATGAAGGGAGAAAAGAAGTCAGGCAGATAAACTAGACATGTATACAGAGGTTAAAAAAAAAAAAAGCAAAGGGAAAACATTGAGGAGGTTAGAAAGGAAATCATCAGTTACCACTGTGCTTTCCTCAGGCTACATGTGACTTGAATTCACCTTGCAACAGGGCTAATCACACATTTGATCGAAGCTGACACTGTTCTTGTAAGTCATTAGGAAACAAGCCCGAGATTGAGATTCCAGGGCGGATTACTGGCTAAATCTCTTAGGAATGCATGTGTGTGTGTGTGTGTGTGTGTGTGTGTGTGTGTGTGTGTGTGTGTGTGTGTGTGTGTGTGTGTGTGTGCTTGTTTTAGCATGTGACCATTAGGCATTGACACTCAATTCCCCTTCCCTCACAGTCACTGCCTTCAGGAAAGCTGCATCACAACTATCATTAGCATTATTATATAGGACTGAAAATCATTTTAAACTCATCTACTTGTGTTTATCTCCATCTCCTCGCTACCTGTGATTACTAGAGGTTTAATAAGTGTAATCAGTGAGGGAAAATGGATTGAACATAAAAGTATATTCACCTTATCATTTAGTTTCAAAAAGAGGACATTTTCCAAATTATTTCTTCAAACATCCATTCAAAACACATTTCCATGACTGAAAACATGAAATACTGAAATACATGAAATTACTAAATCACTGTAATCACAAGAAACAAATATTCAAGGGTAAGTGATGCAGTACCATGACAATATTCATTCAATTAAACACTTAAGGACAGAGGGGAAACTCTAAGCACCTTGATATGAAAACAGCTCAATGCACAGAAGCTTGAAGTGGCCTCATGACCTGTTCTTGAATTGTAAAATAAGAGCTGTGACACTTTATGACAGTGAGAATAAGCAAAATGGGAAGCATTACAAAATGCTTTAAATATTACATTAAAACAAAAACAAAAGCTGAACATTAGCTCAATAATATATATTTTCATGACATTTTAAAAGAAGTCATTTTCATGCCCATCCTGCTGACTATGTAATGACTTAAAGGTAACATGTGGAGTTTTGTTTACACGCAACATTTCTCATCGAAAATTCAGATCCTTGAGGTGTAACAAGCATTTATGAAAACATAACAGCTCTGTGATATGGTTGGAAAAATCTAGTAAGTGGACCTTTAGTTGGAATTGCTTTGATCAAAGTGGTATTTCCAAGTTCAAGAAAGAACTTTGATGCTTTCAAAAGACAATAGACAAAATCATATTCCATTTTCATGATACCTGGGCAAACACGGGTTCTGATGAGGACCTTGTGACACTGTTGAAAGCTCAGGAAAAAAAATAGTAATATAAGTGAACCTTGAGTTGGGATTGTTCTATCAAATTTGTATTTTTTTAGAATTATTATCTAAACCTTCTTTCCCAGTCAGTGCAAATGTCTATCGCTCCACAGTTTAGGCATGTATGTATGTCTTTGAGCATGTGGTTGTACAAACAAAACAGGGACCTGCTCATCCATACATTGATCTACAGAACCACTAGTGGGCAAAAGCCCTACAGGGTACCTTTAAAATTTTGATCTCAAGATCTTTTGGCTTTATAATACATTTTTTTTAATATTTTACACATTTCTGTCATATTCCACCTTCACTATAGTGATGACTTATGGTTCCCAGAGTCTCAGGAAAATGTTATTCATTAACTCAAGAAAAGTTTTTGTGTATGGTTGTGTACTTTTATTGGTTTCAAAAACTGTACACGTATTTGGCTGTTTTTCCCCCAGCGTGTATTCTTTCAAACTCACTTTCTTTTACACAATGGCTAAGTCCCATCATACCCTTCCTGTGGGAATATACGAGAAGAATAAAGGCAAGAATAAAGAGTAAAAGTTTCCTCAGTGTTTTTCCCTCTCTCTCTCTGTCTTCATTACGCTGTTTTTTAGAGTGTCTCTTTTTGGAAACATTTTTGTTTTTGATCATGTCATATATATTTTCATATCCATCTCGCTTCTCTTCTCTCTCACTCATCAGTCTATTTACTTACATCAATGCCGTTCTCTCCTGGCACACCATCGGGGCCTGGTTCTCCTGGCTCTCCCTTAAGTCCCTACATTAAAACAAACACACTACTGTCATTTACAAAACCAAGGCCAGAGAAATCAAACATGAAAGTTTTTGCCATATAACATCAAATAAGCAGCACAGTACAAACTTACTGGTGGACCAGGGGGCCCGGGAGGTCCTTTCTCTCCCTGCAGAGAGATGGAGTAGAGGGTTAAAATCATTTATCTGGGATTTGTTAATTTGGCAGAGGAGGGAATGGTACATGTGGTGGTACATGTGGTAGGCGCTCATAACACACAAACAAATGATGCAGTTTTAACTATATTTCAATGTTTGTTTTGTTTTGTCATATACAGAAATTATAGGGTCTGTTTGTTTTGACTAATTAGGGTACATCACACAAACACTCATTATGCGACAAGGCAACAACTTGTTAATATCATATTCTTCAGGCACAAGTTCAAAGATTCGGCCAGTGATTATGGCGTAAACAATATTTAGATCAAGTTTTTTCTTTCTGGCCTGATTCAGGTCTTTTCATGTTGACATGTATCTGCCCCTGTGTGGCAGAGACCCAAATAGGAAAAGCTACAATTTAGAAATAAGAGGGCAAACTACAACTTCCAGTTTGGACTAAGCACATTGGTCTTTTTTTTTTTTTTTTTTTTTTTTTTTTTTTTTAAATGGGAGGTGTTAACACGCCAATTTTTCCCAGCTACATTCTGGTGGCAACCTGATGCTGAGCATATCTGTGGGAGATGGATGAGAATGAACGAGGGTGGTGCAATAAAGTTTAATATCATAGACCATTGTTTATGGCTCAAATGTATAAGATGATCCAAACGACCAAATGTTTCATTACATCTGATTTTGGATCATAAAACAGAAACCAAAAATCCCCTGCAGCTTGCAGTTTCTTGCTCCACTGGTCCAGCAGCCTTCATTTCCTACATATTTGCACAACCTGTATGTGGTTAACCCTGAGAATATCTCAAATGTATCACATTACTGTGACACAAACTCAGGATTGAGCTAAGGGTCCCTTCTCAAAGACCCCTCTCTCTGCGAGGAACAGAGATCTTTTGTACCAGTGTGTTTTCATTTGCAGTGCCCTCTGCTGGTAAGACTCCAGTCTTTCAGAGAAGCACAGGGTTTGGTATTTCTCCAGCACAATGATGGTCTTTGTGACCAATCTGTTGGGCAAACTTGTGTGGATACTCACATCAATGCCGTCCGATCCAGGAGTGCCAGAAGGGCCTGGTAGGCCGGGCTGGCCCTGAGGTCCAGGTGGACCCCTCTGAAACACAGACAGAAAGAAAAATTTAGACCTCCATGCGATTCTTTTATAGTAATGAACAAATATCAAAACATATTTTGAACTGGAATATCATGTAGCAATGTGAATTTTATTGTGATACTGTAGCCAATGATGCAAAAAAGTATATATATTCTTTCACTTTATAGTAATATAATCATGAAATTTAGAGTTAATTAGATCTATTAATTTGGTGTTACACAAACAGTTAATGTTGTCAAAGCATTCAAACAGTATTAGCTAGACTGGATGTGCTGTACAGATTACTGGATACCTATCACTTTGGCAACAACAAGTAATGCAGCGATAGTAAATAATGGATAAATATATAGTGAAACAATCATTTTTCATATGATGCAGAGTAGACCTACATCATATCAGTCCATTCTAGGCAGGTGACTGCAATGTGTTCGTTAACTTCGACAAAAAAATAAAAGAAACCACATAACCATATAAAAAATAAGGAAATTTGGGATAGTATTGAATAAAACTGAGGGGATAAAAACAAAAGACTGAGGAGGAATGTGGGAGGAGGGGTCATGAGACTGGCACTGTTTACCACCAACCACCACCCCCCACCACCTCATGCCCTTCTCTCTGTCTCACTGTCTCCTCAGCCTGTACTGCATATCATCTCAGTGGATGAGCCAGTCCATCAGATGATAATCCAACTTTGAATTCTTCAAGCATTCAAGAAAAATGTACAAAATTTAAAAAAGTAAAAATAATCCTTGAGAGTGAAAAAAGGAGTCCAATAGATAGCACGTAGGTGTGTGTTTGAATAGGGGGTTTCACACCCAGTGGACAAAGTGTGTGTGTATGTGTGAATGCTCAGTACTTTCCATCTCTGTCATGGCTGCTTAGTTTGCCCATGAAAAACTGAAAACTCTTTCACGTTTTCCTCCATTTTTCCATGAATAAAAGTCTTCTTGAAAAAAATAAGCATTAAAAGAAGTACCCCAGGTAAAGACAAATCCTCGCCTTCAATAGGAGCTCCTCAGTTAAGAAGAGATAAGACTCCATACACGATAAGGATGATAATCCACAGAAGATAGTCCAGTTTCATTTTGTCTTCACAGCAGCAAACACATTTCAAGCTCATCTTTTTGTTTTCTTTTACATGCATAATATAAAGCCAGCATTTTCATCACCTTAACCAGCACCAAGACAGCGCACAACCCAAAACATCACCTCAAGACATCCAGAGCCTGCTGGCCCCTTCCAGGGGCCCTTGTCCTCACCGAACCCCAGAATAAAGAAGCAAAGCCTTTAGCAGACCCGGTCTCAATTTCCCCTGTCCACTCACCACTTGGGCCAGAGCCAGGCACAAGGTCTGCAGTATAACCCAGGTCTTCAGCAAGGCAGAGAGAGCAGCCATGGTCCCTCTCCCCTGTCTGTCTCTCCTCGGTTCACCAAATCCTCTCTTCTTGCTCCTCTTTCCGCTCCCTTACTCCTCTCCAGGCCGGCACAGTGCGGAACTGGTGGAGCAAAGCTGGACGAGAGGAAAGAGGGGGGGAGGGAAGGAAGAGGTGGTGGGGCTATGTGCACAGCCCTGAAAAATCCACGCAGGAGAAAGGAGAGAGCTGAGAGTGGAGAGGGATTGATGGAGCGATGGGGAGGGTGAGTGGTAGAGGTGGGGAGGGAGTAGGGAGGAGAAAAAGAGGTGTAATCCTGTCCCACTGGAAGCAGAAGAAAAATTCTCTATGAACCCATCAACAAGTGTGGAAAACACACACACACACACACACACACACACACACACACACACACACACACAAAAATACCCACACACCTATATATAGACACACACACACACACACCTTAGATCTGAGGCAGGAGCAGACTTTTTGAATATGCAAGTAAAGGGGCTGTTTCTGGCTCTGTGATTGGATGCTTTAGGGATAATTAACATATTTTAAACAAGGTTCAGGAGCCAATCAGAGGAGAGCAGCAATCAAGCTCCTCCCAAAGCTGTGGGAGTGGACCAATGAATGAAACCTGAGAGTTTAAGCCAACTGTGTAGATCACCTGTCTTTGAACATCTTTCTGTCTCTTCTTCTGTCTTCGCTTTTCAAACGTCTCTCAGTGTTGTTGGGTTTTCTTCCTACCCTGAGGCCATCATTTGCATGGAGGTGTAAACATCTCTAAACATATTTTCAGGTGAGTGTTCTTCTGCATTGATGAGAGAACTGGAGACATCCTCAGCAGATAAAAGGTAAATTAAATAGATTCAATCAGGGAGGAGGAGGAGGAGAAGGAGGAGGAGGAGAGACAGTATTCACTTTGTCAACAAAATCTGTTTACAGCATCTCCTATGATAACTGAGAGATAGCCAATAATGCACCTGATCACCACTCCCACTATTCATGCTTCAAAGGCCCATGCAAACTGAGCCACTTACTGACATCTAGTGGTCATTTTACACAACGCAGGTTAGTTCCCACAGTAATAAAAAAAGTGTCATGTTGAGGCTGAATAAACAAAACTCATGCAAATGTGAAAAATGACCTTATACTGACCCCTATTGCACACAACCTGTATTACACCGAATAAAGCAATTACATTCGTCCACTAGATGGCAGCAAATACACATTATCAGATGCCCCTCTGCAGAGGTGGGTGGTTGCTATGGAGGCCTCTGCTGCAACAAATGGGGGATTTCACATTTGCTCTCCTCAGGGATGATAAAGACAGTACTGAGGATGCTGAGAGGAGATGCATTTATTTGTAAATTGAGATTTATTGCACACAACAGGGAAGTGCAGACCCCTATAAACAACAAATTAGGAAACCAGCTCAGTGGTGGCTTCAGTACTGTATTTGTTCTGCACATTTTCACTTACAGCATTTATCACACTCCAAAACTATTATTGCCTTTTTCATACTTTAGCCAAAGGGATTAAATATTAACTACTGCCTGGTATTAATCATATTTTACAAAAAAGATTGGTAATAGTCAATAGCTCTGAATTATAATCTGCTGTGTTTCTGTAATTTTGTCCACTTGTATGTTTTCTACTCAACACCAAAGCAATCAGATTATCATAGTGATATAAATATAGTGAGAGCAGTGCTGTGGGTAGTAGTACTCAAACAGAGTGCACTAAATCTGCATTTTGCAGGGACCACGGACGGGCATTGTTAATGGTCTTCTAATTCATTATGCTCTAGTGAACTGTGAAGTGTTTGCCTCAGTGCCACTTCCAACAAGTACGTTTCAAAAGTGACAATGTCAGCAAAGTTCTGCAAATCCAAATGACAAAATAGTAGTTTCTTGTAATCCTTATGAGTCACTTCCCTTAAGCAGTTGAAAATTGCAACATCAAGGAAGAGCTTAGATTGTATTAACCCTTTGATGCAGCGTGTACTTGATCAAAGAAATGTACACAGTGATTAAAAAAGAGCTGACACATGGATTTTAAGGCTTTACGTTGTCAAACATGTAAGTTGTCTTTATGGAAATTAATCTCACATGTAATCTTTCTTATTATTATATTTTATATGCAATTTACATATGGATATACTGTGTTTATATCAGTCTACTGTACAGTTATGTAGTGTTGGTATGGTGTGAGTTCATCTTGACTGGTGAAAAAAAACTGCAAATGTCTGACAGTTATAATTAAAATAATAATCTAGAAACAGAGAAAATGTAAATTACATCTGTTCAAAGTATAGTTTGACAGTGAATGATATAAGCAGATTGATACCCCTCTCATGTCTGCACGCTGAATATGAAACTACAGCCCGTCGTTTAGCTTAGCATAAAGACTGGAAATAAGTGGAAACAGGTAGTCTGGCTCTGTCTGAAGAGATATAGTGTTTTAACTAGTGATCTTAAGAGGTGGCGGTAAGCCGATTTTCTTACCTTCCACACTGAGCCAAGCAAGCTTTTTCCTCCCTGTGTCCAGTCTTTATGCTAAGCTAAACTAACTGGCTGCTGCCTGGCTCTAGTTTCAGACTGAATAGACAGATAGGAGAGTGGTACTGATCTTGTCATGTAGGCAAAAGAAGCAAGTAAACATCCTTCCCAAAATGTTGAACAATGGCTTTAAACAATTCTAGTAGGTCACCTTCAGTGAACATAAACCATCAAACAGTCTTTCAGGCAACTGTCTGACACACATTTACTATGCCTGACTAAAATGTGCTGCTCTCTTGTTTATCTGAAAATCTGCCAACGTGTGCCAGTTCTACCTTCTTTGATTTTGCGTTTTCACATCAAAATTTCAGACACAAAACTGGTTAAAAACAGTGAGAGCACAAGCAGATTAAATCACTGAAAAACTGACGGATCAAATGCATGAAAACGTGTCTATATCCAAAAACCTGCTGTGCTGATCTTCTCACGGGTGAAAACTGAAAAGAATCATCCTCCAGTTGTTGTCTTTCTCATTACGAACGATTCCCCAGCCTCCTCAAACCTCGAAAAACAGACAAAGAAAATATTGGCCTCTCTCCATTCTCCCAGTCCCCCTGAATCTCTCTCCTTCCCTGCTCATGTTTAATTTCTCAGAGGAATATGACTTAACTGTTATTTTTCTGAAGGCAAGCAATCGCATCTTGTTTCACGAGTGGATGGCATATTTCTCATAGCTTACCGAGAGAGGTAGGAGGCAACATGCCACGCAAAGTGATCATCACACCTCCTCACCTCAGATAGCCACCCAGTTATTATCTGGCCTGCACATAAATGCACAAAACAGAGCGAAGCAAGCACACACATTTACACACATGCATATGCACGCTCATGCATAGAAGTAGCGCCTAATTGAAATATTATGAGTGACCAGGGAGTTTTTCGTTCTGCACTGGTATTCAAGCTCTCTGTGTGAAACTGAGTTTTCTCAGGAAAAGCAGACAGGCCGTGTCCGTTCCCTCTCTTTCATTTGGAAGTCATCATTAACGTCTAACTCAAAGACAGGAAGACACACACACACACACAAACACACACACCCACCATGATGATGATGACAGACAGGGTAAATATTATTCTTGAGTGCAGGTGTGAGGAGTAGCGGTGAAGTGATAACAGAGGAGGTCATGAACAACGCAGCAGGGTTTGAAGCTGCCCCGAAGCCTGTAGTGTGTCAGGCCTTCTTCCATTGAAAAGGCACAGTTTACAGTCAGGGCAGAGGGAGGAGAGGTACACTGACAGGCTGATGATATACAGGCAGAGGATATTAGACTGTCTGGTATAAAACATATTCATTATGGGTGTTTCGTGGTTATTCTCTCGGCGTGAAAATCTCTCCAGTCATTTGGAGGTTGAAGCGTCTTTGACATGTTAAATTATTGGGGAATTCAGCGGATGGAGACATTTTGCTGTGTCGTTTGGTTGTCAATCACAGAGCTAACAGTAGATTTGAGGGTGTGTGCGTGTCTGTGTGAGATAAACGTTCACATATGATCATGCCTTCACACTTTCCTCTCTCTTCAGTGACTTTGATCCCGGAAGACTCGAGTGAAAATCTCCATCCGTTTGTGCATTTTCCACTTTCAAAGCACCAATCTTGTAGTGCAAGTCAGTGAGAGTCTGATCCAGCGCTTCTCACTGCGCCTGCTACCTGAGCTGAACCTGATGTAGTGGCGAGACCCAGCTGCACAGTGAGAACTGGCCCAGAGTCACAGGCTGACAAAGCGATGACTTCTGCGGAGATTAAAAAAAACACACCGTTTAGCAGCCGCTGACCCCAGTCGGAGCCACATGAGGGGTTTCTAAGCAACAAAGCATGGCACACATCGAATGTCGGACTAAAGGCCAGAACTGCGCCGCACCACCGCCACTACCAAAGATAAAGGATGAAGGGGATCAAAGATGGTCTCACGAAGCAGATTGTTAATACTGCTTTAATGTGTTTGCATTGGCTAACACATACAAATATTTCATGTTTTGACATTATTATGGTAGCAACATATTAGAGTTGTATCCTCCACACGTTTTCTCAGCCTCCCTTGAAGTTGATTTAAGTTTTCTGGCAATGACATGCCGTTTTGAGCTAACAACTGGTGAAATATATTGGCCTATGGAAGTGGTCTGGTATGAGGCTATGGGGTCTTTAAATCCAATTTGAGTTATTTGTGCAAGAACTTCAAACATCATAAATAAGAAACAGTAAATCCAAGTTATCATAGTACATGTGTTTCATATCTAAACTGGAAACAGGCAGATTATGTTTAAGTAATGATTTTAGGCTTTTTAGGGATTATGCTGCTGCATGTGTTACACATTTTGTGCTGGTGCATGCTTATATGATATGTAAGGAACAGTTGTTAAGATGATCAACTCCATTCGAGCAAAGGCCAAACGACAGAGAAGCTTCAAACTGTTTTTTGAGGAACTGTCTGCTGAGTATGGTGATCTCGCTCCTCCACACAGACGTCAGATGTCTGAGCAGGGGTAAGGTACTACAGAGCTTTTTTCCCTTGCTGAAGGAAATCAAGAATTTCATGAAACCGAGGGAGGAGGACACTACACGATTGTCTGACGCTGGGTGGCTGTCTGATCTTGTGTTCCTGACAGATGTGACAGAGAAAGTGAATCACCTGCACCTACAGTTACAAGCAAAGACAAGTGAATGGCTATGATGTGTGATACATTGATATGTGGATACAGGAAATGAGTTTAAGAAAAAAAGAAGAAGCAAAAAACAGTAATGTTAACTCTGACATTAATGTGAATTCAAGATGCTTTGATATATGTGAGCTTGACATATTGAAAATTTAAATATATGGATACAGAACATACACCTCACTGATCGATGTGAATTTAAGATGGGAGTTTTGGCTATTGACATGTGATATATGTATTTACAAGAAGTAGCTTAATTTAGCTGGTTAATTTCAGTGTTTTGATACATTCTGTGAATTCAAGTAATATAAGATATGAGTAGCTCTAAGATGAAAAAAGGTTCAAGATAAAACCTGCTCCAAAAGTTGCCAGATGGCACTTGATGACGTCAAAGGCCGATTTGCATATCAGTGACATCTTTATGTACCTAGCATATTTACATATAGTTATTCAATACAAATTAAGTCAAACTAGACGTAACTAGCTTCATTAGCTATTATTTTTCAAGCTGATATTGCATCAATATGCATCTAAATCTACCTCTAATTTCAAAAGCTTTTTAAATGGGCTACTGTGAGAGGATCCACACACTTGAATGAACTCTAGTCTAGAAAACTTTTTACTTTGACAAAGAATTTCCATTTAAATATTCAAGTTAAATTGAAGTTTAATTTAACTATGAGAAAAACAAAGGAGTCATCTACCCTGAAAAGCAATGGGGATCAGCATTCAGTCGTTTAGGCACGTTTACCGCTCATTCATTCTTTCTGGCTGCTGATTGGTCAACTGAATGTGTTGCTGCCCTCCCCCACTCACTGAACACGCTCAGTCCAGGAGCAACAGCCAGATGAGAAACATTATAGCACATTCATTGAGAAATGTTAGTGTCTCTCCTCAAATGAAGATAAAGTCTGCCCAAAAAGTCACTGGATATGTTGTAGGCTGCTTTTTTGAAAAAAAAAAGAAAGTCACTAAAAGGGTCTTAAAAGTGTGATTTAAAATGTGAAATATAGTATCAGACATTGTGCCTTACAAATATGTACCACTGTTTTCTTGTGGAGAAGCCAAACTCAGTAGCAGTGAGCTAACCTTAACTCCCCTTTACCCTGCCTCTATCGAACAGAGAACACCCCACTGTTTGCTGTCTACACTATTTCCTACAGGTCAGCCAAGAAGTAGTCTGGGTTACAGGCTGGGGGTGTTTTGGACCCACAATACCCTCCTCCTGAAAAATGGGAGAAAAATGTTGTGTTAGGCTGACAACCATGCACTGCTCAGACACTGTTTTGTTGATGGAATGCAAAATAAATCAAAAATACATTCACAATGGAGTGATGGCCAAAATAGTCTCAAAACACCCTGCAGCCAAAATGAGCTAAGACAACCGAACAATGGTCATATACAGCCCAGCTCTGTGCCCCCTGGATGATCCAAAAGAATGACTTAAAGGGATCCACCAGGATTCAGCTATGTCTGCTCAGTTTCAAATATGTGTATGTGAGACAGAAAGAGGGCATTGTCCCTGCTGCATGTTATCCCACAAAGCCATAGATGACATTTTATATGTACTATGTGTATTTTCAGCAATATTATTAAAACCTATTTAAATTAAGCAATTAATTAATTACTGCATTTAAGACGATAAATGTGACGCTGTTGTGGTGAGATGCTGCCGTAACATAAAAGGAGACAGGACAATTTCATGCAGGCTTGCTGTAATCAAGATGATTTCCTGCACCTAAGAGTTTAAGGAGTTCTTCGTACAGTCATTTGACATGTTTTTACAAGAGCATAATACACTTGTCCTTCCATTTCTCTCCCTTTCTCATGCACACACAGGCATGCACACACAAAATCACAAACAGCCCATATACAGTAGACACATACACTGCAATAAATGCACAGGTTACTTTCACACACTAAAAGAATCTCAAAAGAAAACGAGAGAAAGAAGACAGCAAGAGAAGAAAGGACAAGTAGAAGTAGAAGAAAAAACTAAAATTTAATGTCAGACTTAAATATTTACAGTTACACTAATCAATATTCTATATAAAAATGACGAATGACCGCATTTCCCCCCAGCTCGATTGAGCATTTTAGCGTCTTTCAGCTCAGTATTTTGGTTTTACAACCTGCAATGTTCTTGTTTTGGTTTAGTCTCACCACTCTCGTCAACCGCTTTTCCAGCTGTTTTCAGTTAAATAAAAGCTCTGATGAACCTACTTTTCACCAAATAGCCCAGATAAAATTAGTAATGAGCTAACGCTAAATGAATGTTGTTTTGTACCTGCTGGATGAGTAAATAGGAAACTGTTCGGTAACTGGTCAAAGAACAAAATAAAACTTTTAAAGGGCAGCTTTAAAAAGGAGGTTGGACAAAAAGCATGTGTTATTAAAATATAGACTGCTGGTAATTCCCTTGTCATGGGAATGGTCACAGTTCAGTTTTACCTGTTAGTATTCCCACCATCACAAGGGCTTAAGCAGCTCCACGATGAGCTCTGGATACTGATTAAAACCGAAATCCAAAGAGGACTGTATATGTGGCCCCTGTTGGACAGGAGTGGTCGAAACAAAGACACATTCCCATGTGTCAGAGTCTGAGAGATAATGAGCTAAAAACAATGCATCTTTGCATATTGTTTTAGAGAAAAAGAAAGCAAAACAAAACATCTCAGGAAGAGATTCCCTTTTAAACAGTTCTTTCTATGGTAGTTCCTGTCAAGATCTATCCACACGGGTCAGGGATGGACTGCAGTGAGTATGTTAAGTGACACACACACACACACACACACACACACACACACACACACACACACACACACACACACACACACACACACACACACACACACACACAGCACACAGGCACACAGGAAATAAATTTGATTTGAGATGGAAAGTCTAATGAAATTAAGCTCTCTATTTTTATCCATGTTTAATATCTGTCTCATAAAATGGCTTCAGGTTCATTTACAAGTAAAATAGATTATAAACTTGAGAGTCAATTTCTGCATTAAAGTTATAAAATATAAATTTATTAAATGGCAAAGATGTATGATAATTATTGTATTACATCTGGATGGCATGCACAAATGGATTGTTAACAATGTCACATTTAAACTGTTAAAGAGAACTGTAATTAAATCTTACGCCTGCTGTGATATTCTAACATCAGCTCTGAATTGGATTAGGCTAAGAATAAAGCTGAGCATGATTCATTTTTACAAGCAGAAGGCACAAGCTCTTATCCACACACTCGCATTTATCCTCTCTTTTTCACACACATTTTAAAGAAAAAATGAGTCCACGATGGTCCAGGTAATCTCTCAATTTGACCATTGAACAATTTGACAAAATAGAAATGCGTCCAACTGGCTGCCAGGTCCTCCAGTGACAGATATGAGCCAACATATCTTGGGGTAAATTAGAGAACAGAAGAACAGTTTCCAAAAAATATACAAATCAACACTTCAAAACCAACCCTGACAATAAATATATGATCCCTGGCATGTTTTTTTTGGGGCTTTCTCAGCCATTCAGTCCACCCTAACAGCACCTCTGGCAAGAATACACCCAAAATCCAATCATGTTCACTCACTAAAATATATTTCAGATAAACTTTAAAGATGCATTCATCAATATTTTTTATATTAACAATAGATCAAATAACTATGTCTAACATAAAAAGGGGTTTCTCCTAGTGACAAACCCACAGTGACTAATCACCAGATTGCAATTTTCTTCATCTCTACAGAGAATTTTAGCATCATTCAGCTGGTTGTTTTGGTTTTATGGCCCAAAACTCTGATGAACCTTGTTTCTGGCCACAACTGTTCTTAGCAAAAACACCCTACTAAAGCCACTGTGTGCTTCTTGCACAGCACCAAAATGCAGACAGGCAAAGGTGGAGGCTAGCTGGTGAACTAGCCACATATTTCCCTCAGGAGTTGGTGGAGACCAAAACAGAGCTAAAAGGAGAGTGAATATTGGACTAACTCCAAATAAATGCTAATGCTGCACCATGTTTGTTAAAGTTGAAGATAGGCATTTTTTACTAAAGTTTTATGCTGTTAGGTGATACATCAGTGTTGTGTTTACAGCTCGCCATGCTACACCCAAGGGGCCAACAAATTCATAATAGTGCACCTTAGCATGTAGTTATCAAAGTATGAATGCCAACTTATCCACAGAAGCACTAAAATAGGCTGGACACAAAGCCAATAAAACTACACATCATATTTGTTTAATTCTGAGAATGTGTGTTGCAATTGGCTACATCTGGCTCTTATGAAGTTTTTCATGTGTGGGATCTGTTTTTTATTTGTCTGAAACCAACAAGAAAACATCAAATTAAATCTCGCCTACATGATCATATACATGTAAGTCAAGCCTGCCAGTTGTCTACAGTCTCCATGAGGCCAAAACAAGAACAGAAGGTTCTGGTTTAGTCATCTGGACCCACTACAAATACTCTGGTGGTTTTGGTCCAACTTATAAATTAGAAATGATTACTTTGTAATGTATGATATAAAATACTACTGACAAATAGAGTACAGTTGGAAAACCATCAAGCTCAAATATAAAATATTGTGTATTAAAATTAAAATCACCTATCCAGAGACACACACTGCACCTGGTTAAACACATAAATTCACCCTCAGACTTTCAATGAGTTGCCCCAGATCCCATGCTGACATTGTCTGACATTCAATTTCTATGTAAAGCCATTTAAACTGGCTAATAACCAACATTTCCCAAACAACACACACATACACACATGTACACACAGATACACACACACACACACTCTCTCTCTCTCACACACACACTCACACTCTCTCTCTCACACATATACACACACACACACACACACACACACGCACACACGCACATTCAGCCTCTTGAGTAACACCAGATGCTACATGGCCGGCTTAATATCAAGCAGTATTCTGGGTTTTGTACTTGACTTTTCCCGGGGTGTGTGGTAATTAATGGAAAATGCTCTTCACAAATTGATCAGTTAGTTCAGGCTAAACATAACTACATCCCTTTTCTTACTTCAACACATGGTTAATAAATAAACACAACTGAGACAAGAGCTGGTGTTTAACTTTGAGAACAGTGTTTGTCTGTAGGTGCTCAGGAAGGAGCACAGCCAGCCAGGTTGAACATATGGCTTCCTGCATCTCCTGTTTTCCATCTTTGTCCACACAGGTTTCTATGAAAGAGACTAGCTGTAACATTCCCATCATATCCTACTCCTCTCCTTGTTCAGACTCCACTGTGAAGGATTCTCATCCCATCCCTCAGGCAGATCTTGTATGATAAGACTTGTTAGTTTCAACCTTTAAAAGCAACTTTCGGCTTTGTGTCCTCTTACACCCCAGCCAACTTCTTCCTTCTTTTGGACTCTGTGAACTCTTCAGCTCTTCTACTTGTCTTCATTTGCGTTATCACTGACCATTCCCCTTTTCTGTCTCCTGTCCAGCTTCATCAGTCTCTTTATCTTACACTCTTTCATTCCTTGTCATTCCCCCCTCTTCTCCCAATAACATGCAACCTTCAGAGCTCCTGCGCTGAACATTTGTCATTGACATTTTGGACAGAGTTGCCATTGCTTTTCCTCTCATACCATGTGGTTGATTGAAACCCTCTGTGGCCAGTCATCCATATTGATGACAACATTTTACTTTAACACTTCATCTGAATTAGCACTTCCTCCATATAAAGATGTGGGTGGCCTGGCATGCAGTACACTGAATCGTAAAATAGTGAGTGTTTCTAGTTCACTAAACTCTACATGTTTCTGTAATATTGTTGATTCTCTGTGTTGCATAGGAGATGTGCAATGAATTTAAAGTTGTATAACAAAGTAAAAAAAAAAGGCTTTTTAAATTTATAAGAATAAAAGCAGCTGGGACTAAGGTAAAATTGAGATACTATGCATAGCTGACATGAAAATATAATTTTCCTGTGCACTTGATTGTCAGGCAAACAAATAAGAGATATGCTGTTCTTTAAAGAAAAAAAAATACAAGGTCTACTATCAAGGCTGTTTGGAAATAATACCTGTTTGCATAAGTAAAATCTGTATTCACTCCAAGAATGTAATTTGTCCCTAAGATTACAAAAGGAAAACTGGTCATGGAAAAAACACAGTTTTATATAAAGGAGGTATGCAGTCATACAGACTCATGCAAATCAATATTCAATCAACGCAGTTAAGCTACAAGAGGGTTAAGAACATGTTTGATAGAGGGCCAGAGACAACGGCACATGTTATTACAATGTTCTTGCATTAGAGGACACATTTATGTGTGTGTAATTGTATGTTTGAGCATACAATTATTTACTTTAATAGAACATTTTCTCTCCTTCCTTTGCCTCCCACCAAATGGAAACTGACTCATTTCAACCTGGGACCTAGACCTGAATTCAGAGGCAGTGCTGAAATTGGTGTTTTAGTTCATGCAAGTCTAAACAGGTCAATGTTGTGTTTTAATACTGTTTGGATCCCACCTGATGTCAAAGCCACTTTTTTTCCAGAGCTGCTTTTGTAGCAAGGGACCCACACAATGAGTAAATGAGGAAAAACAAACAGCCACAGAACCACACACGGCCCCTTTTTCTCAGTCAGAGCAGTTGTGAGTGGTTATCAGTATTGGAGAGATCTCAGGCCCTCCCTCATCACCATCAATCTGTCTAAATGACTTTGTCTCTGCCCCTGTCTCTCCACCGCCGCTNGTAGCAAGGGACCCACACAATGAGTAAATGAGGAAAAACAAACAGCCACAGAACCACACACGGCCCCTTTTTCTCAGTCAGAGCAGTTGTGAGTGGTTATCAGTATTGGAGAGATCTCAGGCCCTCCCTCATCACCATCAATCTGTCTAAATGACTTTGTCTCTGCCCCTGTCTCTCCACCGCCGCTGTTGCTCGTCCAGTTTATCCACACATTCTATCTCCCTCCAGGTCATATCAACATCTCTCCCCCTAGCATCCCACCTCTCTTTAATGCCTTCCTTTACAACCACTCATCTACATGCCCCCCCCCACCATTTTCTTCACCATTCTGCCATTCCTTTCCACTCTTCTCTCAATTCTTTGCTCCATCTCTCTGCCTCTCCCACTCATTCATGTGCATCTCTCCCCGTCTCCCCTCGCCCTTCTCCCCCTTGATGAGAGTGCTCCATGACTAAGTGAGCCCTGGTGTGATGGATAGCCTAATGGGAACGGATGAAGCATTAAAACCATAATTCACGGGGACATAATGTTCCGAAGATTTCAGCCAGATCCACTCGAGATGGTCCTGTGTGTGAGTGTGTGTTTGTGTCAGATTGTGAGATTGTAAATGCACACACCTATGACTGGGATTCAGCCAGTACAAAGTGTTTATTTGTGCGGGCATGGCCACACAATTGATGCTTTGATTAAAATCTGAGATGTTCTGGTTCAGCATCCAATTGAAAAATAACATTTTGAGGATCATCATTTTGTCTTCGTTTCACTGTTTGATTTAGCAAAGCAAATGCTACGTCTGTACAAGGCAGGAATTTGACATCCTCCACTTCCACCACGCTTCATTACATTAAGATACATAAATGAGAAAGCGTGATGTATGTTTTGTTTTCTATCCGTCTCGCAGGCTGCATATGTCTTACTTTCTAGTCTCTGAGTAACACCAGATGCTACATGGCCGGCTTAATATCAAGCAGTATTCTGGGTTTTGTACTTGACTTTTCCCGGGGTGTGTGGTAATTAATGGAAAATGCTCTTCACAAATTGATCAGTTAGTTCAGGCTAAACATAACTACATCCCTTTTCTTACTTCAACACATGGTTAATAAATAAACACAACTGAGACAAGAGCTGGTGTTTAACTTTGAGAACAGTGTTTGTCTGTAGGTGCTCAGGAAGGAGCACAGCCAGCCAGGTTGAACATATGGCTTCCTGCATCTCCTGTTTTCCATCTTTGTCCACACAGGTTTCTATGAAAGAGACTAGCTGTAACATTCCCATCATATCCTACTCCTCTCCTTGTTCAGACTCCACTGTGAAGGATTCTCATCCCATCCCTCAGGCAGATCTTGTATGATAAGACTTGTTAGTTTCAACCTTTAAAAGCAACTTTCGGCTTTGTGTCCTCTTACACCCCAGCCAACTTCTTCCTTCTTTTGGACTCTGTGAACTCTTCAGCTCTTCTACTTGTCTTCATTTGCGTTATCACTGACCATTCCCCTTTTCTGTCTCCTGTCCAGCTTCATCAGTCTCTTTATCTTACACTCTTTCATTCCTTGTCATTCCCCCCTCTTCTCCCAATAACATGCAACCTTCAGAGCTCCTGCGCTGAACATTTGTCATTGACATTTTGGACAGAGTTGCCATTGCTTTTCCTCTCATACCATGTGGTTGATTGAAACCCTCTGTGGCCAGTCATCCATATTGATGACAACATTTTACTTTAACACTTCATCTGAATTAGCACTTCCTCCATATAAAGATGTGGGTGGCCTGGCATGCAGTACACTGAATCGTAAAATAGTGAGTGTTTCTAGTTCACTAAACTCTACATGTTTCTGTAATATTGTTGATTCTCTGTGTTGCATAGGAGATGTGCAATGAATTTAAAGTTGTATAACAAAGTAAAAAAAAAAGGCTTTTTAAATTTATAAGAATAAAAGCAGCTGGGACTAAGGTAAAATTGAGATACTATGCATAGCTGACATGAAAATATAATTTTCCTGTGCACTTGATTGTCAGGCAAACAAATAAGAGATATGCTGTTCTTTAAAGAAAAAAAAATACAAGGTCTACTATCAAGGCTGTTTGGAAATAATACCTGTTTGCATAAGTAAAATCTGTATTCACTCCAAGAATGTAATTTGTCCCTAAGATTACAAAAGGAAAACTGGTCATGGAAAAAACACAGTTTTATATAAAGGAGGTATGCAGTCATACAGACTCATGCAAATCAATATTCAATCAACGCAGTTAAGCTACAAGAGGGTTAAGAACATGTTTGATAGAGGGCCAGAGACAACGGCACATGTTATTACAATGTTCTTGCATTAGAGGACACATTTATGTGTGTGTAATTGTATGTTTGAGCATACAATTATTTACTTTAATAGAACATTTTCTCTCCTTCCTTTGCCTCCCACCAAATGGAAACTGACTCATTTCAACCTGGGACCTAGACCTGAATTCAGAGGCAGTGCTGAAATTGGTGTTTTAGTTCATGCAAGTCTAAACAGGTCAATGTTGTGTTTTAATACTGTTTGGATCCCACCTGATGTCAAAGCCACTTTTTTTCCAGAGCTGCTTTTGTAGCAAGGGACCCACACAATGAGTAAATGAGGAAAAACAAACAGCCACAGAACCACACACGGCCCCTTTTTCTCAGTCAGAGCAGTTGTGAGTGGTTATCAGTATTGGAGAGATCTCAGGCCCTCCCTCATCACCATCAATCTGTCTAAATGACTTTGTCTCTGCCCCTGTCTCTCCACCGCCGCTGTTGCTCGTCCAGTTTATCCACACATTCTATCTCCCTCCAGGTCATATCAACATCTCTCCCCCTAGCATCCCACCTCTCTTTAATGCCTTCCTTTACAACCACTCATCTACATGCCCCCCCCCACCATTTTCTTCACCATTCTGCCATTCCTTTCCACTCTTCTCTCAATTCTTTGCTCCATCTCTCTGCCTCTCCCACTCATTCATGTGCATCTCTCCCCGTCTCCCCTCGCCCTTCTCCCCCTTGATGAGAGTGCTCCATGACTAAGTGAGCCCTGGTGTGATGGATAGCCTAATGGGAACGGATGAAGCATTAAAACCATAATTCACGGGGACATAATGTTCCGAAGATTTCAGCCAGATCCACTCGAGATGGTCCTGTGTGTGAGTGTGTGTTTGTGTCAGATTGTGAGATTGTAAATGCACACACCTATGACTGGGATTCAGCCAGTACAAAGTGTTTATTTGTGCGGGCATGGCCACACAATTGATGCTTTGATTAAAATCTGAGATGTTCTGGTTCAGCATCCAATTGAAAAATAACATTTTGAGGATCATCATTTTGTCTTCGTTTCACTGTTTGATTTAGCAAAGCAAATGCTACGTCTGTACAAGGCAGGAATTTGACATCCTCCACTTCCACCACGCTTCATTACATTAAGATACATAAATGAGAAAGCGTGATGTATGTTTTGTTTTCATTCCGTCTCGCAGGCTGCATATGTCTTACTTTCTAGTCTCAAAGCACCATATCAAGCTAAAGCTATCTGGGGGGAGGTAGCCACGACTAGCCTTAGTTAAACTATATCGGCATGAAAAGGTAAGTGAACCCTTGGGAAGTATCTCCATTTATGTACAAGTTAAAAAATATGATCAAATCTTCATCCAAGTTACAATTATGAACATGAATTATATATTGTTCTTGTCCATAGTGAAAACATAATTCAAACATTTAGAGTGTAGGTTGGAAAAAGTATGTGAACCCCTCGGCTAATGACATCAACAAAAGCTAACAGATGTCAGGAGGTATTAAACCCAGAGTCCAGTCAATTAAACAAGATTGGACATGTGGGTTAAAGCTACTTTGACTTATAAAAAAAACACTCAAACATTTTTAGTTTGATATTCACAAGAAACATCTGCTGATGTGAACCACGCCTCGCAAAAAAAGAGATCCCAGAAGACTTACGATCAAAAATTGTTGGTTTCATCAAACTGAAAGGTTTATACAGTCGTCTCCAAGAGTTTAGATATTCACCCACAGTCTGACACACTGTGATTTAGCCCTGTTGCTACTCTCCCTAGAAGTGAACGTCCAGTTAAGATGACTCCAAAAGCACAACACAGAATGAACAGTTACATAACAAAGAAACAGCTAAAGGCTTAGAGGAATCATCGGAGCTGATAAATATCTCTGTTCATGAGTCGACCACTTGCAAAATCACGGTGCGTGGCTGCATGGAGCGTGGCGTCCTGCTACGGACACCATGGAGGAAGCTGCTACTCTTCAAGAAAACATCACTGCTCCCCTGAAATTTGCCAAAGAGCAGCTTGACTCTAAACAACACTAATGGGAAAATGTTTTATGGACTGAGGTTGAATTGTTGAAGGTTGAATTGTTGAAGAATATGCAGCACTAAGTATGGTGTAGAAAGGGCACTGCATACCAACATGAAAACCTCATCGATCAGCAGCTACTGAAAGAGCTTGTTTAAGGTTACTGCTGCCAAAAGAGGTTTCACCAGTTATTAAATTCAATGAATATTAAAGTTTGCTTACTTACACACAAGATTATAATTGTGTGGTATTGGTTTAAGCACACTGTGTTTGTCTATTGTCTTGTGACTTAGATGACATTTTATGACCAATCAATGGATTCCAAAGGGTTCACATACTTTTTCTGAATGTTTCTTCCTTTCCCCAGCTGTATTTGTAACTGAACAGTATACATTTTGATTAACCAACACCATGGCAATGCACTTTGTCTTCCCACATATCTACATCAGGTAGTAGCTAAATTCATTCATAACTTAATGTAGAAAAAAACTGCAAAATCAGTCCTAGTAAAAGGTAATTAGCTCAACAGAGTAACAGCAACGCTAACTGCTGTCAAAGCTTTCCATTGTAGTGGAATTTATGCAATTTGATGTGTTTTTCACAAATTTAAAAAGTGGAAAGCTTTTTAAGCATCATTTTAGGTTCATAAAAATAGACAGACTAATAAGGCTTGAAATGGAGGTGTTGTAGCCTTTCTTGCTAGCTAGCATAAAAATATATATCCTTTATGCAGAACTTCGTTGTTTCTATAGTTACAACTCTTTTCTATTTTATGATGGTATATGGGACAACTTCAAAGTACAGCAATTCAGAGGCACACACACACGACGCACACACACACACAAACACTCTTTTAGTCCTCTGAAGGACAACTTACTAATGAGCTCCAATCAGTGACCATGTTACCAGCTCCAGAACCGGACACTAGGGGCCTACACCATGTGTACATATACCCACACACACACATATACACATGTGTAGACACACACACACACACACACACACACACACACACACACACACACACACACACACACACACACACACACACACACACACAAAAGGATACCCCCCGGGGTGAAAAAGTGTAAAGTGGAAAACTGCACCCAGGTGCTGGTGTCAGGAAAAGGAAACTGACAACTGAGTGTGTGAGGGGTCAGAGGTCAGGTTGCATGTGTTCCACGTGAAACCTAATGTAAGTAAAGACCATATGAAACCATATGCAGGATTTTTTGGACTGTTGACATGTTTCCTTGCTTCCCTCTCAAACACACACAGACATTAACTGCCCTATCGCTTTGCAAAGTAGTGACACATGTGCATGCACAGCAGTTGCTGTACTGGAACATACAGTACATCTTGACACTGCAGCCATCCCAAAAGAACTCATTACATTCAGCAGGCAGATCCAGGCATGCAGACCCGTAGGTTTATATTATTAGCTTGGAAGGTAGCAACAGTTGGGCTATTGGTTACCTGGACAGACTTCCTGATACTCAACACACAACAAAGACAATGCGAGAACAGCTGCAGGAAAACGCAGCTGCTTCCAATATGTGCTTCAACCATAAAGTGCTTTGTATTACCTAATCTCACTGCAAAACAAGAGAGGTACCTCCTAATCAAGCACACACATTCACTCGCTCACCCTCTGCTGTATGAAATCACATATGAAGCAGATTACGGGCCTTTACAGTTGAATCACGCGTGGAGCCACTGAAAATTTTTCTTACCGGAGGAGGGGAAAAGAGAACGGAAACAGACATAAATTGTGATTGCATGAAGCATATGATTTTCCTGATGTCTTACAGTTTAGCTTCTGTCATGACAGGATCATTTAATATATGCGCGTTAGCTCATTCTTTGCCATCATCACACTCTTACCAAGCACCACGATCACTTCTGTTAAAATTCTGCATAAGTCATCATTGGGCAGGAAGCAACAGTGTTAAAAACACAGCACATTACAGTGTTCATCTGCCTATTTCTTTAATTAATTGTGCCCAGGCTTCAGACAGGTTCTTGTGGTGTTGTTTTACAAGACACAGCTTGCTATGAATAATGGTATCTAGGCTGTGTAACAGGCAGCCCTCACATAGCAGACTGTATGTGTCACACACTGATAGGGATAGCAATTTAGATGGTGAAATTTATAAAGGGAGAGGTTCAGGAGAGAGCGAAGCCGGGACGTTTTTCATTCAAGAGAAGTGGATCAAATGGGGAACGGATTAGGAAGGTCGATGAGAGACAGACGTGGATCTGGACCTGCTTTGTTTAATGTTCCTGTTTTTATGAGGGTTGTTAAATTGTCTATGTAGAGTGGTTGGCAGGTCTGAACACACACTGAGCACCACATTCTCACAACCCTTTACCTGTAACATTTGACTGAATGCTGGCATTGGAAATGAGAAACTGTGATTTCTCAAGTGCTCATTTGTCAACACTATTATTTTTTTCTGTCTGAATCAGCCTCAATCAATTACACACAACTGCATTTCTTTTTTTTTTAATTGCTGTGAGGTTGAGTTTTATGGTCAATAATAGATTTTTCTTGCCAGAGCAGGAATTTCTTCTTTGGAATAGCTTGGTTGGTTTGATAGGCGAGTCAGGAGAGGTAAAACTATCTCGTATCGGGAAAGAGGGACACCAACCGCTCTGTTTGTTTAGTCTCCATGGAAATGAATGCATATCATTGTGTGCCCAATCAAAAGGGTCCGTGGGTGAATCACGCTCCATGGCATTTGAGTTACAATTCAGTCTCTAGCTCTGAATGCGGAGCTTTGTTTGTTCTGGACCTGTCAGTTTGTGATTATGTCATTTTTAAAGCAACTTCAGCCCAAGTGGTTTAACCCACAAGTGAGTGAGCACATCAGGAGTTTGATTTAGTTGCCCTGCATGTCTTTAATGAATGTCGGCTACAGCAGGACTTGTCTCACTCCTGGGTTTGTCAGATACGGTTCATTCGAGTTCATCTTAGTTCCAGTTCAAATTAGCGGACCTAAACTTTGTTTTCTCTTCAGAACAGCTCCCATGGGCTCTTTGTTGCCTGGATGCCTTGTTCTCCCAGAAACAGCATGAGGGGAGGCAGTAAAGCTACACTAACATCATCATTGTTATCATAATCACTATTAACCCACAGCAGACTATCACAGGCCAGTCTGAGCTGGGCACTTCTCACATTTCTCTCATTTGCCAGTCTGAACAAACAGACCCTAAACAGATGGTGATTTGTGAGTGACAGCGTGCGTAAATGAGAGTGGATGAGGGTGTTAAGTGTTTCGGACGGGCTCTTAAAGGAGGAACTTTCAAAAGGGAATCTGGGGCAGTTCTGGTCTCTCTCTCTGCTCTTTCCACCCTGCCCAGGAGGAAGGCTCAGATTGCTGTGTGGAGTGATGGGTCCCACATCCGCTGTACCACAGGGTGGATACTCCCCACTGCTCCACTAGAATAACAAAATCCCAAAGGATGGCTTCAACACAGTGAAAACTGTCAACAAGTTTGGCTTATAAAAATGAAATTAAAATAACTGATCTTGATCCTTTTTAACACAAAAGAATCAATTTCTCTCTACCTTTTTTTTTTTTTTTTTTTTTTTTTAAAAATTTTTTTTTAAACAGTTTTGTTTCTGTTTCTTTCATAACACTTGTCTCACGGGACAGGGCTGGGTGACAAGCAATGAAGACGAGGAAGAAACCCAGTCCCTATACCCAGACCAGAGGGAGGGGAGGCTGAATGTCACCTTCAAATCCAACAGGCAGATTGATTCAGGGCCTTCGGGGAGCAGCGGGAAATACCTTGGCCTGACAGGAGACACTAAACTAAACAACCAGCGTTCCCCAGGGAGAGCGTTTCACTGCAGCACGCCTAGAGTTATGGGCCCCAGGCAATTTCTTTTAACATCACACTTTGTTTTATATGGCAGAAAATGTGTTTATGTTTGAAATGTACATTTCAATAAACAAAGCACTTAACCTTAAGTATGAGATGTTTCCTTTGGATTTTTTCTGAGACAAATCTAAAAATAGTGCAGATGGCTGCTGTGAAAATACATCAACACAGGTTTTTATTGAAACATAATTTATCGTGAGAAGGATATTTCAGTGTGTCTGGTAATGTTTATGCTCTATTTAATGATCATGTGGCTAAGTATGTAACAGTCATGTTGTTGAGATAGGGTCACCTCTATTTTTTTTATTCCACTATTAGTTTTTAAGTCTCTGACCAGATACATGTCCTGTATGTGTGCAGTTTGTGAGAAAGAGAAAGCCTGTTAAGTGTTTGTATCCCACATTGTACCTGCATGTATCCATATAAATTATGGGAGACACTACACAGAGTGTTTTAGAATGGGATGGTGGCCTGTTTATGATCAGGTATTTGTTTCATGAAAGAACACTGGACAGCAGTCAAACTCCTCTCAGCACAAAGCCATGGCCACTTTTCTCTTTTTCCTTATATCCCAGCTACGTAACTGAAAGGAGACTCAGTTTAATATTTTATTAATATCGACTCTCATATTGTGATTGAACACTAGAAAACAACCCGATGATACACCGTCTATTTTTGGACGTACAAGTAAACCTGAGGCACTTTGATTGTTCAAGCCATCTCCATAAATAATCATATCAATACATCGCTCTCCAACGTGACTCACTCAGATTGCCACTCGGTTTATTTCTGCTCTTTCCTGTCCTCTGCCAAAAAAGATCTAATCCCATCTTCCTCTTCAGTCTGTCTTTATATGAAAAACTGAGTGCAATAAAAATGTGTATGTGCTCTTTTTACTCTCCAGAAAGAGGCCACAGGGGGAACAGCGTTCAGAGTTCTCCCTCTGGATATTACATTGTCAGTAAGTTTGCACGAGATCATTACTCCGTTGCATCCTGTTACCCAACACACTTGCTAGATCCATCTTTCATTTCAGCTCATACAAGCCTCACATGCAAATGTCTTTCACACGTAAAAACAGCTAAGTTTGTGTTTTGTGCATAAATTGTCTCAGTGGGAAAACTGTTTCAATTATCTCGTGTTACTCATATTCAAGTTTCCAGATTTTCACAATTCTGGGAGAGAAGTGAACATAAAGCGACATCTGATTATTATCCATGGCAAGATCAGACGCTAAAATGGAATTCTTCCTGCTATGAACAGCAGTTGGAAGCCATTTAAATTAATCAACACACTAATCAATTTGATGTCTGACCAATGTCTACAGAGAGACACTGCGCAGAATAAAACAAAAAAAACAAAAAAAAAACAAACAAACAAAAAAACAGAAAAAACACAACAGCTCGAGGTTGAAGTAAAACAGTCTTTGTTTTTCTTCCTTTACACAGGAGAACATCTCGTTCCGACAGCTCGGCCAGTGAAATCAGCACCGTCATCTACGCAATGAAGTTAATTTCCTGATGAAAATCTATCAATCGAGCCGTCGTCTTCGTGAAGGTGGGTGCTGTATGCAGCGCATGCATGACCGGGATGGATATGAGTCAATGCACATCGCTATAGATCCGAGTCATTGGTATGCTGAGCGATGGGGCCACACACACACACACACACACACACACATACACACGCTGTGTTTTAAAGCTGCTGGGTCATTAGGTGTCCACACAACAGTGGCAGTGTGGAATGCTCATCATGCTTGGGAGATAAGGGCTAAGACTCCACAGTGCATGAAGAGTACAGTATACACCAGCTTAAGGCTTTCATACTGTAAGCGCGTCTCCTAATGTGATATTAGCATGGGAACGAACAAAACAGAAAGACAGAGGCAAAACTGAGAAGGCAAGAAAAATGTTGAATTTGAAAGTCTAATCTGGTTTGTTCCTCTTTGGGAGTATTGATCGCAGGAAGCAAACAAACAGCCTTCATGTCGGATGTATGATAGGGCAACTTCCTCTCTTGTTATCCTTGGAGAGTGTTTTTTTGCTCGTTTGAGTCGGTGGTACTTGATCACTGTGACAGGAGGGTATTGAAAAGAAGCAGGATGTATTGAAAGTGAGTTTGGTGCCACGCTGTGACTACGTCCATTCAGACTGTAATTGACTGGACGAGCTGTGCTGTAGTGTGGACTGAATCATGCATTGCACAGCGGGAGATAAAGGCTGGGAGGGCGTTTATGATGTATTAGAAAATAGCAGCAATATGAATGAAACCATAATTGCGTAGACGGAGGAAATGTTTGGAGAGGAAGGTTTGGCCGAAAAACGGAGTGAGAGAGACAGAACATCCTTGGAATCAAAAGAATAAAGAGGAATTAGGCTAATTTGTAACCTAAAAAAAAGCAATTAAATTCAATACCAGACATAAAAGGCACTGAGCCCTACTCTTGCTATATACAGTAAAATATAAAGAATCAACTATAAAAAAAAACTCAAGTTGACTTGCCAATAATCATTAATAGTTTATAGCTACCGCTATATGGGCCATCAGTGTTTGTAGGTATGACTTCTCCGTTTAGTGGTGCACCACAGTTCTCAGATGTCACCCAAACACTGCCATGAAAAACACCCACCCAGAATCTTTAGGTTTAGACACACAAAAAAGCTTTCTTCTCCTAAACACAATAGCTGCAGTGTCCTATCATACTGTATATCCTGTAATTACAGTTGCTACAGTTGCATTTTAAGTAAATACATTAACTAAGCACAGACTGTCTGACCTCCACCTGGCCTTTGAGACCGGCAGACAAGAGAAAACAGACAGTGTTAGTTCAACCAACAACAGATGGTAGAGACAAAGCCACAATTCTGTAACACTGTAGCCAGAGAAGAACCAAAATAAATCTCTGACCCAACAAATTCGACACACTCTCAGACTAATACAAAACTCAGTATTTACTTGAGGAAAATCTGACTTGGGGAAAAATTTTCTAGCAGTAAAATAAGTCAGAGCATGTCAGAGCCTGGGGAAAAAAACAGTAGAGCACCTTGTGCTTCCTCTTTTATATCTTTATTTTAACCCCTTATTTATATTCTATCTCCTCTAGATTTCCATCATCATTATTACATTGTTTGACTACTAAACTAATGTATACACCGTTTTAAGGATTTTTAGAAATTATTTCTTTCCTTTCATTATAGTATATCATGTTGTGTACCGGTGGAGTTGTGTAGTGTAGTGTGTGTTGTGTATTATGCAAGCATTTATTTGAGCATGAAGGTTTATTCTTGTCCTCAGCTGTGATAAAATATCTTTAACTCAAGGTTGACTTACTACCTCTTTCTGGTCCTTTTATATGATCTCACAGCCTTCTTTTAAAAGACATGGTAGAGAGCTCTGTGGAATGTGGTTGAAAGCTCTTGGAACAGCTAGTAAGTGTATGTTGAGTTTAGAATATTCTATTAGAAAGCAAAGTGTTTTCTTGTAACTTTCTAAACTATTATATTACTATACTATTATACCAAAGCATGTTGTATACTTAAACTTATACAACATGCTTTGGCAAAACTCTACTTAATTGTGGTCATGCCAATGAACCAACAGAGTGAGAGAGGGAGAGAGAGAGAAAGAGCGAGAGAAGGAGAGAAAGAGAGAAACAGAGAGAATGGGAGGGAGCAAAAAGTTGTCAGAGAAAGTTCCTAGTTTTTGCTCTTGTGGTGAGCAGTGTGTATTTTTGTAGCTTCCTCTTCTAACCCCTGCAAACAGGAGTACCATAAGAAGGAGGGAAAAAATGAAAGAGGGAAGGGTGGTTGAGTGATTATGTGCAAAGGAGGTGTGTGCATGTGTGTGAGTGCATGTGTATGGAGAGGAACGCCACTCTCTCTCTCTCTCTGTACTTTAAAAGCGTTACAACTTCAGCCAACATCCTGAAGCGGGCCACTCTCCTCTCCACCCCTCCTCTCCTGTCCTCTCTCTCTCTCCTCCAGACCAACGCATGGACTCCAGCAGCTTGAATAGAAGGCAGTGAGGAAAGCAACTTTTCAGAAGAGAGATAAATGGTGGGAGGGAAGTCTGCTGTTGGTTTCCTGGACGGAGCTGCATGCGCTGGCTGAGTGTTGGAGTCACAATAGAAGGCAATCCTATTTTCCTGTGTCGTGTGGTGTTGGTGTTGTTGTGTGTGTGTGTGTGTGTGTGTGTGTGTGTGTGTGTGTGTGTGTGTGTGTGTGTGTGTATGTGTGTGTGTGTGTGTGTATTTTCTGTCAGTCTGAAGAGTGGGAGCACGAGCTGGGCTGAAGAGGACTCCTGGATGCAACAGCAGAGAGGAGGACCAGCCAAAAGAGGAGAAGAGAGAGTGATAAAACAGAGACAGAAGTGGCGGGAGCTGGAGTGAGAAGACCGGAAGAAGACAGAGAGTCTTGAGGGACAATTTAACAGGACACAGAAAAAGATAGTGATACAGAAGAAGAAAGGCGAAACTCACCTGACCCACTTGTCTGCTCTGCCAGGTGGAGCAACCTCCTTCTTCCTCCCTCCCCCCCTCTCCCTCTCTTTCCCCTGACATGGGCCGCCTGCTGGCCCTGACAGTCGCCTACCTGGCCTACCTGCTGGCCGCCGCAATCGGCTCTGAGCGCCAACAGCACCACGTGCAGCACGGCCCCTGCAGCTACACCTTCGTCCTCCCCGAAGTGGAGCACTGCCGTCCCTTAAAGGACTTCCAGGTCACCAACACCCTGCAGAGTGACTCCCCACCTGAGGCCGAGCCTGATTCGAGCCAACCCAAGCAGGGTAAGGCCCAAAAGGAGAGGCCTTCCTGGCAGGAGAGGAAGCTGGAGAGTCTGGAGAGTGCTATGGAGAATAACACCCAGTGGCTGCAGAAGGTAAGATCTCTTAACAACCACTTTCTCCTCTGTCATTGAACATTTTTACTCTAAGTTTTGTTGTTGTCTTCTTATTTTTTTTTTCCACATACCGCATTTTAATCTGCAGAAAAAGCACAGGACTGTCCATGGAGTACACCATCCGATAACATTTGTAGACAAGCCTTCATTATTGATAAGTTCAGCGCTTAGCTAGGATTTCCTGGATGCTGTCTGTATGCATATCTGGCTCCATGACAACGCCTGGTGTATGAGTGTGTATCTTTATTTAAGACCACTGGGACACCAAAACTCCCTGTTGCATGCGAGAGGAGAAAGTCAAGATGAAATAAAGTTTGCTAATATGAGGCGGTGCCAAATCTACCTCACACAGTTAAACCTTCTGAATGAGTGTTTCCCCCTACAGGCAACAAGTAGACAGAAATGTAACTCTTGACTTTAGTTGATTTACCAGACAAAGTCAGTGAAAACTCTCTACTAAACTCAGTTTAAATAAAAAATACAAAACGTTTCCTCTGTGAAAAATGTTTTGTTTATCTGTGGGAGACACATTTCAGCATGTCTCCTTGCTGGGCTGTTGGCCTTTGCAGTTCCATTTAGCTCGGATTATGACCGACTAAAATGAAATGATGCGATTAAAGTGGCTTCACAATAGTGTTTTCATTGCTAAGGTCATCAGGGCACAGATTCAGTATTGGGCCATTGTCTAGGACAGACTGACTGACACGCCACCGCTCTCCACCCGTCTCTCTATTCTTGTCTGCATCTCTTTCAGAATATTTATGGTGGACACTAATCCTCTGGCTGATCATAAGCGGTGTGTTGAGTGTTTAGATTGGCCAACTGAAGGCAAACATGTTGATTATATTTCAGGATTTGAAAATGGGGTAATATGAATGCGAGTGCTCTTCCTGTGCTCCTGTCATTCCCCACTCTCACTCACCACAAAATCGTCTGTTTTGTTCCTTTCCTTTCTTCTTTTTCTTTTGACACTCTGTTCCTCTCGATCCCCCTTCGTCACTTCTGGCCACATCTGGACTGCTCTGCAGCTCTGGGAGAGATGAACGTGTCTAATCTCACACCTTGACTCATCGACCATCAGATCTCAGACTCTTTGTCTGTCTTGCTAATGCTCTCCTGACACAGTCTGAAACGCACATGTGAAAACACACACACACACACACACACACACACACACACAAAATTCCCCTGTGCACACTCTGTCTGATGCTCAGTCAATGAACTGGAGACCCAGCTTCCATGGGAAGCTTCCCAGGAGGCCACACTGTGTGTATGTGTGTCTTTCAGAGACGGAGAGAGACAAAGATAGGGAGAGAGTTCATACACTTTTCCTCATGTGCGCAGTATATTATTAATGCATACAGCCTGTAAAGCACAATTGCTGAATAAAAAAGCATCACATATTACATCTTGGGCATGTTCTCTGTAGCATATCTTTTCTTACGCTCCACAAGAGATGTTATATTAGCCATCATGAAGAGGAGATGCAGTTTAAACCCCCACATGTCCAGAAAAAGCTCTGCTGACACATATCTTGCTCTGTTGCCAAACTTCCTCCACAAAACGTCTGGAATGAACACAAAGATCCAACCTTTCAACACGTTACCCCCACCAGGCCACAGTGATGCATAAATGATCGCACTGTAGGTGGGATTTCCACATAAACAAAGCATGAACTTAAGAGCGCCTCTTTTGGATATGCACAAGGGAAAACTAACCTTTGACCCAAGATGGCAAAGCCTTTTCAGCGCCTTGTGGAGCTCATTAAGCTTATCTGCATAATTTTTGGGGAGAAACGGACGGTATGCATGCGGAAGAGCTCGAGGCATGTGTATGTCGGTGAAACTTTGTACGAGCTCACTCAAAGCTCCCCTGGGATGTTATGACCATTACTGTGAGTCTTCCACCTGAACCTCTTGAAAGAAAACACACACCCATACACACAAACCTAGGAGCGCACACACTAATCCGCCATGTTCCGCAGAGGAATCTCCAAGTGGATGAGTGCAACAGGAGTGTATTAATATTCAAGTTTCCGTCTATGCCGTTTCCAAGAAGAAACTAGTGTTTGTTTTCTTTTGTACTAACCCCTAATGTAACCCCCCATCTAGTCCCTTTCGCCTTCTGTTGCCCTGAAGGGTTGGCAAAAGGGACGTGAGCATGCTTTTGTTAGTACTTTTAAGAGCCTGTGCAGATTATGCTAATGCAGAAATATTGCAGAGAGATCAAGGTGGCTAGGCTACCCTTGGTGACCCGATTTCCTGGCCAAGTAATATTTCATTAAGCCAATACCAAAGTATGTCTCCCACATCATTCACATTATGCAATTAGTCTCCATTTTCTTCCCTTTCATTAAACACGCATCCCTGTTCTCCATCTTAAACAGTGTCAAACTAGGGCCGTCGATTTCCATCTCAATTATAAACAAAACATAATTGCTGAGTTACTTCTAGTGGTATCCGTGCACGCAGATAGTTTTGGTTTTATTCGGCCGAGGTTTTACTATATTTGCATCTAATCTGTCAGGGGTGAATGGACTTTTGTTTTCTGTGCGCACAGCATTGAAAAATTACATTTAAACAAGGCTAAAAGTCTATTTCATGCTAGCAGCTCTGTAGGGTGGTGCTTTGTGCTAAATGCTAACGTCCACATGCTAACATGCTGATGTTTAGCAGGTATTGTTTAATATTTTATCATTTTAATCATCTTAGTTCACCGTAGTAGCATGCTAACATTAGCAAATAAGAACTAAACAAAAAGTACAGTCAAGGTTGATGGGAAAGTCATTCGTTTCAACATGAACAAAAGAATCGGGCGAATTGAAATTTTTACTTGATGATGCTAGATGAAAAGATGAGGGATCACCAAAGTCATTACAATTCATCCTGAGGGAGAGACGAATGTCCGTATCAAATCCATCAATACTTATTGAGAAATATCACTCAAAACCGCAAATGTCAACCTCATGGAAAAGCTAGAAGAAAATTCAGGGGGAAGTCCAAAGTTATTAGGATTCATCCTCTGGGTATCATGAATGTTGGGATATTGATAAGTAAAAAATTCGGCCTGCTGTTGGCCCTAGATCAAAAGTCAGGAGATCATAAAAAAAATATTAGAATCCCTCTAGGAACAATACACATCTGTAAAAAATTTAATGGCAATCCATCCAACATTTTTTTTGAGATATTTCATTCTGGACTAAAGTGGTGGACTGACCAACACTGCCATCCCTAGAGCCTTGCCTCTAGCATGGCTAAAAATTCAACAGCAACATCCCTCGGCCTTCTGGTTACTCTGCAGAAGCTACAGAAAATACTGACAAATTCTTCGACAGAAAGTGGCTGAATGTGAATGAGATTAAAACTGTCCACAGCGAGATCTGGGATTTTCCAGAATAATTGGCTCTTAAGATCATTTATGTTGATTTTTGTAAATGTTGTTTTACAGGGCTGTGGGCACCACAAACACGATTTTATCCCTCCTCCATTGGACTGGGGTGGAGACAGAAATGCAAATTAAACCAATCTCATTCCCTAATGAAAAGTGGACGGACATAGTGTTACACTAACACATTAATCAAGTCACTATTTCCATCAACATATATTCACTGCCGTCCCTCATGATCATACCCATCCTGATGTGCAATCATTATCGTTTGCCAGAACATCCAGCAGATATGTTTCCCATGTCTTCTGTAATTGGTAGCTGAGAACAAATGTGTCTATTTGCTCAACAATTAAGATATCAAGTGATACAACTCCTATGATTTTCTGAGCACTGATCCCCCCCCTCTGTCCCTCTCAGACACAATAAGACAGAATTACACTACATCCCAAATGTGATTTATCTGGCTGCACAGTGCAGCGTATGACACAGCTACAATTAATGCAATTGGCAGTGGGAGATGGAGTATATCGAGACCTCTGGATTGAGCTCTATCAAAGGCTGTTATGGGAACAATTTGGACCGGCGGCTGATAGCGGCTTCAATACACGAGGCTGATTATGATGCAGGGATCTTTGGTTCTTCCTTTGGAGTTGGCTTTAATCCGTTTGGTAATCTCTTCATAACAATCGTTATGGAGGGATTTTTTGCGCTGTCTTAGTTGTCCTTATGTAGGAAAATGTGAGAGATGGATTTACAGACCAAGAGGAAGGAAGAGGGAGAGTTTGAAAGAAAGAGGGAGTTAGTGAGAGCTATCAAGAGGAAGTAAGAGACAAAGAGAGAAAGATTACCAGCAGGCAAACAATTAATTGCCGATTCATCTCTATTTGGCCACCTCGATCAGTATTTTTAATGTCATAAAAAACAGAAACACCCCTCTCCTGTGACAGTGCATTATTATAATTCTATTCCTCTCTAAGATGGACATTTGTATTGGGAAAAAAACAAACAAACAAACTTAGTCTCATTTGAATTCTCTTCGATTTTTTGCGGATAGCCACTCATTAGCTGGATAATTCTGAATGCTTTCTCCTCAGAGGCTTCATTTTCCAGTCATGTGGTTTAACGAATAAAGTCTGATCTTCTCTCCCAAGAAAAGTCATAAATATTAATGCTCTTCGGTTCAATATCCTACTTTGCCTTATTGCAAAGGCACAGACCATTGCACGTAAAACATCAAACAAAATTCCATCGTTCACGGCAGTAAGAGACAAATTTGTCTTCCTGATGCCTGATGTGCTCAACCCGACCACGTTAATAAGATAATCCATTTATTGGAGCAAGATGGATGCCCTTCTATTTTTACCTCTGCTGAAACACATGATGGGGTTTTTACCAATGCTTCTTTCTCTGAGCTTGTGATTGATTACAGAGTGTAAGCGACCTTATCCCAGAAGTCCAGCACATGAATATCACAATGTCAAACCCCAGTGCTGCTCTTCTTTCTTCCCATCGAAATGCCATTATATTGCATCATTTTCTTAATGTGAGTTCGGTATTTGCCTGAGGCAGACCGGCAGAAGGACAGATGGGTGGTAAGACACTGGCAGTGTCCTGGGGATACTGAATTCTATGACTCCATCAAAGATTGAGGTGACAATTACAGATCGCTCTCAGGTTGCGGCATGAAGTTGTCAGTGGACCTATGGGGACATTACCTTTTAAAATATGATTATGACCACAATCTGACATTGTGGATAATATTCCCAGCGTCTGCTTGTTCTCCTTACAGCTGGAGAACTTCATCCAGGAGAATGTGCGCTCTGGGATGGAGGAAATAAAGAGAACTGCGGTACACTCCCAGACAGCGGCCATGCTCGAGATGGGAACCAACCTCCTCAGCCAATCAGCGGAGCAGACTCGCAAACTGACAGATGTTGAGACCCAGGTGAGCCCATCAGGAAGGATTTGGGGCTAGACCTGAGAAAACGTGTTTGCAGCCAATCCAAATGAACAAACGTGCGGATCACACCCATGCAAAAACAAATTATGTCACTTACGAAACACTTGGAGAATGGCTAATTAAATGTAAATCAGATGTAACCCGCTGAGAAGCCATGCCCAAAGGTGGCGGCAACTGCTTTAAAACAGCTGGTATTTGGTTCTACAGGCTCTGATTGACACAGTGAGTTGAGCTCGGCGTCTGACAACAAGCCAATTAAAACATAAAGCTCAGTAGCACAACACAGATGTGTCTTCAATCATGCCACAGAGCTGTTATTACAGACTGGGCTTGTTTTGGTCCTCATGCTTTCTTTTTCTCTTATCAAAGTTGATATGAAACGGCAACCTGTACAAATATCTGAGCTGCTTTGCTCAAGTTTTTGTTTAATCTGCAACTTCAAAATATGTCACAGGTGCGTGTGAGATAATTCTTGCTAAAGTTTTCATTGTAAGATCAAAGGATGAACATTTTGAACCTCATGATGTGCTGTGCAACATCGTTCATCTCTAAGGGCTTTTTATAAATTCAACGGGCAACATTTTTGTTCCATCACTATCTCCATCTGGTATTTCTGATCACTCTCATCCATCCTTTTACCTGCAGATATTGTGATACAGTTATTCCTCTGTTTTCATCAATCTGTAGGTGTTAAACCAGACGAGTCGCCTGGAGATCCAGCTGCTCGAGTACTCGCTCTTCACTAACCGGCTGGAGAAACATATTCTCCTGCAGACTCAAGAGATCTCACGCCTCAGTGATAAAAACAGGTGAGCACTCACATTTCAAAGGTTTACTCAGGCAAAGCACATTTAAAGCACTGCACAACTTACAGGGTGTTTTTTTTTCTGTTAGGTATAGGACCTTCATTTTAAGAATTAACTAAGTGTTAGTGCCGCGGTTGGAGCTAAAGTGGTTATTCGAAATTCATTTTGCTCTCATCTTTGAACATCAGGAGGTGGTGTTATGCAGACACTGCTGTGGTTGTTTTTGCTCTTTACTTCCCAGAGATCAGCCATTAGTCTACAACTGCGCCTGCTATAATGCTGTGTTTTATTTTTTTTTCTTCTTGGATTTTCTGTTAGTGAGGCTTTAGTTACTATAGGTGGTGCTATTTTCTTTGCCTGCCAAGCTTTTCCTTTACTGTTTCCAAATGTGCTGGTGTGGCCGCTATAGGAAACATAAAACACATCTCTTCCTGTGCACCAAAGAATGTTTTCTGAGGAAAAAGCTACTACACACAGAATATAAAGGCCTTAAAATGGTCATATACTGTGTCTGTGGATGCAAATGCATGAAACTAGCCCTTCTGGTACAACAACTGGAAAAGAGCATGTTGAATCACTCCAGCCGAAGTGAACGACAGGGCACTTAGCAACAATATAATGTGTATTGTGTAAACGTGTGTGGGTTTGCCAGTGAATAGGCAGTGCGCGCTAGGAGGGGTTTCCCATTCTTCTCTCGAGGAACACAAGGTCAACTTGGGGCCAGCAGGGGTTAAGGAGAGGGTGCTGGGCAGTGTGAAAGGGAGTGAGTGTTTTCTATCATTGTATGCGGTTGTTTATCATTCCATCCATCTGTACCAAGTGTGACTGGGAGAACACAGTGCCCCAGCTCCAACACCTGTCACACATCTGGCCCTGCTTGGCCCTGCTCTGCCCTTTGGCCCTCTTCCTTCAAGTGGGTTACATGTATATAAATGAACTCATCTTCACAAGGGTAAACACCATGACAGGACTCATGAAATTAGGAAGGTCATAGCAGATTTGCAGCCGGGCAGCTGTGGAATTAAAGAGAACTAAGGACTGCAGTGGTTGTAGGGGGCTACTGCTGCTGAGCCTTAAGGGCATGAAGCCAGTTTTTGAACTGCTGCCAAACTAAAAAGAGCAGAGAAACATGTTTGTTTTCATAGGCATTACATGTAAAATAGCATTGGCAGGAAGTGCAGCACATTGCAGCTAGAGAGAGAGAGAGAGAGTAGACTAATAGCAATATCTATATTACAATAATAATAAATAGCACAAGATCATAAGCATAACAGTTTAATTGCCCAGGATACAATGTGGTCCAAAATCCCATATTTGTTCTGTCAACCCCCCCAAAACTGTTTAAACATTGCTGTGCTGGTTTTCTGCCGCGCTCTACACTTTGACTGTTCCTCAAATTAAAATATACACAATGGAGAACAATTTGTTAGCTTGCTTTGCCACATTTATTGAGTGTTCCCCCACAATGCAAATATGAAATGGAAGTGATGTTAAAAATGATTTGGATTGATCCAGCTTTCCATCCAGGGCACACATTGAGTCGCTGCCTAAAGCGGGAGATTGAAGATGCACGTTTAGTGTAGCAGCTGCATGTGCACGGTCCTGAAAAGTAGCTTGTTCAATCAGGGTGGCTGGATTGTTTCGATAAATAACTGCTGCAGAGTCGTTAGTCAAAGCCATAAAGATCAGGCTGCAGGGATTTATGATCTTCATTTGGAGGTGGGGGTGTGGCACTTGTGCAGACACACACACACACACACAAACACACACACACACACACACACACACACACAGGCTGTTGCCTCATGGCCATGATCGAGAGACTTAGCATGCAGGCCCATCTGTGAGTGCTGCGGCAGTACAGGTGTTTATACGATGTTAGCCCGATGAGACTGTCGTACTGATGTGTATTAGTCATCCTCATGTAAATGTGCAAGTTTGCACAACCTCCACTGTGATTTTCCACATGCACCCACTCTTTTATACCCCCCCACCCCACCCCGCTTAAAATCCAATATGTATTTTAGTACTTGATATAACATGTCTTCAGATTTTAACTTTTCTCCAAAGCACTGTAAGGAAGTGAGTAGAAGTCGGTGAGCAGAAAAAAAAACCCAATAATATGCTCAATGAATTTTTGCTGTTTAACAGTTTTCTGGAACAGAGGCTCCTAGCACTGGAGGCTCGGTATGGGAGGGAGCTACAGGGCCTGCAGAGCGAAAAGCAGCAGCTTCATGAGCTTCTGGAGAGGCAGAGCCGACTGGTCACTCAGCTGCAGGGTGAGCTGGGCAGCTCCACGCTCAACAGCACCGTACTCCAGAGGCAGCAGGCCGTGCTCACAGACACTGTTCAGCAGCTGCTGGCCATGGTCAACCACTGCAACGGTAAGGCTGAGGGGTTTACGTTTTTTAAAAGAGCAAATTGTGCTGCCATCATCATTTATTTTTAAACAAGAGATACAAATATACACAAGGAGAGAAACGTTCTGTAGGTATAAAAGAGATTAACAAATATTAGTCGATTGTCAACACAATTTCTATTGCAGTCCTATGAGTCATTACCCTCCTCGGTGCAAAAAAAAAAAAGACTCATTAACAGTATCATGAAACACCGGAATTTCATTTAGACAAAAAGGAGATCTTCAGTATTTCGATTAATGAGGAGGGGATTTGTAACTTAAGATGCAAAAAAATCCACTTTACATGAAAATATCACCTAGAGCAGCCTGTAATTCAAATCTCAGACACACTACGTACATGCATGCACTACAGGAAGGCTTAAACCAGAGCTTAACTCTACAAGAGAACTCACATATGGGGTTGGGATTTGTGTGCAAAACCCATAAGGCTGCCATCTGCAAACACATGTCTGCCTGTTTTTGCAGAAATCTCCAATATGCCCAAGGAGGAGTCGCTGAGTTTCAGGGACTGTGCGGAGATCCTGCGATCTGGAGTGACAGAGAGTGGAATATATAGCATACGCCTCCCCAACTCCACCCAGACTGTCAAGGTAGTGAGGCTTTAAAGGTCACTGGCCTTTTCTTGCAAATATCACTTAATTGACTGTGACATGAAACTTTTTGGTAAGACATTTTATCCATTTGTCTTGCAGTACTTAGCACTGGGGTCATTTCACTTGTATTAACTTTACAGGTTTTGCCCAGCCTGCGTAATGTAAAGCTCACACACACACGTACACACACACACACACTACATAATGACGTTCAGATAGCTTATCATCATTTTTTTGGACCGCAGTAAACATTGGAAGGACAAACTAGTCTGAGGTAATGGTAATTTGCTAGGGTTTTAGGTATAGAGGCTGATGGAAATGCCACGCTGTGTTACAGAGAGCTAAAATAATATGCAACAGGAGCATTATGCCCCGCAGGCTTTGTGGTGAGTGAGTGTGCACTGCTGAATACAAAGTCAGAAAAGCTTAAGAGGTACCTCTGCTGACCTGAAGGAGATAGCCTTTGCTAACTCATCCATGGCATCTAGCAGCAGGCTATCCTTTCTTTGAATCACAGCTAGCATTCAGGGAAAAAGAAAGATAACAGTGAAAGAGTTCTTTTTTTTTGTTATTCATTACTCTCAGTCTAGTTTGCTGGTTGGCACCGTCTCCTACTGCCTCTGTTTTCCCCTGTTCTTCCTCTTCATTTCCTGTGGGCAAGGCAGCCAGGTGTTAGGCACTGGTGCCATGTGTTTCCTGCCAACTCGGGCCAATGTACATTTCCACTAATGCAAGTTAGTACTCCCCAAATCATTGCTGCTTTCAGTCTATGCCATCTAATTCCAATGTGGCTGGCGGGCTGGGTGGCTGCAGGAAAGTGGGGCAGATACAAATTGCCCTATTTTCGAAGCAGAGAGCGGGCTTCCTCAGTTGGACCAGAGACAAAAGGCATACACATATGTGATCTACCCATGTTATCTATCCATCTTTCTATTCTTTTACTCCCCAAGGTTGTGAATAATGATGATGCTTACAGACCAAATAATTCATAGTTTGGATCAGAGTCTTTTTTGTAATTTTTCGTGACCTTGTTATACATACTTTTCGGAGCTACATGAGCACAGGGCTCATAAAATGAAACTCATTAGGGCTTTTCTCCAAACACATTCAGATGTAACCATTTTATCCCCAGAATGCCCCTTGAAAATAATAACAATCACATTATCTTTTTTAAAAATCATAATAACGCTTAAGTGGTCTGGTTTTTTTTTTTTGCATTTTATTGTAATGGATTTTGACTTCAGTGACTCCTTGCTGGCTAGTAATAAGTGATTTTGGCGTATTAAATATGGATCTGGTCTAAATCAGAGTAACAATCGCATTTGGAAAATGACTTAAATTGAGAATTCAATTTCACCACCCTGTTTTTGTATTCATTGTGACACTTTTAAGTCCACAACATTGGCCTAATGTGCCAAAGGATAATCACAGCATATTGTCAGTCTGCAATGTTTTCTGAGGTAAAAGACCTGAGCTTGATTTAGCTTTACTATTCTGGGAAAGTGCTGGAAACTCTCATTTCATTTTTAGCAGAAAATAACAGGTTGAGATGTCGAAATCGAGAGACCCCTTAGGAGTCTGTCCACATCCTGGCATCCATATTGCATGGCTCTTGAGACAGGTCAGGGTGGTTTGTTTGGTGGACGAAATTCAAGTAACTGGCCGAACAAATCAATTCAAGTTCATCAGTAATTATAAACACTGCAGGCTGTGGAGGTTGTTATCGAGTCAGAAATGTCACAGACAATATCTATAATTTGAGTGGGCAACATTAAGTACAGATTCAGACATAGTCCCTAAGAAAACTAATGAAATCCAACCCTGTGGCCTTGAAGTATGCTAACTGAATACACTTGTTCGATTAAAAAACGGATCTCAGTTACAAAAAGCAGCTAATCTTACCACCCATGGGAGAAATTCACACAGTCATTTAATCATGATACCTAAGGGAAGATGGAATATGTCCAGTTAAACACCTTGAATATTTAAAACAAGTCCCTTAACAAGTCTAAATTTCAAGTGCAATTCCTTCCTATATGCTCTTCCAAATATATCTACATAAGGCAAAATGTGCAGCCAAGTAAGAAAGAAAACAGCGTGTGTAACCAAAACCGCATCTGCCTCCTCCTCAACCCCCACTTAAGGGGATAAGAACATGCTGATATGTTAGTTTTTCCTTCCCACCTGGGTCATATCATTACGTGTCACCCTGAAATGTTTGCCCCCCCCCGCCGCCCCCTTATTCCTGAGGCTTCCAAGGCATCCCTCAAATAACAGAGAAGCTCTAGTGTGTTTTATTTCTTCTTGTCATTTCTAACCACACCACTCCAGTACTGTAAAGTGTAACATCCTGAAATTAATCTCAGTTTATTGACACTCAGAACTGATTAGCTGTCAATGGTTTAAAAATGCTCAACACTGGTACCACTACTGATACAAAACATTATAAAGAATATTAACACTTTTAACCCTTATTTTATTTTATTTAATAGTGAAACAGCTTAAACTATCATATATTTGTCCATATAAAGTATAATTTAAAGCTGCACTAATCAACATTTTTTAAATAACTAATCTGTACTTTGAAAGGAGTCGCTTGAAGTGATGAACCCACTGAGCATTATCACCCGCAGTTCCTTTCAGATCTACAGGGCCACTTTAACGTCTTTCTGCTAATTGTTTTGATTTTACGGCCTGTAACTTTAATGTTTCAGTTCAGTTACACTTCTGTCATCAATCTCATTTCCAGCCACATTAAGCAGCTGTTTTCATCAAAAAAAAGAAAAAAAGAAAAGAAAAAAAAACCTGTGATAAACCCACGGCACGCTAACTGCCCAGCAACAAAAGACAATTAGCGACAAGCTGGTTAACACAGTGGAGCTTTTAGCTGCTAAAGAGCCAAATACTTCCCTTAGGAGCTGATGGAGATACAAAGGAGAGGTGGCAAGACAATCTGTGTCTGAAAAATCTGTACAATTATTCTGGCAAAAATGTGTGTTATAAAGTGACAACATATGTGTTTACCATTCATTCTGCTGCTCCAAAGTGGACTAAAAAAATCCATTACTTCTCTTAAAAGTTGCAAGGTCTCCTGATTTAAAGCCGGAAATATGTAATCATTAACCGGTAAAAAAAAGGATCTGACCAAGCGTTCAATGCCAGCTTTCAATACAGCCACACTTTCTTCCCTAGCCCTGAGGAAAAAAAAGGCTTGTTGTGATTTTCCTTTTATTCCAGGTGTTCTGTGATATGAAGACCAGAGGTGGTGGGTGGACGGTGCTACAGCATCGGACAAACGGCTCCGTCAACTTCCATCGTGGGTGGAGGGACTACAAAACGGTGGGTTCTTCGGACTGTAGGATTATCGCGCATCGTTGTCAGTACAGGTAGTATGGATCAGTATTGTGGGACAGGACAGGAGGTTCCAATAACTATCTACGGGTGGTTTGGCACAGAGAGGCGTGGGAGAGCGGCTGGCCTGTGATCCCAGGTGACCTGCGATTGTTGTATTTGGCCGCCCTCATGTTCTCCACCACCCTCCATGTTATTGCACCTGCTCTCGCTCCCTCTCCCTGTCATACTCCCACACACACACACATACACACACACACACACACACATCATGTACTTCAGTGACCACAGAGCACTACTGTTTGTATCCATCCTTTAGACCCCAATAGCTTTCCTGCAAAGGGAAATGAGTATGGTGATGAGAGTAACAACATTACCAAATGCAGGGCCCAAAAAACAAACTGGATATAATACAATCGCACACAAGAGACTGTGAAGTTGCTCCAATGCTTTCACAGAATCAATCACACACCTTTGGCTTTTGTTTTGTTTGGACTTAACATTTAGATAATGTTTTTTTGAATCTCATAACAAAGTTTTCTCAGCAGAATCACTATTTTCCTTTGAGCAATAGAGAAAAACATGCTTGCGAGCCTCTTTGAATTACACACAGAACAAGTGAGCGAGGCTATAGTTTGGGTTTTTGATTGAACAGAGTAGCAATTTATCTTTCACCCACGCCAACAAATCAATTACCACAGCTTGGACTGGAAATAAAATGCTAAGAGGACTGTGAAAGAGTGAGAAAAAGAGAGCGACAAAAAAAAAAAAAAAAACCCTCTTTCAAGAACAATATTTTTACAAGTGGATGATAAATATTTGGTTCCAGTTGGGGCGTGGGAGAACAGGGGCCCTAGTAGATGGCAGATAACGTATGTACTGAAATGCTTCACTGCCCAGGACCACTCTCCATATTCTCAGAAACTGTGGTCAATGTTGATCAAACGTTGCATCCAGACCTGCAGGTCAAATGATAAATGCTCCAAGGCGCTCACTATTTATTCACTCTCACTTAAGACCAATAACAAAACGAGAGTCTGGCAGCAAGACAAAGTGACTTTGAATTCCAGAGGTAAACAAGCACAAAATGTGTCCCTCTTTTCAAATGGATGAAGAATGGTTCAAACCTGCAGCTTATTCACAACTCTGCCTTGAAAATGCAACAATACAAATAATCAGACTTAATGGTTATACTGTATGCCTAGCAGTTCACATATGCATGTTGTCTTTTCACACTGAGTCCATCTCTTTCCATTCGCTCACGTATTTTGTTCTCGACAGTCCTCTGTGAGATTCATTAGTCGAGGCCACATTACATCCCTCTTCTTAAGCCGTCTCTCCGAATAAACCGTTGCATGTTATTATCATCATTTCCCCAGAGTGACATTCAATAACATACATTCCCACTGCAAGCCATTTCTGTCAAAGGCGTCACGCCCATGGCACACTGTATCTGTTTTCATTTGCTGCTGCGGTTTCCTTTGTGAAATCATGTTCGTATTACTGCGCCTTCCACCTGTTAACGTGATTTAAAATTGCCTCCTGACTCTGTGTTATGTGAGTCCTTGGCATCTCTCTGTTCTATGAACAAAGCTGTCCATGCACAGCCAGCATTAGCGTTCAGATGCTGGCTGGTCGCAGGAACATCTGAAGTGAAAATCAAAATGAACCACTGCACATTGAAATGATTTCACTGTGACTTAAAAGCGAACTTCTCTATTCTGTGCCTGTTTCTTTATATTCTGTCTTCTCATTATATAAAGGCGGTTGATAAATGAATTTAAAAATCCACGTAAAATGTCCCAGTAAGGTCCTGGGCCACCGTGAGCCAGCAGAACAGCTTCAATGCTTGTTGTGTGTGTGTGTATATATATATATATATATATATATATCTATATATATATATATAAGGAAAGCATTCATACTGTGTTTGAGCTATAATTACCTGAGAGGGGGTGAAGGCTCAACCCAAAGGGGACAACTAACAATACTGTGAAAACCTTCAGTACCATTGAGTACTAAAAAACAGTATTAGAAAAAAAACAAAAAATAGATTCATTATATCAGACATATAAGTGATTCTGTTTTTTATTACGCTAAAGAAATGAGAATTAAAAAACAATAAATATTAGTATTGAGGTCAATAACAATATGATGTACTTCAGTATAACTGAGGGATTGGCTGCGGCCCCACCGCAACCCTCAGATGCACAAGTGGTCGAGCTGATGGATGGATGGATTTGATGGCTTTGGCTCAAACTTTGCCCATAGGCGGTCAATTTGGTTGAGATCTGGTGATTGCAAAAGCCATCAGTCTCATTATTTCCATATTCCTACATTTCATACTCCTCCTACACGGCATGGAAGCATCTGCATTTGTTATGTTTGTGTGTGCCTGTATCTTTAAGCAGGATACCACTAAATGTACTTCTCAAAATGTATTACTGCCTGTAGTCTTTATCATGATATTTAGTGATCATTCAATGTTGTGTTCAATCGCCAACAATGGGACAGAAAACTTAAGCTCTAAAGTTAAAAACAACAGTGGATCCGTCCACAAAGCCAATTTTTATTTTACTATAAATGTTGCAAGTCCAGATGGAGCATTGGTAGGATATTAGGGTAAATTAAGGTCTCAACTGACTGGCCTCTTGCTTTGGGAGGAGAGTATTTCACTTCATAAACTCGGTGGACTGCCTTGGGCCATCAAAATGATAAATGTGACTTCTTAAATTGAGGTCCATTTTCATGTTAACTCCAAAAACACTTGGCAGGTCTCTGGTAAAATCATCCCCCTTGTTAGAATATTTTCTTGTTCTCTATTGTTTCTCTGTCTTTGTGTCTAATCCAGGGCTTTGGAGAGACGTCTGGGGAACACTGGCTGGGGAATGATATCATCCACAAGCTGACCAGCTCCCAGGAATACAGTCTGCATGTCCAGCTAAAAGACAGAGAGGGGAACGAAGCCTTCTCACATTACGATCGCTTCTACATAGAAGGAGAGGACAAGAACTACAGGTAACCACAGAGCATAAAATATATTATTTGGTTGTTTCATTCATGACTAAATTTGCAGTATTCTGACTTGTAATGATGCTTGGATCAAATTTCACTATTTTAATCATCCAATTACCTGAGGTGTTTATTAATTAGTACATGATAGCACAAGATATGAGGAAATGCCAAACTTAAACATTCCATCTCCAGTTCAATTTCCTCAGTTTTTCAGAAATCTGACATTAATAGGACTATAATGAGGGTGCTCTATTTCAGTAAAATGTTTTATTAAGAGCCTTCTATTGTGAAAGGCACAATTGCAATGCAGTGACACCCTTTCAATCGTTGCTTTTCCTTTGGGTGTAAGACTCTTAATATCACGACAGATTAGAAACTGTTATCAACAGTTCAAATTCCTTTCCATTTTCCTATTCTCTAAGCTTTCTTATCCCTGAGCACTGAAGTTAAGGAGCCACTTGGACCATCTTTAAGAATGTCATTCAAAATGATGAGCTCAATGGAGGGCATGCAGCCACTTTCATCTGCCTCCATTTTTCTTTTCCCATCACCACAGCTACCGCTGCCCCTGAAAAATCCCCAAGGGGAGCCACATCCACTGGAGTATAACAGGAATGCTCTGTTATACCTGGCCCTGCCAGGAACTGACAACTCAAACAAAGCTCCCCAGTTACCCTGCAATCACTAACAAGATTATATGTGGGTGTGCTGAAGCCATGCTTCCTCCAAAACTGACAGAAATAAAATATAAACCAAAATAATTCCATTTAGATTTGATATAAATTCACAGGAATCTGCCCTTGTCTTGTGGAAGTTTATGGAGATTGACTCTCTGAGAGATGACAAATCATAATCATACGTGGGTGTGTGCTTTCCAAGATCCCTAATAGTGCAGCAAATTGCATTTGCCTGTGTTTGTTCCACATAATAAGCGCAATGAAACTGAATGTTTCACAATTTTGCTGTAGGCTACACTGTGTGAGGTGAAGCACCTGAATGAATATAATCACCTCTGTAGCTGCTACCTCTGACATCATGTTCTGTTTAACTAGTTCAATATGTACTGGCTTTACTAGCATTCTGAAGACGCTGACTTCTTCTGAGGGTTTCTATTATAAATCCTAAGCCACAACTATGGTGCTATGAAGCTAGTCAGCCAAAGCAATCCTCCTACTCCTCAGCTGCATCCAGTGTGTTCCCTAGAGCAACATGGAGGTCTTCACCTAAAACTCACTAACATTATTCATACATTAATCATCAGCATGACAGACCACTTTTCCCCTTTAAGTTAGCCAAGAATAGCTGTTCTTATAGTTAACTAATGGTAAGCATTCCTTTTAATGTAACAGTATATTTTTCATTAAAGGATAAAATAACAATGTAAAAAGACTGTCACCTTGAAAAGGATTAGTCTGTGGTCTGCGGTGTTGGAAGAATAGCTGAACTAATTCATCTGGAAGTCATGGCTAATGCAAATGTTTTGGAGAGTAGGAAGAGCTGGCACAGTCCACAGGCCACGCTTTCCAGGAGGATATCCTGTAGCCTGTGGTTGCCATCCTGTCTCATTTGATAGGTTTTAATTTTCTTCACATCACCCATCCATCCTGAAAAGAACAAAAAAATGCCCCAACTAAATATCCCCTCATGTTTAATTCCACTCTCTCTGCTATTCCAGCCTTATTCCCGTCCCTGGCACTGTCATTTCAAACTCCCATTTTGCTGCCCCGCGTGATGTGTTGTCCTGCCCTGTGAACTTACAAATTCAAGAGGAGGATTCTTCATTTAGTCATCACAGACAGCGTGCCCCCAGCTACAGAGGGGGGTCACATAACTCAGGGGAGAGTCCTGTACTAACTAGACAGAATGACAGGGCAGAGGAGAGGCCAGACAGCAGGGCTGACCTCCTCGTCCACTCTCTTCAAACCAGTACTGACACACTCACACACACACACACACAGATGGACGGACTGACACAGAAACACACACGCATGCACAAACAATCCATTGCTGTGCTGCTGTATGGAAATAATTGAGCGAATCAATTTAAGTTGGGCAGGGATTGCTTTCAGACTGTTTGGGTTGTTTCACAAAGCACAGCATGGAGGAAAAATAATGAGAGGTTTTAGGTTAGTTTTTATATTGAAGTTTGACAATAGTGGGGACCGAGGGGAGATGGTACTTTGTATCAAACAGTATTGTACATAACAGTAAAAAAGGCTGTGATCTACAGTGGTTTACAACTTTATAATCTTTCATTGTTTTTGATTTATCTTTATTAATCTTTGATTACGCAATATTATACACAGGGTTACTTCGAGTTAAAGCTGCACTAGGCAAGAGCTTTATCCAAAAATACACTCTAAATGACAAGATGGAGCGGCAAAAGGGAGGAGCACTGGATTTTGCCCTATTTAAGATGCTGTCTATTTACTTACTGTTTGCCAAAATTACATTTTAATGTTAATTATGCCTAGAGGCATTGAAACATCAGGCAAAGAGCGGAAAATTAAAAGTGAACTATAAACTGGTTCCTAACCACAGAAACTTGGACTCTCCAATATTTTGCCTCGTTCATCCCTTCAGTATCCAGTGGTATTAAGGAATCACAGATCAGCCGGTATGTTAAACATGACTTTGCTGTGTTCAGTTTACAACATAACATTAAATGATTTCACAGATACTGAAGTTCAAACAGTTTTCGGGCGGTGACCACAAACTGCCATTTGGAGCTGCCAGCAAGCAAAAAGTTTCCCTGCACAGCTTTAAATAATGAATCGAAGTGCCTGCGGCTGAGCTTGTTGCTGAAATTCTTTGCATTTTTTTCCCCCTATTCCCTGAAACCAGCCTTCACGCCGAGGGCTTCAGTGGCACAGCAGGACGGACCAGCAGCCTCACCCACACTGGCACCCAATTCAGCACCAAGGACAGAGACAACGACCTCTGCACCTGCAAGTGTGCACAGCTCGCATCAGGAGGTACGCAGTTTCCCTCAACTCATCTCAATCTGTCTCTCCTTATAACCCATCTTGTTAAACATTTCCATCCACCCCCTTGTAAATGTCCCGAAGTGCATTTCATTTTCCCTCTGCGCCAATATAAAGTTACTGCTGACCTACAGCTGTACATTTGGGTGTTACATTTCATAAGCTTGAATTCAATTAATTCTGACTTCTTCCTTGAACTCGTTGCCACATTTCCTTTTCTCCAGGTTGGTGGTTTGAGGCTTGTGGCCCGTCCAACCTGAACGGCATATATTACCCCGCCTCATCCAGTGTGGTTCGCTACAATGGCATTAAATGGTACTATTGGAAGGGGCCAAATCTGATGGCTACTATGACAACCATGATGGTGCGCCCTGCAAACTTCTGATGGCATGGCTCCTTTAATGAAGTGAATGTCACCTCAAGTGAATGTAAGGAACAATACCCGGGAATTGTATATTTTGGGAGGATTTCTGAATCAGACGGTTGGTGCCTTCAGCTTCTGGACATCTTGGAGGGGTGCTTTAGCAACTGCCTGGGGACATGCCCAGACTCTCAGCAAATGACTACAGTTTTGATGAATTCCTGCGTGAGGAATTCCACCAGTAAAATCTGTTCACCAAGGCGCCTCGACTATATTTTTATGAGGAAAGAGATAGAGTATGAGCTTTTCTACAGATTATATCACAAGAACACAACTGACCAAATCAAATTATACAGTTACCCAAAACTTAATTCAATAATTAAACGGATTAACCTTTAGAAACCCTTTATAGCAACACATATTTTGTATTAAAATATGAAAACTTTTCATTTTCATATCATTTTTCAGGCAACGTGTCTAAACTGCAAAGATTCACAGACAGCCATTTGTATAGTAAAAGTTAACTAATTAAAATATATACTCTATACTTTAAAAGTCTAAATTTCACGCTACATGCTTAGTTAACTCTGTGATATATTTAACGCCTGATGTTAAGCCACAATGTTTTCTATTACAGTGGCCTGTTTGTAATGTTATTCCACCAGACTGTAAAGCATCACTTCTTGTTTAAAACTGTAGTTCTGTCCATGGACAATATAACCTGTGATAACCTACAGTGACTTCAATGGTTTTACCGCTGTTAATAAAGCAACAGCATAAAGAACAGCAACAATAACGGGCTTTGCCCTTTGCTGTGTCTTCCAAAGGGCTTTTCAGAATGAAATATCCCTGAATCTTTCCAGTCACACCTCTCATAAAACTTTATTTGTGAGGGATTTCGCTCATAAAAGTACATCACACTTGCACTGCTGTGATTTATTTTCAAAAATGAAACATTTGTAATAACATCTGGGAACAGAGCTGTAAATTCAATTTTAACTTTGTTAAAACAATAAAATCATATATAGTCTTTGGTGCCTATAACCCACAGTGCCAGGCGCTTGTTTCCATGTAAGCTACATAAACTTGAACAAGCCACACATGCTGGATTCGGGGAAGTCAGATAAGGACTGCTTCGCACCATTGATCTGATGAATCATCCAATAACACTGGGCCCCAGTGGTGCCCATTAAAAAGCGGATGGGTTTCACCTCGACTAACAGTGACCTGCATCTGCCGGTGTACGCTGGGGAGAGCAGCCGCTAACTGGAAGACAGCACACGAGGACGATGGCTGGCCATGTCTACAGTGTCTGCTAATTGTTGGGCTTCATGCAATGATCGACGGAACACTTAAAAGATCTCATGTTCACTAGCTAATGCTATTCCCCAAGTGTGATTCATTGCTTAATGCTGCAAATGTAATACAACTGCAGAAATGAGGCATTAAGCGTAACGAACTGTGAGCCAGGTATTGGTGTTTTGACGTGTCTCGCCTATTCAAGTCAGCAGCACAGATACTTAAAAAAGAGAGAAATATCATGGTTCATGGAAAAATATAACAAAACAGGAATTCATTCATTTTTACAAATAAATAGCTTGTCTGTGCATGGCTTCATTGAATTTATTAAGGACTTACCCTGGCTCAACTGCCTTTGATTTACTACTCTATTAGGAAACATGCAAGAGCTGCTCAAGACGGTAAAACTACTCAGAGTGATAACAGCGTTGCTACTCTGCCTGTCCGCATCTTAAATGTGTGTGTGTGTGTGTGTGTGTGTGTGTGTGTGTGTATATGTATAAATATATGATGCAATCACACCAGTATCTGCGAGGAAACTACAAGTATCATCACAAGTGGAAGGAGTGCCAGAGGCTATGAATGTACGATGCATCGGTTGTGACGACAGACCTGAGCCGCATACTGTAAAAGTACCTACGCACATACAAGCACATATAAGCACATATAAGCGCGCACACACACACACACACGCTCTGCTTGCATGCAGTGACCCCATTGCTAAACAAGTTTATTACGACCTCCAAGGGTTGGACAGGCGATAGATCACAGCGGGGGAGGCCAGGGGTGAATCCATCAAAGCGACTTTAATAAAGACCACTTGATTTGGCCTGCTGGTTCAACAGATGAAATGGCTGTGTTCAGGTCCAGTGAAGCAGACCAGACTCCGGGCCGCACTGCTTCTCTACTTGTCCCAGTCCCTGTTTATTCGACGGGTTGCTTATAAACACAGAGGCAGAGAGACAGAGAGATAGTAACTTTAAAAGTGTTTTACAATATTCCCAGTATTTGTGACTGTCTATTATTATTATTATTATTATTATATATACTGACTCTCACAGCAGGGAGTTCCCTGTAATGGAGGGAATCGTCTGTTTTGCAACTATTTTGATTAATCCCAAAAAAACAGAATGTGTAAAATTAACTCTTAACTAGAGATTTGACTTTTATCTCTATTAGCTCCTCACACACAGTTCTACAATCTAATATTTAAGCTCTTCTTTGGCAGGTTCATCACTAGAAATCCACGTTGTTTGTACAAGTATTACTCAAACCCACAAGACTTCATTTAGAATTCAACTAATACACCAAGGTTTTCAAAGAATATGTCATACAAGTACAGACACTGCTTACAAAATTATACAAAATGCATTTAAATGTTCCTCCTGCTGTGAAGGTGTTTTATATTGTAGTTTTTAATGCAGTGACTTGAATGGAGCAATGAAACAAGCAAAAGCAGAATACACAGTGTATGTGATAGTGTCAAACAATGGGGAAATTGCTTTGAAGCTACTTAAAGGAAACAGTTTGACATTTTGGAAAATATGCTTCTTGAATTTCTAACAGAGAGTTAAGGAGATGATCAGTGCCGCTCTGTTCAGGGTTTCCACCAGTGTATTCTACGGCCTGCTGGGCTTGAGCATCGGGGAATTTGGGGCAGCTCAGTTGGAAGCCTAGATGCCTGTATGACAGAGGTCACTAATAGGTGGACCGTGGTCCGGATCTGGACCAGAACGCCGTTCTATCAAGACCCAGAACTATAACCTATAAATTATTGAGAATTATTCGCAGTGCATTCCTCTTTTAACCCGCGCAGCTTTTCTATCCTTTACAGCACTGATCACGTGATATATTAGCCGATGTGAACAGAGTGTAACCTGGGCAGTGTCGGCTCCGCTGGTGCTTTAAACCTTGCCGGAGGATTTATCATCCGGCCTAGCTAGACAGATAGATGCAGAAGAGGAGTGAGAAAAATGTACAGACTGCAAGAGAGAGAGAGGGAAAGAAAGGAAAACGGTGGTGGCAGAGCCAAGTGCTCATAAGTCCTTGTCTCTCTCTACTTCTGCTCCAGTGTCTTTGATTCATAAGGGGTATGATGGCTGGCCGGGGCAAGGACCAGGTATGGCGTTTTGGCAGGAGGAGGAGAAGAGGGAGGGCTGGGGACTGATTTGTAATAGTCGTCCTTGCTGTGTGGTGTACTGTGTCAGCATGCAGCCCATTTAACTGTGGTCATCGAAAAAGCAATACCGTCCGTATATCAGCCTGTCACGTGCGATACATCAGCTCCTACGTCTCTTGAGTTATTCTTTATAGAAAGAGAAAAGGCAAAGCCGCAGTTGTCATGTCATGTTTGAATAGGTGAGGATGGGAGGGGAAATATATGCCACCGCCGGCCACTTGGGGGCACTGGTGGCACAAAGAATCCCTTTAACCTTTCTCTCTTGACAAGAGATGTGGTCTCTCCCTCCACCACAGGTTTGGATTATATAACTATGCATTCATTAACACATCTTCTGCCATGTGCTCCTGTCCCAGCAGATGGTTAACTGAAGGCTACAGAGGAATTTGTGTGTGTGTGTGTAGGGGGGGGACACACTCTTCATAAGGAAGAGCCCTTTAAGTCAACCGGTGACTTTGAAAAGGCTGAAAATAGATATTCAGTAAAGGCCTTTGTTAACTTTTATGCTGCTCTAAAAAAAAAAAAAAAGGAAGTGAAACAAACCTTTGCTGTCAAGAAATGTAAGTGTAGTCATGGGTATCAAAATCACAGCTGACTGCAACATAATGAGGTATACAGCTGAATAACTTTGGTTGTCATGTTTTGCTTGCTTTAAAATAAACACAGTAACTGTTATTGAGGGTAGAATCCAATTATCAGCAAACAACCTGACTCCAGTGGAATTGTCTGGTATTTCTGTTGTCATATCAGCTTGCAGGCTATATGTGCCTCTGTTTTCTTCTCTCTTCATCTCTATCTTTCTCAACAAAAAAAAAATACTCTAACTTCATTTCACCCCCCCCTTTTATGCAAACAGTTTGCCTTCCCAGTCTGAGTGATGTGTAAATAAGACATAAGGCAGGCAGACAGAGTTGAGAGGCTCTGTTGCTGTTCAACTAAATGTTGGAATGGGCAAGACGTGGGATTTAAGTCGCTTTGAATATAGCATGATCATTACAGATGCGATGGTTCCAGCATCTGACAAAACAGCCGTCACACTGGGGTATTTACGCGTTATGGGAGGGTACTGAGGATAGCAGCGAAAACAAACCAAAACAAACAAACAAACAAAAAAAACAACAACATCCCGACAGCAGCAGCAATTCTGGGGAGAAAAATGCATCATAAACGGAAGGGGTCAAAGGAGCGTGGCAAGATGTCTTGATGCTAGTTGACAGGCCACAAACTCACTAAACTCACTTTATGGAGCAGTGATGTGCAGACGGATGTCTCAGAAGACGCACAAGCACAAGCACTCTACGTTCCTACTACGAGATAAAGCTCACAGGATCTACAATGACTGGAAAAAAGAAAAATGTCACCTTGTTCAACAAGTCCCGTCACGCGGCACCAAATGAGCATCATTTAAAATCCAGAGTGAAGTGTACTCGCAGATTTTCACTGACCAAGTTCACCCGGTTATTATCACAGTCAATCCTTTTCCAAATGGATGCTTCCAGCAGCATAATGTGCCATCAGATGCATTAATGTGCCCCCTAAATATCTGCGGGAACTGTGTGATGCTATCAAGTCAGCATGGGCCGGGACCCCTGTGGAAAGTTTCCAGCATCTAGTTGAGTCAGTGCTTCAAGGAATTCAAGGTTGTTTCAGAGACAAATATCAGCACTACCCTTCAAAAAGAAAAATATATGTGTCTTACAGTCAACAAATATTATGAAAAGACCAAAACCAATAATATCTGTTTAGCCAGAGCCTGTGATGGCCTGTTGTGCCTTACAGCTCCAATGTTGTCTAAAAACCATTAAAAAAACTCAGCACTGAGTCACATTGTTACACTGGCTGACATGTTTCTTCATTATGACGAAGATGGGAACTGGAGGTTATTTTGACTCAGTTCCACATATATCATTCTGCTGCAGTAAATACTCACTAGTGCATCAAATCTGCAGTTGAAAATAGTCCCAAACAAAGGCACTATTTACTCTATTGAGTAACATTGCTAAAACCTACAATATGACGCTGCTTTTAGAAGTTATTTAGCATTTAAAAAAAAAAACATGAAAGCACATGTACATACATGTAACCAAAATGATGTACATCCTCAGTGGTAAAGAATAAGCTCGGGGCTGTGACCTCAAAAAAAGTGTGTAGAAGTCAGAAAATAGAGACAGGGTATAATGCATTATTAGTTTTGGTTTTTGTTGACAGTAACAAAAATACAGAAGATAGCTTCCTTATCTTATCTTTTAAATTAAGTTTAGCCTAGTTTTCATTCAGTCATCAGACACTCCACCAAAAAAGTCTCAGTTCTCTCTTAACCTTTGAGTACGTGTGTGTGATTTATTAATCAACACAGGGACAAATACAAAATTTAAAGTAATGATTTAATAATTTATAAGGACTTAGACTGTCTTTGAGAAGAATGAATGCACTGCTTATAGAACAATACTGAGGCCAAATAAGAGCTGCATATTTAACTCAGGGATGTCTGCAGCCATTGCAAGTAAACCTTCCTATTTGTAAGTTTGTGGAAATGGCAGCTTCTCTCTTGGGCAGTGTGAGTCTGGCCAGGTCCTCAAGTATGTGGGCAGAAAACAGACAAGCTGCTTTCCGGAGCCGTCACAGCCCTGACAGTGAGGAGAGCCACCATGGAAAACATGGCACTGTGAGAGGATATAGGCTTATCTATATTTAAAAAATAGTGTATAACAGGGTTGCCAAACAATTATATAGATTTATGAGGTTGGTAATTGTTCCATTCAGTGTAAAGATTTTATATTAAGGCAAACTTGGGTTTAATTTTTTTTTTTTTTACTTTTTCTACAAATAGATATCTTCCAAATGGGTCCATTTCTGTCCCTCACTGTTCACTACCTGGCGACACCAGTCAGAGCAGGTTTCTCTTCTCATAAGGCCAAATGCCAAGAGCTCTGCAATTACTGCTGTAATTGGCTTGAATTGGCCATTAGTACTCAGCTTGAGTCAGAGTCCAAAGCACACATCAACAGACAGATGTGGATTCAATCAAACAACCCCAGTCCCTCACTAATGCACTGGTTAGATTTTATTTATTTATTTATTTTTTAAATTCTTTTATTAGCGGAAAACACCTGTGGAAGTTTCAATGGTACAGCAGGTTTAATTACTTCAAATGTTGGAAATGTTTCCATATTAATTAATGGGCTTGACAATCATCATGGAGGGGTGTATCAAGATGATAGGATAAATGGATATGAGACTGGATGCGACATAATGCACAGTAATGACAGAAGCTTTTATAACTATTAGCATTTCAAATTGATATTTAGCACTCATCTTTGTTAGGGCTAATCGTTTTCTTTTATTCTATTCATGTGTGCTGCCAATTGTCATTATGAGTCCCTGACACTCTTCATAACATCTAATACTTGTAATCAGTGTTGCTAGGAGTCTTGGGTGTCAGTTTGTTGATGGTGGTCAGACGTAACAGGTGTCTGAGTTTACAACTGCCAGTCATAATTGAGCAGGCAATAGGAGCCAATACTCACTTGATTTCATTATGTGCTGCAGACAGACAGCTCTGCTTTTAAGACATTTCCGTTAGCAGAACTTAAAGCACTGTGCAGATCTGTAAACCCATGTTAAAGATGTTTCTATGCACAGTTCAGGTTCCAAGAAAAGCTCATGTGGGGCAGGCTGGGATGTTGTTTATAGTTGGTCAAGGTGATGAGTCATCAAACTTGTTTATCCTTAACGAACTAGGTTCAACCATGACGTAATTTAGAGCTAGAGTCTGCACAGTAGTGATGGGTGGGTGAAGCCGCAGTATCAAGGTCTCGCCCATACAGCCAAAACTACCTAAAATGACAAACTATTTTTGGGAGAAATGTATTTGACGTGTACCTTGATTTTTTAGTTCGGGCCATGTACCACCCGCTAAAATGGAGGGGGTGGGGTTTATGACCTATACTGCACCCAGTCATCAGGGGTGATCGAGATGTTTTGGCTGTCATGTCGTCCATCTTTGTGCAGTCATCAGTCAACATGTTGACATTCCAACCCATGAGTACTGGAGTTAAGAACACAGTACTCAGCCTTCACTTTGATCTCAACTACACACCTGTAAAGTTTTGCGACTGTATCTTGCAGAGTTGTGACGCTATTACAGTGACAAAATCTGTCCACAGACAGACAGCCAGCCAGCCACATAAACACCTGCCAAAGTACTTAAAACCGCCTCTGTGGTAGTTTACCACTACAGTAGGTGTCTCCAGTCCAATTACAACCCACACACACACACACAGTACAATTCTCCAATCTGTATAATCCCACAAGCAACTTGCAACTATCTTCTGGAGCCCACCTCACTCAGCTGATACACCCAACTGGCTTCACTCTCCCTCACTTTCCTCGGTTATGATTCCATAGACCATTACAGGCCATGAGGCACATGGCAAACAGCTCTGCAAACAAAGCATACCGTATATCACACATCATTATTTTTATGCAGCATTTTTTCAAATGGTGGTTGCCTGTTTTTTAATATTGACAAGTTGTAAAAAAACAAAGTACTTACACATACTTGGCAACAACGAACAACATAGTACAATATAAGAGATGATACAGTAGAGTTCCCAGGACTTTTTTTATAGAACAAAAGACACAAGGTTATGATTTCACTGATGCAAAGCACTTAAAACCAGCACCAGCTAATATCATAACTGCAGAGCTGCAGCTCAACTGGTTTGTGACCTGTTGCCATAAATGCATAAATAAGTCTGACAATCAGTGAAACTGGCTAACAACCAAAGTAAACAATGTCTTACTATTTAGATTCTCTTTCTTATTATTCACCTCCACCTTATTATATCACCTGCGGCTGTACACAACGACATCGGGCACATGTACTCACTTAACGTCTTTCTTTTATAAATACCTTGCTTGTACAATTTTGACTTGTACCACTTATTCACTACCACTATATTTTGGACTGCTGTACACACATGATATTTCTGTGTAGAGGCGCAACAATTAGTTGATCAATTAGACAACTGTTTGCTGCTTTTTTTTTTGTTTTACATTGTAGTAAAGTGAAAATATTTGGGTCACTTTTTTTTTTTTTTTTTGATCGGTAACAGAGCACATGATGAATCAATTGAGAAAATATACAGCAATCAACAATGAAAATAACAATGTTAGTTGAAACCCTATTTCTGTGTTCCTAATGTATTCAATTGCCTGTAACCAGAGAATACAAAGTAAACATGTTCATGAATTTATCTGGCATTTTTAGGAGGCACAGGCTAATGAGGACAACCTTCATTAGGCACAGACTAATAGGCACATGATAATGAAGGTTGTCGTTAACTCACATGTTAGCTTCTGTTACAGTCCTGTTCATGTTATCATGACAGCTCTTAATGAGATTTTCTGACTTGAGTGTTTGCTGCAGATTCAAGAAACATAAATTACATGACACTGAATTTGCATACTGAAGGTTATATAATAACCCATGTTCTGTTTTCTAGTTCCATATTGAAAGTAAAATACTATGTGGGGTTAATTCTGCTCAAGAACAACCCTCTTGTGGAAAAAAGGTTTCTAGAGAAATAGAGATTTAAGGAAATATATATACATACACACACACACACACACTTATATGTATATACGTTAACATACATTTATATACACATACATACTTACATTCATACTGTTTTTTGTTTTTGTATTCCATACATAATTCCAATCTCCCTAACCCCATTCTATGCTCTCCGTTTAACCTTTTTCCCCAGTGCTGATCATTCTGTTGCTGTGTCACTATTTTGTGGTCCACTCCACTGCTCCTTGTAAAATAAAATAAAAACCCATCTTTGAAAATAATTCACATAATACTGAGCTGTTCATTTTTAATTTCTGAACTTGACCATATCTCTGCATCAGCTGAGCAGCAGAGAGACAAGACTGCAGTATATGATTTACAAGTCCTGGAGCTGCTCCATAGCCGGTTAATAATAGAACAAATCCTGAGACAGTACGACAGCACCCATTGTGATTTACTGGGATATATGAACATGCTCTGATACAGCCCTACATTAAAATAAAACTCATTTGAATGTAATATGTCTTAAGCAAAAATTCTATAAGGCAATGGAGTCACTCACAAATTCTGTGTCAGTGGACCAATGCCAGAAAGTGTCACCTGGTGACATTATCACTTCAGTTCTTAAGGAGACAGTATTGTGTGTTTGCAGATGTTGAATTTAGTGTCCAAAGTCACAGCAAAGGCAAAATGTAATTTTCAGGGTGGATTTTCCTTTTAATACCGAATACAGTAATAAAAAGATAAATAATGGAAAAGTTGGAGATGTTTCATTTCCCCAAAAGAACCCATGCAATCCTTTTCCCCACAGCAGAAAATAACTTAAAATAACTAAAATACATCTCATTTTTACTGTGAAGCCACATAAGTACATGCTTATACTTTCCTTTATCCCCTACTCCTGTTTCTTCAGCCTTTTCTCTCCCCATCTGTATGCCCCTCACTTTCTACCATTTTCTTTCTCCGCCACACAAATAGAAACACACTCCCGTAACCGTGGACACCATGAATCAAAGCACACACCGCAACTTTTTTTTTTTCACGGAGCTTTGTAATGGCTTTGATCAATAATTGATCAAGGGAATCTTCTAACTGTTCAAAGAGTGTAAGGAGCGAATGGAGGCAACCATTTTCACTTTCTCCCAAGACCCACGCGACAAGCAGGCCTCCGCAACCACCACCACCAGACACACAAACTGCTTCCACAATAACATAACACAACATCCCTGCATGTCTGACATTACCTGAAGCTGTGGGACCTGCCAAGTCATGTACGTCCAAGCACAGACAGCGGGCCACGGTAATATGTCACCTACTGAGATCTTAAATGTCTCAGGAGCTGAGATCTAAAATGTCATGGCCTCAAGGTTCACCTGCTTTTTGATAGGCAATTTTGCTTGAGAAATCTGTCCGGGTTCAATGGCTTGGCCATGCCATTGCCACTTGACAGCTCTATTTTCAGGCCCATGAAAAGGACATGTCAGGTTGTCTTGCGCAGTCATTGTTGTGTCTGTTGTGTGTGCATGGATGCAGAAATGATGCGTACGGCAGATGACAAAAGTGATTCTTCTTGTTCCTCTTTCATTAGCCCATCTCATCTGTGTGGCTTGGCTTAAACAGGATTTAATCACTAAATCTTTGCTTTCTTCTTCCTTTTAAATATTTCTCAGCCCCTTTGAATGACTACAAAGTAACCACAAAGTAACCACAAAGTACTGCAAAGGACACAGTTTTGTGAGTAGGGGCTAGGTCAGGTTGTGCGTTTGTTGATGCGCTGGTGCTGAGTGTTCGCCTTCACTCTCCTCTGTAGTGCCTCATCTGTGAATGTGTGCAATTCCAGTGTGTATTCGCTCCTGCTGTCATGTATTTTTTTGCTAACACTCCCCTGCAGAAAGGATTCCTCTGCCCTTTCTCCACATGCCCGGCCTCAGGGACTCAGAGAAGAAGGAAAGGATGGCGAAAAAGAAAAAGAAAAAAAAACAAAAAAAACACTGGAAAGTAGAATACCAAGCGCTGTTGTCTAGGAGCTGTTTATTCTGTCTGCAGGCTACATGCTGTGCTTGAGCAAGAGTAAATGTGCGCATGTGTATGTGTGTGAGTGTGTGCTTTTGTGTTTACTCCCCCTGTTTGTACGGGCACCAGGTGTGCTATCGCAAACTGAGCAAGAGACTATACTTGTCAGTGAGAGAGCGAGAGGACTAGTGAGACAGAGAGAGAAAGAGAGGGGGGGGGGGGGGGGGGAGTGGGGGCGAGAGTTGGCGGAGGGAAGTGAATGAAAAATTCATTCGGCTGCAGGTCCCAAAAGCCCTTCTGTCTTTGCCAGGAGTCCTCAGCTTCAAACTGCTGGGCAGGGGCGGTGGGACTGTGCCAAAGAGATGGTAGGTGTGCACACACACACACACACACACACACACACACACACACACACACAAAGGGGAGTTATCCAGGAATCAGGGGTAACCTAAGAGGAGAGTCAACAGCACAACAACAGTATCCCTTAACAACCAGTTCATGACAGCATCCTAACAGTCCTCTGGATCCTTTTCTAGTAGCAGCCATTACAACCAACCCACTGTCACTCCTGTAAGTGAGGAGTGTGATGCAATGTGTTTGTCTCAAAACACAAATTGTGTTGTGTGCTGAAATAAAAGTTTATATGATTTTACCCTTTGCTTTCTTTATAATACACACCCCATTGAAATAGTGTAAAAAAGTGATTTGAAGCAAATTAGGCTAAATGAGAAGCTCACTGCCAGGAAAAATCCCAAGTCAGGCATACTAAATAAATCAGAAGATAGGGATCTTTGTAATTATAAAGACAACATCTAGATGCATACCCGTGACACAGCCTTGAGCTGACAAGGAGGAGAAAAAAAAAACTGACGATAGAGAGAAAAGGAGTGAGTGAGAAGAGGAGGAAGACGCAGCTACCCCTTCTTTACTCACTACTGCAGCGTTGCCATAGCCACCGCTGCATCCTTTGGATGCCAGGGCAAGAGAGAGTTAGAGGAGGTAGAGCAGAGGAAGGAAGGGGGGAGAACTTTTACAGATCTACCTCTCTCTCTCTCTCTCTCTCTCACTCACTGTGTGAAAGTGGGTCAACAAACACACTCGCAGAGAGTAGCTACCAGTCATTTTTCCAAACTGCTCAGCGTCTACTCGTCTGTGTGCTGGGATCAAGCACGCGGTGAGGTGGGGTCTTGAAGAAATATGGCTTCTCTCCAAGAGCACACCAAAACAAGCAGAGAAGCAAAGACGAGCAGTGTGTTCAACTTGGATTTTCTCACACCTGTGAGATGTACATCAACACTAATTCTAAATCTGGCTTGTCCACACACTGTACATGAAGATAGTTGATGCATTTGGTTGCACTATTCTCTTCATCCATTTTCTGTAAGAAATCAATACTTTCAGGCCTTCATTCAATGTCTTGAAATAAAAAGACATTTTATAAAGTCTTAGCTGCAGTCCTTCAACTTAATTTTTTTAAGCCTTTTCTCTTAAGCTTTTTTGGCATCACTCATTTTGTGTAGGTTCGGCATTTTGGTGGTGCATATAAAAATTTGGATTATCTTATTTGTATTTACATCTTCTGCTAAATTGTAGGAGGTAGTGTTTGCCTACTAACTTCTGCTACACTTCAGTTTTCTCTAAAAAAAAAATAGTTTGAAAAAGTTGCATTCTGTTTATTCTCAGTCACTGTAAATTATGAAGAGTTCTTTTAGAATACACCATTTTCTTGATTTCCAAAAATTTGTGAATATTTTTGTTTTACTGTGAATGACATTTGTCTGAATCCTACTGAGCGAAACAGGGCAGCCTTGTATGGCACTATAAAGATGTTTATTATGCAACATTCACATGACTGATGCCATCACTGCACTAGCTCCTGCATGCTACAGACTGTTCTTTACTCAATTAAAGTTTCATATAATGAAGTCAAGTCATTCTCTGAGTCATTACTTTCAGTCATCAAGGGAGCAGAGAGCTGGTCTGTGTCAAACACATGATCTTCTTTGACTGTCCTTGTTAGTTCTGGATCTAGGGCTATTCTGAGAAAACACTGGCTAGAACTGCACTGTGGATTTATTTTGCATTCCATCAGGGCACTTTTTCTGCTGCACAACTAAAACAATTTTTCCCCTGGGGGAATGTAGGTTCAGAAGACCCCCCAGCCTGTATCTGCAGACTTGGTCTTGGCCGGGCAGTAGGAAACAGTGTATGCAGAAAGTGGTGGGTGTTCCATCATGCTGGAGCAGGGGAATAGTGTCCATTTGGTTCATGTCAGACTTCAACTACTCCACACGCAAATAATAGTGATATATATAAGGCACAAATACACACACACACACACACACACACAACATTTAAGGGGGCTATTTGTACGTTTTCTCTGCCGCTGAACCTGGTTTCTTGCTGGGAGCAGGTGGTGGTGATTGTCGCTTGACAAGAGCTTCGAGCTTCCGAATACAAGTCCTAAATACAAAATGCAAGTCACATTAGAGAGTTAACGGTAACCAAACTCTGCTTAAAACAGATGTGGTTTTTGCTTTCAATATATTTTAGTTTCCTTCCATAGTCAAATAATATATCAAGAAGCAAGAACAGGTATTGGAAAGCGCTATCTGAATCTTTATAAGGGTTAGGTTTATCTCAGTGATAAACAATGAAATGTTAATGTCTAAGCAATTCTCAGGAGACCTATTTTTATCTTAAAAAAAAAAAAAAAAAAAAACACTGAAGAAGCAAACCTGACATTTTTCTGTTATACATTAAGATTATCACACCTGAGGCATCTTGTGGTTTGGTGTGTGTTTGGGTTCATCATTGGCTGAATGAATAAAACGCTCTTCACACAGTCTTGACTCCCCGACCCCCAATTTAACTGTTGATATAGATGTAGGTCATGAAGTCCTTTCATCACAAAGAGTGTGGACATCCATCTGTAAGGACTACTGGTTTGCGGTCAGCATGGTCGTTTCGCTGTCAGAGTGGAATCAGGCTCTGGAGAGCCGGTGGGGCCATTTACCGGTATTGTAAGACATATGGCACATAAACACATGACATACTCACATGTGCACACACATACACAAACACTCAAGCCATTTGCAAACATGACACAAACACAAGAGTGATGAGGGCAGATATAGATGTCAAGGAAAATCACATTTAAGCAGAGGAACTGTTTGGGTACGCACGTGTGTGTGTTTGTGTGTGTGTGTGTGTGTGTGTGTGTGTGTGTGTGTGTGTGTGTGTGTGTGTGTGTGTGTGTGTGTGTGTGTATTTTCATGTGTGTGCACTTTTCCCTGGTGCCCACATCTCTCTCAGTGATATGATGAGCGTGTGACGGGAGCAGGGAAGCACTGAACTGAGTCATTGTCTCCAGGGGGCAAGTGTGATGATCAAGAGGACCTTTGGGAGAGCAACTGAAGCTTTACCTAAACAGCCCACCACTCATTCCCAGAGTCATCTCCTTTACCACTCACTAACCTGGCCACATAAATTCCCTGGCCCGGTCCCTGTGGGCCCATACTGCTGACGGACATCAAAGAGTAAAAGTTATCATAGACTATTTGCCTTGTGGGACTGGTGGAAGATATGTGTGATTTTAGAAAGCCTGTATAGGGACAGAAACTCCTTTGTGCAGTACATAATATTCTTTTGTTTCACACAATGTTCTGTCTCTTCCTTTCTTATTCTCTCTTCCATCACCCTTTGGCCTCATTACGCTCTTATGGCCTCACTCTGTTCTATACCACCTTTACCCTCACACAATGTTTGCCTTCCTTCCCTGCATGCTTCCCATGACCCCCTCCTGACTGCTGTGCCTACAGTTGAGGCCTAAAGCCTGAAGCATTGCCGACAGGCACCAAAACAGCAGCTGTGCATGACACATGTTCACCACAAACTCCTCTTTGCTTCATTTCATCCTCCTCACTCTTCATTTCATTCCTCCTCTTCCAACCCGCCCTTTCCTTTCTCCCCTGACCCCTACCACTCCATTCGGAACAGGTGACCCCCCCAGAAGGCCAGTTTTACACCCTTCACTTACTCTCCATGCTGCATCCCCCCTCCTGCTCTCTCAACCCCACTGAAACCCTGTTGTGAGTGACAGCCAGAGACATCTGTCCCAAGAGCCGGCAGCACAAACTGTGGAGGACGCCTCAAGGAAAGGTCCAAACTCTGTGAAAGACAGTGAGAAGAAGCCAAGAGGCAGCTGCTGAGGATGATTCTGTGTAGAAGTCAACTTTTCAAATCTTATTTGTCAAGTGGGTTTGACAGCATTGTGCAGCATGTTACCAAGTCTAAAAACTACACTGCATTTAGAATAACTGAATTTCCATACTCAATTCAACAGTAAATGCCTAAATAACAAATCATTGCTTTTTGTCCCTAAACAATCCATCTCATTATTCAAACTGTGTGCTTGATTGCCAAAATGCATTATTCACTACTCATTGGCTTTGCCAAAAATGTTTAGAAAGAAATCAGCTGCTGCCTGGATGATGCTCACTGGCAATTTTTCTAGTTTAGGTGGGACATTCTCATACTGCACAGAATTTATGGAGAGGGGTGCAGGAAAAGCACAGGACTTTGGCACCGGACTGTGAGGCTTGTTTCTTGCATCCCACACGTTCATAGTTATGGACTATTGATACACATTGTTAAAGCATAAAGTTGGCGACTACAAATTCCATGAAATACCAAAACCTACATTGAGTTAGCTGATACTTTCCCAGCTGGTGTGCTTCCCAATTAACATCACTCTACAGACATTATTCAAACAAGAGGAAATTGTGTATTTGTTAAAGGCTATTTTCAGCTGTGGATTTAGTGTCATTATTAGTTCTGTTATTGGTGTTATTAGTGCTTTTTTTATTGCAGCACAACAGTGTATGTGGGATTGAATCAAAATATACTACATTACCTATGTTCATTGCAATGAAGGAAGATGCCAGCAAGTGCAACGGTCAGGCTCATTGCTGTGTGTTTAATAAAACACAGAAAAATTTCACCATTCAACCAATATCAATCACTATTCATTCCCTAACCTTTAAGTGCTCTGATTTAACTACATATAACCATGAGAAAAGTTTTATTCACTTTCGTTGCCAGGACAGGAAACTGAAGGGAAAACAAATGGAACAATTTTTTGAACGTAACATGCATATCTATTCAGTATCAACATTTCATATTGACGTTAACAGTCTGTCAGAGGTCTGTAGAACTTTGGCATTGGATGCTGGTGTTTGTTTCTTGCTTTCAAAAGACAAAAGGAGACTGTGTTTTTGAGGTTATAGCTCCTAAACTTTGGAACTCTCTCCCATTTTGAATGTAAGAGGTGTGCATACTGTGGACACTAAAAAGCAGACATATTTAAGACCCATTTGTTACCAGCTGTGTGTGTGTGTGTGTTGTGTGTGTGTGTGTGTGTGTGTGTGTGTGTGTGTGTGTGTGTGTGTGTGTGTGTGTGTGTGCGTTTGCCATGGCAAAAATCTTGGAGACACCTACAATAGCAACAATGGTTGTGAAAGAAGACGGAAGAGTAGAAATAATAGGTTTGGTTGGTCCAGAAATGCACATATTTCCACACAGCTAATGAACAATGAGCAAAAAGAACATCCATTATGTATACAGCTACAAATGTGCACACCTTGGTTAAGTAGAAAATTCCATTAGTATTCATGTTAAGCACTATTAATGATTGATACTTAACATTACGCTTGAGATGCACAAGAGTATAAGTAAAAGTTGGCTGTAATGCAGTATCAGAGAGCTTCATCACCCTAAGGTGCACGGAACTGAAATCCATCAGGTCTAAATCTAACTCCGATATCTCTCAACACTGGGCCCTGACTCCAGCAGTTTGTTCCATTACCATTCCAGCGGGTTTATCTAGAATATGCCTTTTCCAGCTCATTATGCCCACTTTAGGCTCCCATAAGGTCATTAATCCCAATCACTGTGTTCATTTTCACACATGCCAAACCATTATTCCACACTTGGCATATCTTTTTACCCTTCTGTAATACTCTCTCGCACACACGGGTGCACATACATACACACACGTATCACCACGGTCTCCCTCTGCTTAGTCATTCTGTTTGTGTCGCACTGTCTGCGATTGCATAAAAACATAAAATACTGTGAGGGGGATCATAAGATGATAATGATCAGAGAAAATCTTGCCAAATATGGGCTTATGGACTTGAAATTTATCTGTGATGACACATTTCAGCACTTTTCAATACTATGAGTTAGATTTGTAAAGCAGCTTGCTTGTATATAAATGATTTGCCCTCATCCAGAATATTTGTCGTGCTGGAGGGCTTTCCAGCATCGGCACTCAATGTCTTGTAGAGATCACTGTTGTTTTGAGAATATAAAAAAAAAAAAAAAAATCTGCTAAGGTTCTGCTTGGCACTGAAAGCTCCATTGGAAGAAAACAATTCACACACAAATTAATATTTCTCTATTATCTGTTACTCATTTAATTGTCCAGTTACTGATTCTCAAACATGTCATGGTAATAAAGGAAAATGATGTTCCCATGTTCAAATGCATTCCTCAACACCAGCAGGGGACATGTTCTCGGTAATATGGTATGGTATGTGCATGTGCGCCTGAGATACGAGTCCATGTGTGCATATGATAATGCCTTTGAGTCTCTGTATTGGTAAATGGAGTACTATGATCAATGTCAGGACGCGGAGCAGAGTGAGCAGCACTGGGGAATCAGTTGCTGGGTTGCAGGGATGCTAATGAGCAGAGCAACAGAATGGGGATCAGAACACACAATCAGAGAAAGAAGATAAAGAGGGGAGATGATCAATGGGCGCGATTTAATTTGGGACTCTATTAGATGTGCCAAAGTTCTGCACAAGGGGATTCATCTTTCTTCTTCAGGGGGCGTTGCAGACATTATGCAGGGTTGTTAAAGTAGGTAGAAGAAGTAGTACCAAGCAAGATGTACAGTATAGTCCCGGTGAACATAACACCCTATCAATTTATTTGTTTTACAGTTGCATGCAAGCCTGTAGCAAGCACCAGTTTTTTTTTTTTCTCTCTCTCTCTCTCTCTCTCTGTCTCTCTCCCTCACACACCCTGACTCACACATACTGATGTTGGCAGCTTAGTATTCACACATGACCACATGGCTGTGAGGGAATAGCCCTGCTGGAGAGAGGCTGGAGAGAAGCATAATAGAAAAACTCATTTGAAGGGAACTCAGGAGCCCAGGACCACATTAAGCTCAGCCGCCGGCCTGAATGAAAGATCATGTCGAACTCGTCACACAGTGTGTATACGCACGTGTGTGTGTGTGTTTGTGTGTGGGAGAGAGAATAAGACAGAGGGAGAGAGAATGAGACGGAGAGAGAATAAAAACAGTATAAATATGATATGAAAAGATGAAAAAGATGTGAAAATCAAATAAAGAAGGCTGAGTGTGCAAAAAAAGAGTAAACAACGCAATCCCCTGACGATTAAATTTTCTGGGTGTTACGCTGGGCTTCATTCAGTGGATTTCACAGTCTGCAGCTTTAACAGACAAACTGTTTTCCTGCAGTTTGCTCCACAGTTTTAACAGTTATTGATTCTTCTGGACAGATGCATTATGTATTCAGCCCTGAATACAAAACAATATCTGCTCCAGTGTTTTAACCGCAACTTGCTTAACTTAACTTTTACTTGGCCAGCAACAAAAGTTCTGCAACTGAGACAGCTTGTGTAAATTGAAATGATGCCACACAGCAGATGAAATCTTTTATGCATCACAGTATCTCAGATCATGATCCTGTTTTTTTGCCAGACAATCCCCTGTGTGAATGTCTATGTCTTCCAAAGCCCTCAGTCAGGGGAACATTGCCTCTAATTCCACGGAGGCCCTTAACCTCCTTTCCCCCTTCTGCTCTCCGTCTCGAACTGGAAATTTCCTACAGGCACTGTGATGAGTTTAGCCCATTTTCTTCCATTTTGTCGAGGTCAGACAGGAGGAACACCTGTGGGATTCACAGTCTTTTGAAAAAAAAAAGAAAAAGAAAAAAAAGAAAGACTTTTACTTTCTTATTCTTCACTTCTTTTGGTCCTCCTTTCCACCCCTATTTAGACAGGGTCAAGGAGATTGGTACTCCCGTTTTCCAGTTACTCCTGCCTGGCTGCGGTCTCGCGTCTCAAGACGAATTTCATGCGGAAATTGAAAGTGGTGGCATTGCTGCATTTATGCTGCTTCACACATCTACACTTCCTATTGTTTCTAAAATGTCAGAGCAACGGGGCCTCTGAATAAAACATAATGTGTGTCTCACTCTGCTAGGATTTGCCTTTGAGTGAACTCTATAAAGTGAAATTCTCATGATGCATCAGCTTGAAGAGTGACTGACCCTTTCAGTGACTTTTGAAATATATTCGATCACAGGGACGTCCTCGGCCAAGTGCAGCAATGCAGCTAAAAGATCCGTTTTACAGATCACACACCTCAAGCTGCCTTTGGTCTTTTCAGTTACTATCTTTTTTAAAGAAATTTGTTGTCCTTGACTCAACCTGAAAAATACATCCCTGTGATGCCTTCCTCCCAAGAAGTAGCAGCAGAAAAGTCATTCTTAGCTTCTGTTCTGATGTTTTCATAATTTATTTTTATTATTTTAGTTTACTTTTTAAAAGCTGACTATTGTTTATATCATTAATATATATCATTTTATATTTCTTAAAATTATTATATTGTGTGGAATTTTTTGGGTTGTTTTATATGAAAGTACAATCACAAATCAGGTAAATATTGGATGCCACTAATAATATTGCTAATAATGATTTATCAAATTTAATCATGATGTTTTATTTAACTGTAAATGAACATCTCATCATCTCCTTTAAAAAACTGTGCAGTTAGTTTAAAAAAAAAAAAAAAAAAAAAAAAAAAAAAAAGATTTCTGTTCTGTTCCCTCCTCGATTAGGCTGAGCTCACCGGTGTAACGTGTTTTTCATCCATCCTCTCTCAGCAGCTGCTGCTTAAACTACAATTAGGTCTTACAGCGCCTAACCCACATGACTTGGAACGAGCTTAAACAATCACTTCCAGTAGTGACTTTCTATTGAGTTTTAATCAAGATTTCTACTTTGTTCTGTCTTCTCTCACGGTTGCCTGGCCTGCAGATTTTACAGGTCAAGGAACCATTCAGAAAGCTTTAATTAGCTTTCTCAAGCTAGTGAGTTCTCAGGCGTCATACAAATTGTTCTGTCAAACCCTGACTTTGAGCCAGTTCCTGCCAGCTTGGATTGTTTGGGTGTGAGCTCAACAGAATAAAGGCCTTTTAATCATGTTCAAATTCATTACCCCCCAAATGAGTAATGTTTCATTCTCATCAGTCATTTTGTGCCTTATTCGTAGTTAAAGCTGCCCCTCTGCCCGTGACAGACACCGCCGACCTGTTTAGTGTGACTTCCATCATCATTACACTGGATAGATCTATCCCTGGCACATTTTGAGGGGAAGTTGTAATAACAAGTCGAGGCTGATGGACTGAGACACGGAAGAAAGGTAATTTCGGACTTGGGAGTAAATTCAACCACAGGATGTCTTCAAGAAGACAGCAGGGCAGTGAGGAATCTCAGACAAAAATATGAGCTTTGGTTTATAGATGAAATATGGCAGTCTGACCCCATTCCCTTTTCCCCAGATCTAATTCAGCTCAGCCTAAATGGGTATGGGTATTGCCTAATCTGATAACTTGCCAGACCTGAAGTGTCTTTTTAAAACCAGTTTCCGGGGAACTGAATTTCAATCCTGTGAGCAGTAAATGAGGAGGAGATTTATGTGGCTGTGCGTGGGAAAAGGGTATAAGAAGGCAGCAGCGACAGTCGCTTTATACTTTGTCACATTCACAAAGAAGGCATTAGGGCTTCGACCCACTTCATGCAGGGACAGAATAATGCTGCTGGTCTCTAATGCTGCCATAATGGTCATTGTCATCATCCTTGTCAACTTTATTCTCATTGTCATTGTCACCATATTCATGTGAAATTTTGCCCGGACATTATTGTACTATTAATCTTATGACAGTTTATGCTTGTTTTAGATTCTCATGTCGGGCCATATCATGCCATTCTAAACTGTTATCGCTTGAGGTGGGGGAGTGCGTGTGTAAAGAAGAGGAGTTATACGGTAAAAGGTGCAGCCGTTATTTACCTCTCTCCGTCTCTTTCTCCCTATTTCTCCATCCCTCTTTCTCTCACTAGCTTCTGATGTGAGACTGATAGAGCTTGGAGCACAGCCACTCGCTGTCAGGTCCCAGCTAATGGAATCAACATGGTTGACGGATAAACCCACCGAAAATAAGTTGTCAGAGAGCTGCAGGCCCTTCATCAACCTCCCTGCCATATGTGGCACTGCCTTGACCCCTCCCAACACCATATCAGGGGGGTGTTTTATCTTCAGCGTGCTGAAATTACATTTCAAGTTTTTATTTATTAATGTATACTTTTTGTTCTTTGTGACATAAAGAATTGGGTTATGGTTGCTCTTACGGTCAGAGAGAAGCTCTGAGGGACAGGCTTACCTGACATTTCTCTTTCAAAGACTTGAGTATAATTATATGTATGATTCATTAGGAAGGAATAGTTTGGAAAATAAGCTTATTTACTTTCTTGCCAAGATTGCTTAGCTTAGTTTAGCATAAAGACAGGGGGAACCAGCTAATTTAGTCCAAAGGTAACTAAAACCATCTCCCAGTACCTCTAATCTCTCACCAATTACCTTGTTGTATCTCTTTTCCTTCATTTGTACTGAAACAAAAGTTACGATGTTGTGACGTGTGCTTTTTATGGCTGCAACTAACTAACTAAGTTAGTTATAACCTAGTTATTTTCATTACCCTTTAGCCTGCCAATTATGTTCTCAATTGATCGATTAATTGTTTAATCGTCCGATTCACACAGTTCTCGAAAGTACAAAGAGACATTTTCAAATGTGTTGTTTTGTCTGAACAATGGTCCAAAACCCAAAGACATTCAGTCTACAATAATATACAACACAGAAAAAAGTCCTCACATCTGAGGATTGGCTTGTAAAAAATGACTAAAATGATAAATTATCAAAACAATCCTGATATTTTTTTTGTCGACAGACTAATCAATTGACTAATCGTTGCAGGTCTAGTGGTTTTATCTGCTGGACTATTTCTTGGCCAGCTTTCTGTGTTGCCTGGCAATCTCCCGGTGACAAAAGACTCCTGGGCATTAATTATGCTTTGGTTTTTGTACAAATTAAATAAACTGCAGAAAATGTGTCAAAATGTGAATTTGGGTGCTGATAGCTTGGTTTTATTGCCTCTGAACAGAGCCAGGCTTACCGTTACCAGTCTTTATGCTAAGCTAAGGTGACCAGCAGCTGGCTATAGTTTCATATTTAATGTACAGACGTGATAGTAGTATCAAGCAAATAAATGTATTTCCCAAATGAGAAAGCTTTCATTAAACATACACAGTAAGACGCACTGAGCCACAAAGTCTCTAAATCCATACACAATCTGACTCCAGAGGAAGAGATATGTCCTTAAAAACAGAAAGCGAATGAGGTAAAATTGAAGGTTTAAGCTAAATCACGAGGGCAAATCTACTTGGAAAACCATTGAAAAGACTAACACAGGTAAGATAAGACAAGTCAGGCTGAGGTAAACTTGAGGTACAAACACTGAGCCAAATATCAAACGCAAATACAAAAGCCTCATGTTTGTCCAGTTAAGTAATTCTCAGTGTGCATGATTTGTGCCTTCCACCAGGCAGCGCAAAGTTCCCTAGACTGCCTCTGGCCGGCACAGATAGAGAGAAGACGAGAAAATGAGGAGAGTGAACTGCTTCTGAGCTCCAGAAACACGATGACTTGCTGTGGACCTCTCTCCCTGGAATGCAGCAAAAGCTTTACTTACTTACTAAAAGATCTAATGATCTGTGAAGAAATTTTGCTCGTGTACTGACTCAATCAATACTGTATGTGAGTAAAAGACATCTCTCCCCAGGACTGCATTCACCGTGGACTTAATATGCGAACAATACATTTCCCCACAGCTGTCCCCAAGAGATGGAAACGATCACAAGAAAAACCTGGTGTCTGTATGTTTCATGTAGTCCTGCTTACAAGAGAAAAACCCTTCTTTTTTTCTTCCACATCTACTGCACACTATGGTAGAGCTTTTCTCATATGATTTAACCCTCACCCACATGCCAGAATCCATGAAAGCAGCTGTGCTCAATGCCAGTCTGGTGCGATGTTCTCTTACTCAGAATCAATGGATCTGAGCTAATCTGTCAAACCGAGGAGACTGCTCTAGTCTCCTTCATCTGCTATTCATTTTGAGAAAAGTCTACCAGTTTTCCAAACACCGATTTGATTAACAAGACACATGCAATGTACGCGAGAAGGAGAAGAACTAGGTCAAGGATTTCACACATCCACTGCATCCCTGAGTCCTCAGTACAGTACCTCAGCGCTCCACCAGGAGCCACTGTAGGTCCATCGGTGCTGTAGAGGCAGACAAACAGACAGAGGGAAAAGAGTAGGGGGCATGCAGGGAGGTAAAAAGAGCTCAATGTATTAGATCAGCTACCCCACTGGTTTTGTATACCGACAGCTGTGCTCTATAACCCACTTGACAAGATTAAAAGTCCAAACATATAAACAAATAGACAATCTGCATCCTGGCTAGGAGAGGCTCAGTCATCGAGCCTGGCTGCCTCCCTCCGTCTTCTCCTGCACCTTGTGAACTGCAGACGAGACGGGGGAAGAGTGTTGGAGCATAATTTAGGGCTGCTTATAAGATCACAAAATGTGACCCACTTAAACGTTGCGCTGACTAAAAGACGCAAGATTCTAATAATATTTCAGGACAATTTTTTTTTTTCTTCATAAATCTTGAATAATATTCCAAGCATGCAACTAGATACAATCCCTAACCTCTCTGTGCCTGGCTTGTGGGTGCTGGTGCATGGCTGTGCCATTGTTTGCAGACAGAAAGAGGAAAAAGAAAGCGAGACAGAGAGAAATGACTGATGACAGATCCACAATGCTCAGCAGTACATCTCTCACTACACATCCATACAGCTGGTCCTCCTCCAAGCTAAGGCATCCATCCATCCATCCGTCCTCTTGCTCACTGGTGCTTTGTGTTTTTTGTTTAGTTTGTTCTGACATGTTAATGGGACAGCTGATGGACTGGCAGTCTGATCCAGCTAGAGGGGCAGGGGGTGCTGGGTTTATTTTATTCTGACAGCGAGAGGGAAGGTCAGCACGCTCATAGCTCACCTGCCTTCTCCTCTCTTTCTCTCCGTCTCAGTCTCTGCTCCCTCTCATCCTTCCTACCTGATTTCTGCCTTTGTCTCGCTTGCTTCCATCTCCCACGGTGTGTTTTTCGGCACGTCCGTCTCGGCTCATTTCCTCTCTCATGTTTCGAGCTCCTCTGAAACATTTCCCCAATGATTGACCGACGGCTGCAAGGGAAATTGGGACAACAAATTAGATGAACTTTGATGCAATACTGAAAGTAATACCCTGCAACAAAAGTAAGAAAAGCTCAGAAAGCACCTTTTGCAAGGGAGAAACAGGCTAAAGGCAACAAAAGCATTATGAAACTCACAGGACTAATCTCTAGAAGAGTTTCTACAGCCTGCAGACTGCCAGGAGGAAAAATGTTTTGAAAGTAAGTACAGAGAGAAAATACAGACTAAACATAGACAGAAGGAGACATATGAATTTGCACCTGTACTGTTGACTTTAAAGCAGGAATCTGTCAAGCATTCTACACATTTTTAAATTTTACTCTGTGAAACTTTGTTTATGTGGCAGGTTCAAAAGAAAGGTAGAATCATTTGGGAAATAATTGTCCACATGCCTTTCCATCTCTTAATTCTAGACAGCTGCCTGGAAATGGGTCAGTATTAATGGCTGACCAGGAAGGCCTCAGTGCTGCAAGCCACAACAAGCCCACACCGTATTAGCCTGCTGAGACAGGGGGTGATGGAGGAGGTGGATAACTCACTGTCCAGGCGAGATGGAGGCCGCGCAGGGGAGAGCAATAGCACAGCTACGCACCACTAATGGTGCCGACGAGTGCAGCAACACTCCACAAGCCCCGAGAGCAAGCAGCAAGAGGGAATTTTGACCCGTGACCAGGACAGGTCAGGTGTGTGTCTGTATGTTTCTGTTAGTTGTACTGTAAACTAGGGCTGAACAATTTGGGAAAATAATCTAATTAGTATTTTTTTTTTTTTTACCAATTGCAATTTGATATGCAATTATTTTTTCCTTTCCTTTTTCCATTTTATATGTTAAACACAAGTAATATATCATTCTATATTATGACTAACACAATATTAGATAGATTAAACAAACCGTTCTTTCCTGTAGGCCAGGCCTATGTCATGATGAAATTAGATGATGCATGAACTGATATGAATGACATATTTTTATTTAACTACTTCAATCACAGTAGTATATTGACTGATTTGTTTAACTTATAGCCTTGTAAGCATGTCAGTTGTAGTACTGAAAAACTCAGCTGTTTTCAGCTCCGCTGCTACTCTCAGCTTGCATTTTTTATATAGCTCCGGTATGACAACCTGGCTTAAATATGTGCAGGAGGGCATGCTGTACCGCTTATCCAGTGTATTTATCAAAGCCAACTGCTCTACTCTGGCTTGCATGTCACGTGACCAGAGTGTAATCGCAGCCTTTGCAGTTAGAAAAATTTTGTTTTATCACATCGCGATATTACTGCAAATACAATTAAACGTTCAGCCCTTTTGTGAAAAAACCATAGCTGTAGAATACCTTTGCCCTTGAATATCCATGTGAAAGCAATACGTTGCAGGTATAATGCTAAATAAAAAGCCCATGCGGGATAAACTGAGGTAGTTCATTTTTTATTGTAAGATGGTCATAACTCCTGAATGTTCTTCTATAGACAAAACTTAAAAAGTTACTTTCTTCATTACAGCAGCCGGTTACCCTTTGTACATTTAAACCTGCACTTGTTGTGTTCAAGCACTCATAGCACTCTCCATCTTTCAGTGACTTTCTCTCCAATTCCACAGCTGTTTACATACCATTCAGGTTTGCAAGCTTCTTTAGCTTAGCAATTAGCCATGGTTTCTCCTTATTCCTCTCACTCTCCTGCTCTTGATCAGTGTGTCTTATGTTTAGTTATTCCTCTGGCTCCTTTGGTGATAATGATACATGTGATAAATGTAGATTATTTGCCAGGATGGAGGAGAAGCTCAGTGAATTGGATGCGCAGCTTCGCACCATGGAAACCCAATTATTAACTGCTGTACTTAGCAAGCCCCGAGTAGCTGTTCAAGCTGACCTAGCGTAGCTCCTACTCTCTAATGGGCAGTTCACGAGCAACCAGGAAGCCAAGATGGCTGGGTGACTGCCCCAAGCAGAAGCCCATGGTTCACCACCAACCAGTTCATGTTTCAAACAGGTTCTTCCCATTGAGCAACACTTCCGCTGAGAAACCAGCTCTGATCAATGGCAACTCTTCCTTGAGAAATGTGAAGTTAGCAGCACCAGCAACCATAGTCAAATGTATTCCTGGAGCCAGACCAGGTGACAACAAATCCTCTCTAAAACTGCTGGCAAACGATAAGTGTAAATATAGTAAGATTGTTATTCATGTTGATGGTAATGACACTACAATTAATGTTGAGTCAGTGTGTACATATCAAAGACAATGCCGGATTCTGTAGTTTTCTCTGGGCCCTTGCTCATATCCAACCAGTGATGACATGTACAGCTGGATGTCATCATTCAGCTGCTGGCTGTCAAGGTGGTGTCCAGCAATTGACATGGGCTTTGTAGATAATTGGTAGACTTTCTAGGAAAGACCTGGTCTGATTAGGCAGACAGCACACATCCCATGTTGGATGGAGCAGCTCTCATTTCTAGGAATCTAACCAAGTTTATTTGTAGACCATAACCATGACAACCCAGAGTTGAGACCAGGAGGCAGAGTTGCAGTCTTACACGCTTCTCTGCGCTTCCATTAGAACAGTCACCCACCCAAAACCCCACAGAGACTGTGTCTGCCCCCTGACGACTTAAATTAATTAAATCAAAATCAAACAGAAGAGGAGTTATTTATAAGAACCTAATAAAAATGAACATCACCACTGCAATACTACAACAAAATAGAATTAAATATGTACTCTTAAACATTAGATCTCTATCATCTAAAGCTGTATTAGTAAATGATCTAATATCAGATTAACATATTGATATAATTTGTCTTACTGAAACCTGCCTGTGTCTTGAGGAATATGTTAACCTAAATCCAAGGTCACTAATAGGCGGCCCTCCTATCCGGACCTAAACCAATAAAATTAAAATTATTTTACCCGGCGCAGCTTTTCTTGCCTTTACAGCAATGGTTTAGCAGCCCAGGAAACTCACAGACCAATTGCTTACGTTGTGAATCATCTCACGTGATGCTACTCAGCCATTCATTGCGAATTGAGTCATTGACTCAGATACACACACAGGGGAGAGACGAGCCTGGAGGTGTTCAAGCTGTTCAATTGTTAAAATGTTTGGAGAGTGTTAATTATAAAAATAGTTGAGACTGTTAAATTGTGAAATGGAGTTAAAAAAAAGAATAAAGGAGAAACTCAAGATATACTTTTTATTTCATTTTTCTAAAGCTAAGCACTTTATTTGAAGATTGTATTATTTTTCAAAAAGTTCTCTGCTATGTACGTATTACTTATTACAGCCCTTATTTTCCTTTAAATGAGAAAACGACATTTAATTATTATTAGAGAAGTTATTATTTATAATCCCTCCAGTTCGCTCCCCTGGACCAACGATCGGGACGTTTGCTTGATGACATTTTGTCTAACTGGACCTCTTTGAATTTTAATTGAATACCCCTAGCCCAAATGAATCCACTCCCCCCAGTCACATTAATACACACATTCTTCAAGGCACCGGCCGGGAAGGTAGAGCTGCAGCCACCGTCAACTTAAGCCTATTAATCAAGCCTGAACTTAAACCCAATCATAAAGTTTTGTTTATAGTCTTTCACAGCCAACCTGGAAAACACTACAGCCAATTTTATTTGTTACAGTGTACCGCGCTCCTGCCCTGGACTCAGAATTCTCAGTTTTTAAAAAAAAACAGATATTGTAATTATAGCAGGTGATTTTAATTTTCATGTGGACGTCGATAACGATGGCCTTAGCACTGTGTTTATCTCATTATTTGTCAGCTTCTCTCAGAATGTAAATAAACCCACTCAGTGTTTTAACCACAGCCTCGACGACACTGAAATTAGTCATTAGGCAAAAATGTCTTCACTAGATGTCTACCTGATAGAGCTGTAGCTAAATTTAAGGGAGTGATTCCATCAGCACTTAATTCAATGCCATGTCTCAACATAACAGAGGACTCCTGTGCTAACTTTAGTCCCTCCCCAAGAGACCAGAACAAAAGAGGTTAGCTCCACGTTTGAACTCCCAGACCCACAACTTAAAACAAACATGGAAAAAACCTGAAAGGATATAAGAATCCCACTTAGTCTGGCAAGATCACCTAAAAACATATGGGAAGGCCCTCTGTAATGCCAGAGCAGCCTATTACTCAATAATAGAGGCAAATAAAAACAACCTTATGTTTTTTTTTCAGCACTGTAGCCAAGCTGACAGAGAGTCATAGCTCTATTGATCCAAGTATTCCTATAGCTCTCAGTAGTAGCAGTAACTTCATGAGCTTCTTTAAAGATAAAATTCTATTAGGAACAAAATTCATTCACTTCCTGCCCTCAACCTGCAACAATTAATCTTCAAACACGGGAACCTTAGAAACAGCTGTAAAACCTGACATACAGTATATTTAGACTGTTTTTTCTCCTCTATGAACCTCCATTGATTAACTTCAACAATTTCTTCATCTAAGCCATCAACCTGTCCAATCCCAACTAAGCTCCTTATGTGTAACATATGGCCAGATCTGGCCAGAATTTTAGTTTAAAATGTTCAAAAAATATGAACTAACACTATCAATAGTATGTGAAGGAGCCACAGTGATGATGTCATGACCAAGACCTCCATCTATTGTATTTAAGAGATAACTACTCAAATGAGCATGCTAGCCAACTAGCTGCGTACCGCAACGTGCTGTAATACCATTTTATGACACTAAATGCTGTGTGAAGCAAAAGACGGGTGAATCCTGGTGTGGTTTTCCACCACTGGAGACAGCTCTGGGTAAAGAGATGCGGTTTGATGCCGAGCTACAACTATCCTTTTGGCCTGGTGAGTAACATCTAATGTTCGTCTGTAGCGAAAAGTATCATTAGTGCAAATGACAAAAAGTACCGACAAACACTTCTAGTGGCAAAAATGTATGATTGATGATGTTGACTGGCGTTTTAGTGATTTAGTAGAATTTAGCCTGTTCCTGCGGCTGTTGTTCAGCTAGTTGTGTCAGTATTTAAAGAGACCATTTCATCCAGAACCAGTGGGTTCAGGATCCACTGCCTGATACTGTATTTATTTCAGAATATTCATATCTATCCTTACTATTTATTATACACACACAACAGACCTAACATGTTTGAATATAAAGAACTTGTCACATGTTTGTCTGTATCTGGACCAGATTCCAGTCCAGTCATCCAGAGACCAGCACCTGCTTTTTCTTCTGCATCTGGCCTCATCAACCATCAACAACCACATTACAGTAACACCTTGGAGCATTATCCCTGCACATAACAGATCTATACTGGGATCTCTTGCATAGTTTTTTTTCATAGTTTTATTTTTTTAATATGTGTATCTATGTATATTTATCTTTTTGACTGTTGCAGTATTTTACCTTTTTATTATTTCCTGTTAATGTTTATTGGATACTGCACCAAACACCGAGCCAAATATCTTGTAAGTAAAAACCTACCTGGCAATAAACCTTATTTTCTGATTCTGCCTTTGTGATGATGTCATCATCCCTTCCTCATCCTGCTGTAGCCTGACACCCATGTGTCATGCAGTATCAATTTGCCTGCATATTTTTATAGGTAAACAGAAACGTACTGTTTGTATTACAAGTACTTAAAATTTGTTTTAGTTCTATCAACAATTTTAACCATCAACAATAATGCAATGCACATGTAAATAAAAAATATAAAGGAACATGGGGAAAACAACAACATGATTAACTGGACAGGGCCGAAGAGGTGAAATGCTATGCTTGCTCCACCCTATGGAGGTGGAGCAAGTAGCACGATCTTACACATTAAACCTTTAAGGAAGTTTTACCCTTAGAACTTCTTTATTGTATGTGATCAGTCTCTCTTCATTAATAGACTATGTACCACAGTCCTTTAAACAGCTGTAATTAAACCTTTTCTTAAAAAGCCTATTCTTGATCTAAGTGTTTTAGTCAACTACAGGCCTAGATCTAACCTTCTAGGCCTAGATCTAGCATTCTTGAGGAAGCAGTCAACACTCAGTTGTGTGACAGTTGTGTGAGTATTTTTCAGTCAGGATTGAATCATAGCACAGAGGAAGCTCTGGTGAAAGTTACAAATGACCTCCTAATTGCATTGCACAAAGGATTTGTCTCTATACGTGTCTTGTCAGATCTTAGTGCTGCATTTCATACATCCTATTACAGAAACTAGAACATTTAATTGGCATTAAAGACACCTCACTAAACTGGTTTAAGTCCTATTTATCAGACTGATTTCAGTTTGTAAATGTTGACAATGAACCTGTACACCAAGTGCGCAAAAGTTAGACACAGAGTTCTACAAGGTTGTGTACTTGGACCAAATCTATTCACCTTATATATGCTTCCTTTAGGCAATACTAACAAAACACTCCATTCACTTCCATTTTCATGCAGATGATACCCAACTATATTTATCAATGAATCCGTAAGCCAAACTTTAAGCATGACTTAAGGACATAAAAACCTGGATGACCTGCAATTTCCTTCCATATACTCTATATGGCACTGCTTTGACATGACTGTAAGGAATCTTTGAGTTATCTTTGATCAGGATATGTCCTTTAACTCCTGTATAAAACAAACTTCAAGGACAGCCTTTCATAACCTTCGTAACATTGCAAAAGTCAGGCACATCCTCAAAAAGATGCAGAAAAACTACTCCATGCATTTGTTACTTCTAGGCAGGACTACTGCAGTTCGTTATTATTAGGATGTCCCAATAGGATGTTCCAAAGCCTGCAGTTCATCCAAAATGCTGCAGTGCGAGTACTGACAAGAACGAGAACAATATATGATATTTCTCATGTGTTAGCATTTCTGCACTGGCTCTCTGTAAAAACCAGACTAGAATTTAAAATCCTCCGCACCTACAAAGTCCTTAATGATAAGGCACCATCATATCTTAAAGAGCTCTTAGTACCCTATTACCCCACTAGAACACTGTGTTCCCAGACTGCTTGGATGCTTGTATAGTTGTTAGAGTCTCCACAAGTAGAATAGGAGGCATTCCACATTTAGGAGTAGGCTTAAAACTTTCCTTTTTGATAAAGGGCCTTTAAACATCCCGTAGTTATGCTGCTATAGGCCAATACTACTGGGGGACTTCCCATAATGCACCAAGCTCTTCTGTGTGCATTCATATGCCCTTAATGCATGTTACTAACTCAGCACCTTTTCTCTCCCTTAGTTTTGTGCTCTCATCTCTCTCCTGTCACTTTCTGCCTCCAGAGTCAAATCTGCATCTGAGATTGCAAGTAAACCGCTGCCCCCGTGATCCTGCTCAATACCCACTGCTACCATTATTAGTCTTATTATTATTAGTCTTATTATTGTTGTTCATGATGTAGAGGGTCCAGGTGAAGGCTCCACTAGAAATGATAATCTTCTAATTAAGTTAATTCTTTGTGACCTATCTGACATAAGAGAGGGTATAAAAAAAAAAAAAAAAAAAAAAAAAACATCCTAAAAAAAGCACCATAAAACTCAAATTTAAGATAAGGTTAACATTAAGTAGTGAAGATGGTTAATTGATGATGATGATGATGATGTTATCGCTTCTAACATTTATGTGTGTGTGTGTGTGTGTGTGTGTGTGTGTGTGTGTGTGTGTGTGTGTGTGTGTGTGTGTTGTATAATATTTTAGATAGCCAGTGATAAATGACAGAAGTTTCCCTCTAGTGAATGTAGTTCTGGGAATCATGAGGTATAGTGTTTCTGAAATTGTGAAACAAGTCCATAAAATTGCAGAGAAGAGAAATTGTGCTGCAATGTAGCCATCAACTAGACCATTAGCAACAGCCAGTAAACTCCAAACAGATGAAGGGTTTCAGCTCAATCACATCAAAAAATAATAGTCAATGACAATAAACAGTCATGAGAAAGGGAGAGAGGCAGAGAAAGAGTAATATCAAGAGAAAAGAGGGCGATGGAAAGACAAAGAAAAAGAGAAAAAAAAAACTTTACTGTTTTCTGTCAATCCTTAATTACGGCTCTCTGTTTATTTACTCTCCATCCATCCCTTTAAAGCTGCAGGGCCTTTAACACCCTTAATCAACCTCTCTCCCCTGCAGGGCCTGTAGCAGGCATCTTCACTCGCCTACGTAATTGACTCTTCGTGTTTGAGAGGCAATAAAAGTTTATGACTATTAAACATAACATCAAGCCGGCTGTCTTTTTACCAAACTATTAGTGGGGGGAAGGCACGTTGTGAACCGATAATTAATTGCTTACTCTGGGGATGCCTAATTACCAATTGTTGGTGTTATTAGCTGATTAGTGGGTGGATTTGACAGCCCTGAAAGGCTGTCAGTTGACAGAAGAGAGGATGGGGCATCCACTTGTGCTTAGAGGTGCCAATATAATTGGTCTTTATTTTTTGAAGTATGCAGCTTGCAGTCTCATAGCGATCAGGAAGTGACAGAGCTCTTGTATGAATCCCAAAGCTCCCAGTTGATTTAATTTTGGTGGACTGGAAAAAAAAAGGCTAAAAGGATAATTAACTTCTTGTCTAAGCCCCAACAACATGACTCACATGTTGGCTTTTTACGTGAATTATGCAATAAGTGAGACGTACAGTATAGCAGATGACATTTAATCAAGTGTATTCCCACATGTTTCAACCGTCTAGGACATTCTATATTCAACACAACCTCATCCAGGTGACACCTCGGGGTCAGAACATATAGAAACAGCCGCTCGCTTCCCTGTATAATTGGGTGTATTTTTAGGGTTTGGTTTGAAATTGATATGGGAGATAGTGGTGCTGCTCAGTGATCCATCCTTTGGTGCCAACCTTGGTGGCCGCAGTGACAAATTTAGACATAGAGGGTTCTCTTCCACCAAATTAGATCAGGCCAATGGGCCATGAAAAACTTGTCTCCATGTCCCTGGGAACGAGGGAAAGCCAAAGTGCTAGAGAAATTAACTTTCCAAGTCAGAAACTCTATCAAGACTTCTACACTCATCCACATTATTGCAGTTTATCACACTGTGAAGTGAAGATTGCAGAACTACCCAAACATGCATAAATTATATTACATATATTATTTATGGCACTTAATTGTATATTGTTATCGTTTAAATTACATTTGTTTGTTATTGAGCCATTAAATATAGATGAAAGAAGAAAATGTAAGTGAGACAAGGGCAGTTTTAGGTTTCAAATCATTTTAAAATATTATGGAATCTTGCCTATGAACACTACAGGGTTTTAAATGTTTACTGCCTTATTCTGATCCTAACCCACACACACAAACTGTCGAGACATCTTAACTAAGGCTGTATCCAGGATCACTCCCTCATTCACTTCTCCCTATGGAGGAGACAATATATTTTACTCTATGGCAAGCAGTAAATTAAGATTTTGGACACTTATTAGTCATCAACACTTTTGGGATTATGGGAATTTTTGAGGGCTATATACAGTCTGTAGTAAATACATTTCACACTCACAGTTGGGGCACTCAAATAGAATGGATGAGGGTAAATGCAGTGCACTTTGTAGTGAATAACAAGGCTTAATTTAATATGAATTCCGTTTCCTTTTTCTTGTTCCTATTTCGAAACTTTGATGTTCTAGTAAGAGATTACCATAACCTTATTTATCTTTAAATTGATCTAAATCAAATATCCGCTGTACACTAGGGCATTGTCTGTCACTAGAGCTGAAATGCCTAGTCAATTAATTGACAGGAAATTAAACGGCTACAATTTTGATAATCGAGTGATTGTTTCAATCATTTTCAAACAAAAATGAGCTCAAACTATAGGGGGAAAAAGAAATGCTTTGCTGTTTTTTATATAGACATTTGAAGATGTCACCTTCAAGTCTAGTCTTGTCCTCCATCACCGGTTGATGTTACATAGTGTGAGTGTTGAGTTAGACCTACTGTTTTTTTGTGTCTGTAAAATCCTTGGAAACATACTTGTGATAACAGAACATAATAAATATTTATAAATGCACTTGTACTTGGAACAAAAAACCACTCTGTCTCAAACCTCCTAGAATTTATATAGATGTATTGTAAATGCCGAAGGAGACATGGTCACATAAGGGAAGAAAAACCAGCTGTAAAGAATAAATAAATACCCATGGCAGGAGTGCTGCCAACAAAGTAGCAACAGAGAGGGAGGATGGAGACAGAAAATAATCATAGAGTAAGAGACATTACTTCCCTTTTCTTCACACAGACCGTTTGCACAATTCCAGAGCAGATTATTTCTCTAAGTGCTCAATAAGAGGTGGTGGATTATTGAAAGGGGGTATGGGAAGCCCACTCGTTGCCACTCTGCTCCATCAGAATACATAGAGGGACACAGTCAATGGACAGAAATTGTCCTTGTGTGCATGTGTGCGTGTGTGTATGTGAACAGACTTTAGTTGAATGAAGGTGGTGCGTCATCCTTCTTCTGGATGTGGAGATAGAGTGAGACCAGGATTTACTTTTGACAGAGGGATTGGGACCTGAATGAAGCTGTCTTTTTATCAGTTAGTTAAATAGGGCCAAACCCTATCATTTTGCAGCTGGTAATTTGGCATGGTGGCAGCCGCGTTTGATCAAAGTTTGGCATAATTCAAAGCACATTTTGATCATCTATGTCAAGGCCGGAGATTGCAGAAGGAAAGGTCTGGACCAATACTTTCAAAATTGGTTTTGCTTTTTGGAAGTTGGAAGCCATTATGTTGTATGGAAACACCTTAAATATTTATAGCTGTGAGTACATTTCATACTGTAAACAGCCTCAGAAACATGCAGTGTACAGTATAACCCTGTGCTCATAGCAGTGTGAGCATAGTTTAGTGACTTTCATTCTTGCCTTAAAAATGTAGAGTCAGAATCAGAAGTTCTATTTTTGGTTCCCATAAGTTAACAACATGGAAACCAGAAGAAGGAAAGAAGAAATAGATCATGTTTAACACAAAAAATGATGGCTGTCTGCAACATTAGTTATTTGCATTATGGTATGTAGAGTAGGATTGTGGATTTTCGTTTCGCTTTTCGCTCTGTGTCCTTTGAAGGTTATGGTATCTTACGGAAGCAAAAGTAAGTAAATTATCCGAGATAAAAGATTTTAGTGGTATGTTCAGGGGCTGCCTGCATCCTCAAGCTTTTTTTTTTTCTTCACGACATGTGGTCACATAATTAGAACATTTAAACGTTGCAGGTTGAAAGTGTTCTTGATGATCAAGGCTTAACTGACTAGAAAATCTGTATTTATGAAGGTAACACAGCTTGCCCTCAGGCAGGGTTAAAGACTTCAAATGGGGGTTGCTGGTGATCAGTTTGCTAAATATTGTCTGCTTCTTGAAAAAGGAAAATGAGGCACGAGGTTAAAAGAAAAATCAGCTGAGAGCAGAGAGAGGGGCGATTATGGCCTCACTGGATAGAAACAAGTTCTGATTTTTGTAGCCCTGATGGCTATAAACCAGCAGAGCAGGACTACCTGCGGGACGTTTGAGCCAAAGCTCTAAGGGCCATGGCTCTTCTTAACAACAGTCGCACTCGCGTTCAATTACCGTTAACTTACAATCAATAAGATGACCTATAACACATGAGTAGAACTTGGCTGCCTTCACTGACGCCTCCATTTTGGAGAAAAAGAAAATCTTCTTCAACTATAGATTTTTCCCTTGTCCTTAGGCTGGTCAATTACATCAATAACTCCCAACAACAACACCAACAGAAGAAAATAAGGTGAAGCAGCTCCACGGTGAGTTCAGTCCCCTTTCTTTCTTGACGTTCTGCCAGGCAGGTTGTAATTTTTTTTTTTTTTTTTTTTTGTTCTCCTTTTTCCTTTTCACAGCCTTGCTGCAATTTTGTAGCCGTCAGAGCCTGGCAGCATGGCAGTTTTACTGCACTCCCTCACCGCGTATCACGACAAGATGGAATCACTGCCTAGAGGTTGGCAGCCAGTGAGACATGGCCTGTATGCTAATGACAGCACAGGAGGGGGGGCACTATACCCGGGCAGAGCCGGTGCCAAACCTCCATGCCAGTGTGAGTTACAGAAGCAGCAGTTTGCTGAGAGCAGTGGGAGGTCTCCATGTAATCACTTCACTTTGTATTCAGCAGAAAGCAAAGTCACAAAACATAACTTTCGTTTTTTTTTTGGAGATGAGTTGATGCATCTGAACCAAACGAGAAGTGGGTGTGGTAGTGCTGGAGGTCAGAGATGGTGTATGTCTCAGTGTACACATTTATGAGTGTACATGTGCCGCACCCATCAGTCACACTGAGCAGTATTGCTACGAAGCTGAAATTCCAATTTTTATTAAAACACCTGCTGTGAGAGTGATATGTGCTCTTTTTAATACCTAGAAGTTGTGCTAAAGAGTAGGATTAATAAAATCTCACCCATAATCAAGTACTGTAGAGGTCACATATCACAAAGGAAGGGCTTCCCCTACTGTGCATTATTAGCATCCCTTGTCACTAATCCCTCTATCCTTGCCTTAGTGAAGTTTAAAACGAACTCCTAAAGCAGCCCGCTTTCATTCATCTTTAATAATATCCCCTTTGTGGCTCTTTCAAGTTGATTTGTAATTGTTAAGCCTCTAAAGTCAAAGGCTGTGCAGTGCAGGCTCGGACAAAAGGTTTGTTGGAGCAGTCTAGGCCGACAAAAGACTAAAGACATGAATGGGCTCAGTGGGGAGGATGTGGTTTGCTGCAAAAGAGTGAAATAGCACTAAAGTAAGGTTTAACATGGAGAATGAATGAAAAGAATGTCAGTTCATGAGCTGGAACTGAAGCTCGTTACTCAGACAGGAATATCAGAGGCACAGGGAACTTTATTCTTTTAGGGATATTTGATGATGAAAGTCATGTGGAGAGATACTGGTGGCCTATGTGCACACTCAAAACAATGAAACTTGTTATTCCACCCACCTTTGTTTGTGCCTGCCAAACAATGAAATGGCAGATAGCTATTGATCAGGCTGGATCTGTCTGTATGTATCTTAGCTGATACCTCAAACAGAACCGGTCTGGGCCCTATAGAATGAAGCGACAAGCAACATAGTCTCAGAATCTTTGTGACTGGTGGTTCACCAAAACTTTGGCGAGACTAGATATTCAGTCTCAAAGGTGTTAACAACGTGCTCTGTAAACACAGGGCCTTTTAGCTAATACAAGTGTGTAGCAGAGGAGGGAGTGGTTGACAGTTTGTTACGACAAGTGCAATAAAACCGTTCCAACTAGTCTTAGTAATCCCTTTAAAACCAAAGATGGACAAATGTCGACCCGAAACATCTGTAAGTCAGGACAAAATATCAACGTTTTTTTTAAACTCACACAATCTGGCAACTAGCAGGGATATCTGCTGCTGATGGCAAGGAAGCAAGTCCTGACTCTAGCAGTAGCAGCTCTCAGCTACAAAGAGAAGCCCCCAGCCCCTACTTCCCTTTGCAGGGACATGGACCTTGGGACCTTGGAAATCTAGAGGCAGGTAAGAATATAGCTGCTGCTCCTCAACACTAAAAGACGGCAGTTAAAGTGGTATAAGCATGTGATCAGGATGCCTATACCAGCTCCTTGCTGTGACCATATTCCAAGCATGTCAAACAACACCCACTGACAGACCCAGAAACATGTCTCTCATCTAGCCTGGAAATGCCCTGAGATCTCACAGGAAACAGTGGAGGACTATAGAAGAAGAAGGACGTGCTTTACATAGACTCCTGCCTCTGCAACCCAGACCCTGATGATAGGTGGAAAATAGACTCATGATTGGAGTGTGCTCAGCCATCATGGCTGCAGAGGTATGTGTACTATATATTTTACCAATGAGATCTATAATCCCCGAAACAATTCACATTTGTCGCATATGGCTCCTGGACAGCAACCAACCTTTTAACGTAACCTGCCTTCATGTGAATGTACTGTACCCAGTGTCAACAAAATTTACACTGACTGGCATGATCTACGTGCTGCACCTTGCACTGACAAAGTGATGAGTTTGCTTTGTCCACTCCCATCATCAGGTTTAATGATACTGGGCTACTCTGAAACATTCAACTGGTAACGCTCGTACTGACTCCAAATCAGTGACATATCCAAATGAAATGAAGATAATATCATCAAGAGCAAGCACTGATGCAGGGAAAATACCTCTTCCCTCTTACTGAGCATGTCAAAGGTGATGAAACGAAACAACATTAGCAGAGCAAATAGATGCAGGCAGACTTGCATGTGACATACTGTCGAATTATGTGGATGGCTGGCAATGGCAAGGAAATGGAGACAGATCTGCATGCCAAACGATTGATTGTTATCCCCTGGCTCAGTTGAACACAACCCTTCATTTATATGATAAACAGCTGAATTGTAATCCAGGCACTTGTCTTTCCCTTTCCTTTCATCCCCTCTCATTTAGCGCTGCTGTTGCATTATATTTCATCCCTCTATCCTAGTGGTCATACCTCTTCCCCACTCTTTCTCTCTCTTAGCTTATGTGTCACTATACCATCACTCTCTGTCTGTATCAAACAGCAGTCAGATGGAGGGGGGGGACCATATGCAAAACCTGCCACCTAATTGGCTTCATGTAGCGTTAGCAGACACCTCAGCTGTGTGTTTCTCTCCTGTTAACATGTGGCATGGCCTGTGGGAATGAGTAAAAGTGTGTCATATTTGTGTGCAGATTGTTCACAGCACAGTCTGACTTTGGTCTGCGGCTGCAGCCACATAGCACACAGTTCACCTACATAAACGCACAGACATTACACAACCTCAGGCCATGTCCTATTGAGTGTAATGTGACCAGTGCAGCCCCCTGCACAGTTATGAATAACATAACATTAACTAGCATGGAGTCAATTACACACAATGACTAAACTAGACCTCTGTGAAGGTGAAAACGTTGATACCATGCCAGTTGTAATTACCCTGCCAAAAGATTTTTAAAGAACGTGTTCACCCATGTTCGCATTCATTTGTCAGTGTGCAAATGAGTTTTTGTGTGTGTGGGTGGGACATTGTTCTAATCTTAAATAAAAAATATTCTATTTGCTGCCCAATGTAACTACATTTTTCTTTATGTTCATTTTTGTGACCTTTAATAGGCCCAGTGTTTGTCCAACAAACTACAGACATCTTTCCAATTTCAAAAGTGCAGAAAAATGTGCCCTGAAAATCTCACCAAGCACAGCTAATGAATCATCTCTCACACACACACACACACACACACACACACACACACACACACACACACACACACACACACACACACACACACACACCAAAGGAATAGAGAGGGTGAAAGAAAAAGTCACAAGAAGCACACACAAAGTTCAAGCACTGTTTCAAGCCAGTGAAAGATATTAAAGGATAGAGAGGCACAGAAACGAACAAGAAAAGGACAAAGTCACAATTCTGCGCATATATCAAGGTTGTGGGAGTTCCTAAATTAAGTACATTATACATTCACTGGAGATACGAATTTAAAGTAAAGTGAAAAAGTTATACTTGTAATGCACTGAGATCAAAAGTGATTGGTCATATTTTCAAAATCTGTTACTTAACTTTAGTGTGTTGACTATATCCCCACAACCCAACTCCACATCCCCCCATCTCTGGTGGTTTACAAATGCAAAGTTGCTTGATGTTGGCTGTTGAAATAATGAGGAGCTTTCTTCCTGCACAGCACCTTTGATATGTTAAAGAAGTCAGACTCACCAACTGGCAGCAGCATCTGAACTGAACAAGCTTTACCTTCTGGAAACTAAAAGGAAAGAGTTGCAGAAAGATCAACAGAGGGGGGGGGGGGGGGAAAGTAAGGGGGAGAGCGAGGTGGTGGAATGAAACAGGTGAAAGAATATAAGCCATCCGACCCCCACAGAGAGAAATGGATGAGGAAGGGGTACTACTTCGGAGTGCAACATTAGTTATATACTCATTCAGATCCACTCATGGATGACTGACAGTGCCACCGGCATATCAATGGAAATACATTTGAAAGGCTACAAAACTCCTACAGGCAGTATGGCAGAGGAGCTCCCTCTGGGTAAATGATTGGAGAGGTGAAGTTGAGATCAGCCATGCTGCCTCACCCAGTAAACTATTACTCGAGGTCAAATCACATAAGTGGACCTCTCTGCTGCTGTGAAACGGTGAGACGAAGCATTACACCTGCCTGATCACTTGCAGATTTTACTCTCGGTCTGCATAAGAGAAAACCGGTCTAATCTTGGATAGCCATATATGCTTTTCTTAGAACAGAAAATGAAGCCAGAGGTGCAGCTGCCAGGGGCATGTGCTGAGAATCTCAGCTCACACTCAGAGCCAACCAACATGTTGCCTTTGGCATTGCAATTTCTAGTTATCCCAAGTTTTCCATTTCCATGATTTAAAAGTGTTTCCCATACATTGATTCATTTGTGGATGCTCGCAACAATATCAACATTGACCACCACATTTTAATTTTAAATTCTTTTACTAATTCAAATGAGTAAAATCTCATTTCATTGTAGAACTGTGCGCTATGTATTGATTTGCTCTCTCTCTCATAAACACATTAACACCAGACCGTTTTGTCATTGTCGGACTGGCCATTGGGAGCACCGGGAGAAATCCTGTCGCATCTGGGGGCCAGTGGTCCGTCAAGACATCCATAAAGTTTTGATCATCCCCATCTATTCCTTTACCGGCCCTCTCTGTGTGCCTGTCATGCGGGGTGCACAGAGGGTGCTGCGTATGTGTGCCAGGACTGGGCTCACTGGCCATTAACAATATATTTGTTGATTACACAACCCCACCAGCTACTGCAACAAATAGAATCTAATTCTGTGGGAAATGCTGAGATTTAACTAACTGCAAGTACAGGATGTCAGATTCTCCTGCAAACTGCTCCCTTTTAAGGATAGGGGAAAATGCTGATTGATTTTACCATAGACACTTAGGATGATGGCATCTTTCATACAGCATTTTAACAGCAGCAATCTCTGTTCGCACAATTGGCAACAAAGCACTGTTATACAACTAAAATGAAAGAAAAATGCTATGAAAAGAAAAAAATGTGCTTGTGTATAGTGTTATCAAATAAATACGGAAAATGTCTTCAAAATTGATGCATTTGTCACCATACTCAGATTTGAGCTTTTTGATGTCATATATAAATTTTAGGAAATCTGTAGGTGATGATTGCTAATTTGTGCAGCAAGGGATGAAAGCAAATGCTGCACTTACCAGTTTTAACTTAAATACCAGGGTTGTGTATGTTTAGCTGTGGTGCCAATCATATCTGATTAAAGCTATACTGAGACTGAGAAGGTGAAAACATAATTTATGTGCTACAGCTCAAGGCTCAATTAGATTTTTTAAGTCCCAAGCTCAAATATATGTTTCACAACTTAAAGTGGCACTTACACATTTGCTAATTATGAGGAGTACAGGGTTTTCCCTACTATTATAAAACTTAGCATAGTTTTTTGGCTGAGGCACTCTGCCTAGGATTTCTCTACCACTCTGGAGAGAAGGGTTTTAATAGTAAACAGCATGGCAGGAAATCAAAACCCTTTGTGTTCCATCTGGGGTTCCCAGCACTCACTGAAGAGGTAGGAACACTAAGATAGATTCCTCTCAGTGGGCTGGAAATGCATAAGTCGTGTGCTGCAGAGAGGAATCAACTACAGCAGTAACTCTACCAGCTGGCTAGTGGCTACACCCACTGAGAAAGTGACAGACGTCCATTCACTATAAGGCTTGTTTAACAATTTTCATTTTGTATGTGCAATAACTTTTTGGTGCAAGAAAATTTTTAAGGTTCACTTGAGGAATTACTTCATCAGCGAGAATGTAAATGCGTAGTTTGAAGTTGAATAACATCAAATTTTCTTGGAGAGGGAAAACCCTGGAGTACTACTCAAGTCTGTGAAAATAGTTGAATCATATCTTCCACGGCTCTGATGTGAACTTGTGATGGGAACCCTAATAATGTCATCAAGATTATCTAGGCCCAAGCCTGGAGACTGCAAGCTACAAAAAGCCTGTATTACAAACTAAGGGATACATTTTTGAAATATATGCATTTACCAGGCAGAGGAAGATTTAACAAAAAATGCTACTGAGTTGCATCATGGGAAATGTAGGATCCAGCAGTTTTTGAATTTGACTAAAAATAAGGATGACTGAGGCTAAGCTGCATCAATTTGGGTGATTTTTTTTTTTTAATGCATCACTTGCAAGACTCAGCACAAGACACAACAATACCCACAACATTGTGAACTATCCATTTGTTCATATATTTTGACAGTTGAGACTCAAAACTTACAAATGCTCTTCTATATATCTACCAGACTAATGAATAAAGGCATGGCTTAGAACGATAAAAGTTAAAGACCCAGAGCGGATTGTATAGCTGTTCAAGAGTCTAGCTGTCCTTAGAAACTGTCTGTGCACTTAATGCCTACCATTTCTTTATATTCTGCCTATGTTATTGCAAAGGCCTGAACATACTGCAGCTGGGATATCTGGGATGTTAAAAGATGTGCCATGATTTCCTGAGGGACGGCTAGTGGTTGACATGACGGATGGCTGGAAGTATGAAAACCATTGATGTGCCAGGCAGACTTAACCATCCTCAAGAGAGACCTGCTCTACACCGCAAAGCGCTTTTCCACACTGGGCAGTGCTAGTTCCTATGAAAATGTCTCCAGATTTATAGTTTAGTGAATTCCCTCTTAACTTGTATTGCAAGTTTGAGCTGTCCTTCTAAAACTGTCATTTCATCTTTATACCCATAATGAATATCTTTTCAGCATTGTTAAAAAAAAAAAGGAAAAAGAAAAAAAAACTGTGGCTCTGCTGTTACAACTCTACAAATGGTCAAAACAGCTGTGTAATCAGACATAAATGAAGTAGAGATAAGCCCTTCAAAAGGCACATTCACACTGTTAAATGATTTATTCAATTCTCCCACCACAAATACCACCGAGCACGCATGTTGACACTTTGATTCAAAAATGAAAAGTTAAAACTTTTCATTTCTATTTAAACCTTTGAGGAATTAGCCTTGGAGAGCCAATGGAGCACACATCAACTCTCCCCCTCTTTTTATTTTCTTCCTCTGTCATCCTGTCTCTCTCTGTCTCCCTCTTTCACCTTTGTTTTCTAATACTTTGGCTGGGGAAATGATAAGGAGAGGCAACAAATGATAGGAGGGACAGTCACCCATCTGTTGGCTGATGCATTATTGATCCCTGGCTCCCATCAGGGTGAAAAGTGAAGGTTTCTGTGGTTAGAGTCACTCAGACCATACACACTGGGAGAAAAACATACAGATACACATCCACATGAGTCTGCTTGTGCATGAACTTGCACACAAGATTTGTCTGTCTCCTATTCAATTATTACGGTATACATGTGAGGCATTCAGATGATTATTCTCTGCTGTGATTCCTCTGCATAATTCTGGTTAATAAGGCTCTATTTGAGTCAATTTTGAAACAGACAACATCTGACACCTCAGTGTCTGTGTGACTATGAAAACCCTCACAACAAAAAAACCCTTCTGTGAACTTCAAAGATTACAAATGAAGCAGATGATGGCTGTGAACGGCGGGTAGTTTTATGATATGTTATGTACAAGACGACAAGATGCGTTGGGAGCACTGAGGGCAAATTAGACAGTAGATTAATTATGCTGAATACGTGGCCATATCGCCACATGCTATAAATGTCCTCATCTCCAGCCTGTCTGCAGCAAACAGATGAGTTCATAAACAGACAGTGGAGGACGGTCTGTGTCCTGAGGCAAACGTGTGTGTGTGTGTGTGTGTGTGTGTGTGTGTGTGTGTGTGTGTGTGTGTGTGAAAGAGAGAATATATCTGGGAGTGAGTTGTAGCGACGTGTGTGTGTGTGTGTGTGTGTGTGTGTGTTGTATCCCAATGGTGAAATAGATGTGGAGCAATCAGTCTTTTCCACCTCATAAGTTTGGGTGGTGTGTATGTTTGTCTGTATCTGTGTTCAGTGTGTGAATCCATATGCACAACACTCTTGCCTTCACATTGCACAGTGGTCTTGTCAGCGTACTGTGTTGTAAACAGTCTGTTGTGACACTTTAATAATGTCAACTTGTTCTCTTATGTTTACTGTCAATGCACTGAATGCATGCAAATTCCCATAGTTTTAAAACTGAATGGCAGAAATTCCAACTAAATTTGACTACAGCTGAATTTACTTTCTGCAGAAAGGGGTGATGACTAGTGTTCTGTCAGCTATTATTAGATTTAGTCTTATTCTTAGTCCTGCATAGGGCTATAACGATATCAGATTTTCACTTCACAATTCACGATAAAAGAAAGCTATATAGAAAGAATTCACAATAACATTATAACAATATGTATAGAATTTTGTTTTATCAGTCAAATCAACCTTTACCTTTGTTTATTCTCTGTTTTGTATCTTTTTTGGCAAATAAATAAAATGGCATCCCTCTCAGTGTACAGAAGTGGAGAGAAAGCCTGTAACCATAACTGTGCAAAAGTATAAAAAAGGTACAATTAAAAGGGTTTTTTATATCTAAACTCCAATTTACAACGACAGAAGTGATGATGTAGCTTTAAACTTTCTATGCATTCATTCACTGGAGGGCTCTACTCTGGGACTCCAGAGACTCCACCCTAAAGGATAATTTCGATTTATTTCAATATATTTTTGGAGCTGTGGCCATTGTTTCCAACAGTTAAGAAAACATTGGCTTACACTACCTTACAGGTTTCCTGTGATATGAGGGAATATAACTGACATAACTGATGTGCTCATATTTGGTTTGACCTCCAAGTAAAGCTGTTGGCTCATTTATCTCCTGTCTGATCATCTGAATGATCATGTTTCACCATATTTCCAGATCTCAGCTATTAAGAAAAAGAAGAAGACAATCATTACTTTCTGCTTGTATCCCTAATTAATATCAGCGCATTCTACAATTTAATATTGCAAAGTCATAGGGAAAGATGATTTTATTTCTATTGCATTGAATTATTTCCAAAATGAATGCAGGAGAAGCAGAGATATCCACCTTTTAGTCCCATAGTCGCTTTTCTTAGTAAACCTTGGCGACTACATTACCCATGATGAAACTGGATCATGTGTTTTCCCTAAGCCCGGCATGATTTGCTATAAAGGTTATGCAATATATCTGTGTCGGCTGATAAATAACAAACTGCATCGCAGAAATGCCAAACTAGGTTTGAGGTCATTTAGAAAACAACAGTTTAGCTTGAAGGTACAAATGTGTGACCTCCAACCATAAACAAAGCACATACAATTCATATTTTGGGTGGACCAGCATCTTCACTCTCTCAACTGAAGACCCTTCAGCCCAGACCACAGAGGGGTCCTTGAAAATACATCAACCTGCCAGATGTGAGTCAACTGGGACAGGACAATGTGTGATGATTATTACCCTAGAGGTAAAGGCTGACAAGGGAAATCATATAAAAGAAACTATATGCAGGACAGTAAAATGGTGCTACATCAGGAGACACAACTCAGAGAGGTTTCAAATCAAAAAATTCAAGTTGTGTGTGAGAGTCACAGCTACGAAAGCATTCGTGTCTGCATACGTAGCTGTGTTAGGACACTGAACCAGTGATACATGCAGATTAGAGATGTGTCAACCTCCAGCTCCCATGTAAGATTCTTCCTCCGTCTCTTCGTCTCCGTCCAGGTTTCCGGTGGAGTTACAGAGGATGAAGAAGCACGCCATTCTAGTCATTCAATTACACACCCTGGACATGATTCCCCATGAACCGCAAACATGCACACACACACCAGCACACAGTCTCTCTCAATATCTCTCTCTCTTCCCCCTCTCATTGTTGTAATGGAACTCTGTAAATAGGGCCATTTCGAGTTGAACAAGCTTCAGGATGAATTACACTATATAGGCTCCACGAGTCAAGGCAGCAGTGTAATGGATTTTTCCTCTTTTCAATTTTTTTCCTTTTCCTGTCTCCATACGTTATGTATTCTACCAACCAATGCATGTAGTGTATGAAGTGGCTTGTTGAGGCTCAGGAACGAAGGATTAGATAAAAAAAAAAAAAAAAAAAAAAAAAAAAAAAAAGGCCTATTGCTTCGAAGGCTAATAAACTCAGTGTTTCTGTTGGGTAGAGGAGAGATAACTTTGTCCTTGGCTCGCTCATAACCTCATCAGAATCGCTCAATGAATCACCGAGCGCCATAACTCAAGGCTGGGGCAGCTGTGATACAGTTAAGAAATACCCTTGGTGGTGAAAGGGGAGCTGCATCTTCAGTGAAATTGAGTAAAGAAAACATTTTCACAGGTACATATGAAACACAAACAAGGACCTACATTAGTCTCTTTTATAAATTGTTTCTCCAGATCAATTTATGACACGTGTGATATAGAAACACACACACACACACACACTGAGTATATGATTTTTCCAATTTAACAAGAGCAATAGGTGGTGAACAGATGAAAAGTTGATCCTACTATATTCGCACTAATCTCAGTGGTGTAGAGAAAGCATTTAATTCAAGCTGAACGCAGACATGGTACACTGTCTTGTATTATTCACCCTCTAAGTTTTGATCAGAAAACCACCAAAGACAAAAGCTTAGACTTATTAACTTATTCTTGTGTCCAAACAAAGTAACACTATAAAAATAGAAGCTATGAAGAATAGCAGTAGCTTTTTAATTATTCATCACGCATGGCTTAAAAAACTCGTAGCGGAGCTGACAGTTTACACTTTAACCTCAGTCACTGTGTCATTCCACAGCCCAATTAAAAAGCACACAAAGCCTAATCAACTAAAAATATGTCTGTCCTCAAATAATCTTTGAGGTCCCTGTGTTTGGTATACACACTCACGCAGACAGACAGACACACAGGTAATGTTCCTTGTGAAGACTTTCCAGCTTAACTTGTCTCAGACAAACTCAGTAGGGGCTGAGCTCCTAGTTGTGGATGAGAACTGTGCAGCAAACAGACTTACATTGTGAATTAACAGGATTAAGTGTTTTAAGAGGCTTGTCAGGTAAACCTGAACCTGCCTGCCTAAAGACTGAGGCTGACTCTGAGCTACTTTCAGCCACTTTGAAGTCTCCAACTATCTCATCCATGACTGGCATATCAGAAAGCCTGTACAACACAGCTACACAGCTGTGATTTGTCATGCACCAGTATCCGGCACATGCAAGCATGCAGAAGTGAAGGGGTTCACCTGCACAAACGTGTGCACACACACACACACCCACTCAGATGAAACAGGTGAAAACCTGGGATTTAGACACACAGGATGTTTGACGTATTGCCAGCTTTTGGTTTTGGAAAAAGCCCCTGTCAAAAAATATTTCAGTTATTCATTTCTTCCTTGTTTGCAGACATGACACAAGACTGGCAAGATGCACAAAACACACATTCAAGAGTCAGAAAAAAGCTCTTGCTCACATAGTATGCATCCACATTCACACCTTTCATTAATAAAAAAAGAGAAAGATAGTTTTAATAACCTTCTACTACACAGGTATAAAAATTAAATTACACATCCAAGGAAATTAATGAAACAATAGCAGCCCGCTGAAGGAAAAGAGAAATTTTCCTACCGTCTATATTTTACATTAGTTGACTTAAATCAGGTTACCTGATCGCCAACAATTAAAAAATAAAGTGTGAAAAATAGAATAAAGTAACCCAGAAAACTCTTCGACTGTGTCTGCCTTTGATTTGAGAAGCATGAACTCTGGGATGTAGCAGGCTGGGAGGTGGGTTTCTGGAGGCGCAGGAAACCACATGCTGCTAAATTAAATCTGAACTTCAGGGGTCCTGTGACACATTTTTAAGAGAACTGAACATGCTCTGTGGTGGTCCGTATTGCTGAGTTTACCAAAATAGTTTAAATCTCCCACAGTGGTGATGTGTACACAAGCTGTTGTCTAACAGCCCATCAGCCTAATTAAAATGGCTTTTCCCTCTTGCACCCTACAATAAACACAGTTTAGGATATGTGAGTAACAGCTAGACCAAATGGTTTTGATGTACAAACATCATTATTAAGTCAGTGTCACTTGGTATTTCACAAGTAATTACAATCTGACCTTTCAAATCCTCCATCTGACCCTATTTAGCAATCCAAACACAGCTAAAGTCAATATTGCAAATCATAGCAAGATATGAACTTTAGGACAAATGTCAGTATTTGTAATAACTTTTACCTAAAGCTGGTTTGACTTGTAAAATCATAGTCCAATTTTCAAATATTTGCAAATCTTATCTCATGAGAAAAGTGTCCAAAGAACAAATGTTTGCCTTATATCCTACAACTGAAGGACGGCAGAAAACAACAGAAAATAAAGCACACCTCTCCCTGACATTAAATCCAAAAACTAAAGCAACATGAATACTTAAAGTTCTGCACAGCTTATAATGTCTAACTGCTCTAAGAACAGTGAGTGAGAGGGATGGAGGACCGGACTGGGGGCGCTTGGTGACAAGGGTACAGTAAGCACGGCTGCCTTACAGTGGGTGTTATCGCCACAGATCTCCTCAAAGCTTCAACAGTGACACATCTGCTCCCACTCCGCATGAATCTTCCTCTATATTATTAATACCTCACCCAGGAGAGGGAGTTGCCTTCAGCTAGTATCAAAGAACCTGTGCAGACACAGCACTTCATCCGACTCTCAGATCAGGGCTTCACATCACGTACAGAGTGCCAAGAACATAGCCCGGATCAAACAATTTGAAAGGGAGGGAACATCTCGATAACTCCACTAAACCCATAAGGATCTAAATCTTTTCTTTTTCCGCACCTATATCCTCCCTTTAGAGTTACACTTGTATTTTGTGCCCTTTTTTCACATAGTGGTCCTTGCAGCATTAATCAGATGAGGATTATTTTATATGATAAGAATGATGAAGAAGATTATGCACATCAAGCCGGGTAACTGTGTGCATGTCTGAGCACCAAAAACTGTTAAATATTTTGGCCTTAAACCCCAATCTAATTAAGTATACAATCAGGTTTGCATGCTGCTCCATACTGCGCAAGTTTGACTGACAAGTTTATTTGCAGAACAAGTCATGGAAAATTGTGAAAAAAAATGAAACAAAAAAATCCTGTTGCTGTTGTGATCTTGAAATATTTTTAACCTACCTTTGAGGACAGGTTGTTACACTGGAGACACTTATTTGTATATTCAGGAAGGGGCCATGCCAGTTCATGGATTAAAAGTGACCTAAATGTCTGTGTGTGTGTAGTCAAATGACCACAAGCCCATTATGTTTTGTGTGGAAATATTACTTCATCCTGAAATGACCACGGTTGGAGCAGGGCAGTGAGCAGGACACTGCATTAACACCACGTTTTGCCCTAATCTTGGGTCATTCATACAGAGCAAAAATTGCTCACTAAATTACAACAGCCTGTCATTTTGAGGGATTTCAACTCTAAATACCATAGCCGAAAATATCTCAAATGCTACCATTACCCATAAAGCTTTGAAACCAGCAATGGCAGACTGCAGTAGTTGCTATAGAAGTGCGTTCTGCAATGTCTTCAGTGTGAATAAAACTAGCCCTGCAGAACTTCACCTCATCTGATTTTCTTAACACTTTGAATTTTCTTCACATAGGGAACCTCACCACTTCACTTGTGACTGTTTCTTATTACTGTCCCTTCCTCCCATGCATATTTAAAAAAAAATGTTCCCAAAGTGTTCAAACCTGGATGTAGACAGGTTTTTTCTCACAAAGGCTTTGCAATCAGTCACTTACCTCAGTGACAAAGTCAACACAACTTTTTGCTGCTTCACTATAAAAGCCCCGAGGTGAATCACATTACGGAGCATTAATGATAACCGACACAGTATTAGAGTTGATTATAGCATGGAAACGGGGAGCAGTGGTGCTGCTGTCTGGTAGCTGAAAGTAACAGGAAGGCAGGAGCTACGAAACTACTTTAAGTTGAACATAGGGACCATTTAAAATGCCATCTCTTAAAATAGCCGCATATGTTGAGTCAATTTACCATGATGCTGAACCAGCTCAGAGGAGGGCAGGGACCATCACAGTTTAAAATAGAAATAGCACATACTGTGCCGAAGGAAAACTGCAGTCCAGCCCAAAGATTCATAAGCAGCAGCAGGCACTCTGGTCCCCGGCTGCTCACTGTCACCCCATTAAAAGTTACATTTTGATTCTGAGGTAACATTAGAGATGACCTTATACAAATATCACATTTAAATTTCATATCAACCCTACTACTACCCATAACCCTAGGCGATTTAACCCCAATCTGTGTAATGATCACAGATTCTACAGTGTGGAAAACGCTTAACCTTTACCAGGCGGTGTGTGGCTTTAAATGAAACCGTTTCTGATTCAACTGTAGTCTGTAGTAAGACAACCAAGTGTGTCATACAGTATGAGGGCAGTGTATTATTGTATACCAACTTTCTACCAGTGAAGAAAAGTGTAGAGATGCAGCAACTTCCAACAGAGGAAAATAAACTGCAGCTGCAGTTTACTGTGGAAACAAAAAAAGTTTCCCTTCTGAACACACCCAGTCAGTGATGCTACAGGAGGTGTACCTATCAACAGTCAAAGCAGAAATGTGTCCTGTATCCAACTTACAGAAAGCAGCACAGCATCATTTTCTCCTCACTGTGACTCATTGCTGATTCACTCTTTTACATTATAAAATTAAAATATGATGATGAAAGCTCTCTGAAAGCGACATAAACAGTTTGAAGTGGGAGATAAACCTGGCCCTATGCTCGCGTGACAGTTGAGAGGTGCACGAGCCTGCAGAGCCATTCACCACATTAAAGCTCATTAAGGCCCTATAGACATCAAATTTGAATGAATGATTGCTTTTAGAAATACTGTGAACAACTACGTTCACCACTCAGAGCTCAGTGAAAGCAGTTTAGATTCTTAGTTTCCTGCACTCCCTTACACTTTCAAAATTTAATCTAGATGCAATAAGTGAGCTAAAAGCAAAAATATCATTACCAGAGGTTCCAGGTAGTGCTACAGTTCATCTACAGCTTTAACAACTGTGTGGAAAGAATGTGGCAGCTCTGCTACTGAGAATGTTTGACGATTAAATTCAAGACAAGACACATTATATACTAAATATAGTCCTAAGATGAATGTGGTTTCTTGCCGGGAACGTGTAGTTGTGATCGTCGCTTGACAAGAGCTTCAGCCATCATTGCATTTACTAGACAAGAGGTTATAACACGCCCTCTGAGCACCACTACTTCTTCAGGGCAGATTGGAGACTACAGTGAGTAGCTATTGGAAAGTGAGAAGTGCTAGGGCAGGCTAGCTGGTTAGCATGATAACTTCAGAGGAAGAAAAGAAGCAATAGAAACAAGTGTTAACACTAGTGTTACTTTCCACTGCTGGAGACAGCTCTTGGCAAGCAAAGGAATGAAGTTGGCTATGTAGCAATAGCAAAACTTACAAATAGCTCCTTCAAAATGCTAAAGCAGCTCTACTTGAGCTCATGAAGGTACATGTTGATAAGTTGGGCTTGATCAAGAATTTCAGCTAATCAGTAGAGATGCCGCCTTGTCCAATCCCATCAGTTCACCTAAATCTGAAAGGTCACTCTCAGAGATGGTGGGGTCAAAGTTGCCCTCTGAGCCCATGTTGTCTGCTACAGTTTGTCAATACCTAACCCGTCACTACTAGTATTCGAAATAACCCAAAAAATAATAATAATAAGCGCAACTCTTCTACCAACAATGAACCGCCTGATGCTGTTTCTGAACTCGGTTAGAAGTGAAAAGTTGCGACCACTATCTGAAACACTATAAATTGGCAGAGGTGTGGATTTGTGCCTCTAGGCATCTGTGACTTTGACCCTGAATTTCTCAACAACCCTCCAAAGCTTAAGATTGACACTGAATGTTGGCCAACGCCGATGATAGGCTGTATTAATGCAATAAAAATGGTCACCTTGTCTAGGTTTTTAGACATTTTTTTCTTCTAGAGCTACCATCTGGCTGATCTATGTAATTTTTATTGCCTGAGGAGTGGGGGAGATTTGAAACTAATCCACAGAATGTGATTTCCCTTGGACCTGCTGTCTCAGAGGTTCATATAATTTTAGAGCAGGAACAAAAAAAAAAAAACATCTTAACAAAGACAAAAGGAAAACTGTGTTCTCGAGGGCGTTGCCCGAAGCCTGACCCTGTGAAAACAGAGAGCAGGATGGTGAGGTGGGGTATGGCAGCTTGAAGAAGTGTGTAACTGAGACTCTAACAATGGTAGGAAGTATGTAAAATCAAACTTAAGGACAAGGGAAGAAGATTAATATCAGTGCAATATTGACAAGTTACTAAACTTATTCGCCTCCAAGGACTAATTATAGACATACCCATTTACCCCTTAAGTACAGCAGATCTTGAAAGAAGAGAATTATAGGATGTTGCGCCTTCAAATCAAGGTTTTACTATGTCAGGCTCCTGACTGTGTAATCAAAGAGAAGGGTGTTTTTTTAGTATTTCAAAAGTTACAACTTAACTTACTGTCTGTTTGTGATTTGATGTAGTTCTGAAGCACAGCGTGAGCATTTATAATTCTAAACACCTAAATGCTGTTTATTCCCACATCTTTTCCTACACATGGCCCCTCACAGCAGGCAGGATCTTTTCTAATTCTCTTCAACTGTATCATACAACCTCATATTAAATGTTAAAAGCTATAATAGAATATATCTGCAACATTCTGTCTCTGCCGTGAGTAGAAAATTACAGTTTCACTCCATTTCTGTTCCAGTCTCATCTGTTAGCCGAGCTCTCGTATTGCAGCTTCCAGCAGATCAGGTGTCAACAAAGGTTCCTCTTAAAGGAAGGGATGATATAGCTATTATGTCTATAATATCTGCCATTGTTCTCTATATCACTGCAGCAAGACTAGTTTATTTCTTCTTGTATTTTGATGTCAGTTGATGACAGAATAACTGCACATAGAGAGATAAGTTTTATATTCCTCTCTGTGCCTCCAGGGAGTCTCAATCAGCAGCATCACAGCAGCTCACTCAGCTATCAGAGTTGAGGATGACACTTCAGACATCCAAAGTGATTTTGCAGTATATACACGGAGATGACATTATTGATTACTTCAGATTTTATAACACATGTGTCAGAGTTGAAGCATACTTTTTATGTGCTACAGTCCACTGCTGAAGAAATACAACATAGTGAAGTAGAGGTTCATCGCTGTATAGGGCTGGTAAGAGGAGCATTTTTCAGTTGTCTTATATTATAACTAGGGCTGAACAATAAATCAAAATATTATCAAATTTAGGGCTGCAACGACGAATCGATAAAATCGTCAAATGCCAACAGTTGAGCGAGCATGGCTGAGATGGAGCAGAGCCGGTATTTTTAAGAAAGAATCAAACATGTGAGACATGGCCGAGGCGGAGAAAACGGTCCAACCTAAAACGTCTAAAGTGTGGGAACACTTCACATTAAGCAAAAGTAGGAAGTGTGTTACCTGCAAACTTTCCAAAAATAACATGGCACGGGAGCACAACGGTAATGATCCAGCTCCTTTTTCTTTATTATTGATCATTTATTATTGTGCTGACAGCTCAGGTCCCTCAAGCAACAGAAAATACCTCTTTTTGTGCACTATATAGAAAAAAACAGCCTATATCTTTTGCACACAGTGTATAGCATACATTTTTATTTTTGTCATGTTAGTCCATGGCCTGTTGGTAAAGTTAGCAAAGCCTGTCAGTTTGTGTTTTAGTTTTTATTAAATTATTAATTATAATTTGTTATGAGTTGAACAGCTCAGGGACGTTCGAACAACAACCTGTTGTGTCTGCACTTTCTTTGCACTGTGGTCGATTTGAAAGAATATCCTATTCTTGAATAAAGGAATGGAATTAAAAAACGTATTTTTCTTTATCCAATTCATCGATTAATCAAAAAAAATAATCGACCAATTAATTGATTATTAAAATAATCGTTAGTTGCAGCCCTAATCAAATTCACAATATGGCCAAGTGCAATATCCAAAGCGCACAGCAGCTGCAATTTTTTCAATAAAAAAGGGTAAAATATGTCACAACCTATCATAAATGAAGCATTTTGGCGCTACAGAGGAACATACTTGTTTGGTACAAGTTATTATGGAGTTTTTCCTCCCCCTGTACTTGCTCACTGAGGGACGTGTTGGGTTTCACTCTATAATCTTCTAAGGTCTTGACCTTACCATGTTAAGTAACTTGAGAAAATGTATGTTATGATTTGGCGCTGTAAAAAAACAAAAAACAAAAAAATTGAACTGAATTGATTGCATTAGATTAGAAGTTGCCACTGTCAGTAACAGATGTAAAGGTTCTTGTGAAACACTTCATGAAATTTGTTCAAATATGTATATTATAACAATTAACTATTATTATCACTGCTTTTACTAATGGGCTGCTGGACACCTGAATTTCCTCTAGGGGATAAATAAAGTACATATCTATCTAACAATTACTACCACACACAAACACACATATGCTGGTGCCGGACAGCTAGGTGTATCCTTGGGCAGAGGTAGAAGGGGAGAAAGACAAACTAAGGGAAGAATACCCCTTGCCACCTTAAGGACAACATTATTAGTCATTGGAAGCCTGAGGGGGGGGGGGGGGGTCATGCACTGCTGAGTGTTATTTCTCTTCCTCCTATCAGTGGCCTCATCTCTCTGTATCTCACTTCTAGCCCGTCTCGCTCACTCTTCTGGGGGAACTCGTTATCTCCTGGCAGAGAGGTCTTTGGTCCCGCAGAGGCCAAGGAAAGGATCATTGGTTCTAGCTGTGAGTGTGGGTGTGTGTATGCATCTGTGTGTCATGTAAGCGCTTGAAAGGAAAGGGTGTGATGCCATTATAAAATCATTAGTGGAGAGGTAAGGGTGGAAGGGCTGACATAGGATGAGATACGGTGTCAAGAAAGCCAGGGATGAACTGGAGGACTTTATGTGTGGGAACCTTCTTTTTTTTTTTTTTTTTTTTTTTTTTAAAACTCCAGCTCGTTGCTTATATATTTTATATCCTTCTGTCCTCTTATGTCAATTCCTTCCCTTTTTTCCCCATATTATCCATACTCCCTTTCTCCTTCCTTACTGCCCTTCTTTTTTCCCCACTAACAAGCTGACTTCAGTCGATCAAACTCTGCTTCCTTTTTCATCTCGTGCTTCTCTCCGCACTGAATCACAGCAGGCAAGCTAAATACACTTGGTGCCAAAGAAAGACCAAATAGGCAGGAGATTATATTCCCATTAAAATCTTGGCTGCTCTCATTGTTATTGACATGGCAGAGATCCTTGCTGCTGCGAGGGCAAACAGTAGAACTTGTGCATGAATATGCACACGTACAAAGGCACACACTCAGTTTTAAGGATGGTGTTGGTTTCAGCAGTGGCTGTCTGCTCTATTCCAACAACACATCCACCTACCACGAAGGTCTGGTGCTGGCTTTATTGGGGTCTCTTGACAGCCCCACTATCCCCTTGCGTTTCTATGAAAGTATATCAAAGCTCTGAGGCTCCCTTTGGATCATACAGAGCAGAGCTGTGTTACAGAGGCAGCTGTGTGTACATATGCATGCTGAGACAGTGTGGCATAAGTAAATACACCCAGCAGGCACACACACACACACACTTGCTGCAAGGACAAAAAAAAAAAAAAAAAACAACAAAATCGCACATAAAGTACTTACAAGCACAAACACACACACACACTGCTTTCACAGCCAGCAGAATTCCCCATGAAATGAAATGGATGGGCTGCTGTTCCACTCATTGGTCTCACAGTGTGTGCATGTAGCTTGTGTATGTGAACGAATGCAGAGAGTACTTTGTGTGTGTGTGTGCGTGTGTGTGTGTGTGTGTGTGTGTGTGTGTGTGTTCTTTGTGTGTCAGAAAGACAGAGTCAAGAAAGAGAGTACCTTCCTCATTTGGTGGGGATGTTACTGTGAAAAAGGATGTTGTGCACGACTGATAGGTAAGTAAGACCAAACCATAAGACAAGTGTTTTGAAGCTGCTCTATGAGCCACTGTGTCACTGTCAAAAGAACCGAAAATATGAAAGTTCAACATCCAGTCATGTGAAATAATTCAACTTTGGATTTAGGAAAAACTGTCTCTGTGATACACGCGAACCTTTGCAGAGCGAACATGACAGACAACAACTTATAAAAAAAAAGGAGGCTGCTGTTTCCCTAAGGGTCTCCTGAGCCCATTTGTTAGCAGCTGGGCCTTTAAAAGAAATTCAATCTGCTCACAACATTATGTTTTACTTAACAGTACATCCCAGTAACCCAAGCGAACCACATGATGCCGATTTTATTCTGACATTTTTATTGTTAGGTAAATAAAAAGGGTCATCTGCTGCCTCCGTCCCATTGTAATTTTTATAATCACAATTAACATCAAATCAACATCTGTTGGTTATTAAGGAGCATTCTCTGTAAGCAGTGACATTGGGAGGTTTGTCATACTGATGCTTTTAGAAGTTTAACGAACAGCAATGTGCAGCAAACTGCAGCAGGGAGTTTGCTTTCGATTGTTTTTAAAATACAGTTGACAGTTATTATTGGAGCCTCTTATTTCTGTTTGCCTTTCTTTTGGATACACAAGCCTTTGTGGATGCGTCTGCGGGTAGCTTTATGTGTGTGTGTCTGCTAATCAGTAATGACTGAGCCTGATAGCATGAAATATTGATCGGAGGAGTCCCGCACCATCGCACCAAGGGAGTGTCCAGCCAGGCAGCGAGGGCCGGCAGACAGGCTTTCAGAGTGAAAAACACTGTGCATATCACACTCGTATCCCCGTCTCATTTAGACGGTCCTCAAAGGCCCCATCAGCCCTCCTTTTTATCCCTCTCTTATCACAACAGACTGGCCTCAGACTCATTTGTGACAGGGACACCACACATTCTTTCTCTCTTACTCGTTTGTCTACAGTCTTAATGTCCGCTGGGGAAAGCTGCGTGTCTACAGCTGTTTTTTTACTTTGAAACTGCATATGGGAGTTGTAGAATAGAGGTCATATGACTGTTCTGCTACATGCAGGATCAAGCTTTATGTTGAACAAACTGTAAGTCCACTGAACTGAATTCCATTCATCATGCTTCTCTGTTGTAGGATAAAGTGTTGAAAGCACTCATTAGTTTTCAAGGCTGTTCTGAACAGACAAGCCTCGAAATAAAACCATATTAGATCTCATGGGAACTTGCTTTTATGACTTGTTTTTAAACACTGCATTATTGGGCTTTAAAGGTACATTGCATTTGATTGAGGACAAAATAGAAGCTACAACTTAAACCAAATGTAAAGATTTAAAAGACATGGTATGACCTTAAATTAGAGCACTTGAGTGTTTTGTGGTAGTGAAAAAAAATGAATGAAATGAAATGTTCATTTCGACTACAGGCTTTCTTGGCTCTCTAATCAAGCGGCAATCAGTCTGCAGAGAGTGTGGGGTATTATATCATGGATTTAAAAAGGGCTAATCCACCACCGCTCATTTTTTTCTCTTAAGTCATAAGAAGAATAGAAGATAAAATGTGCAATACATGTTGGAATTCATGTGGCCATAGGTCCACAGTTCAATGACTTGATTCTTAACTATGACACTTTAAAACATGACAGAATACACTTTGTCTTAAATACAATTGAGTTATTTGAGTATAAAAGTAGGGAAAAGAAAGCACACAAAAACTGAGGAAAGCATAAAGCCTTGGAACCATACACTCTCCCTCTCTGCCTCCTATACTTTGACAGACTTCAAAGCAGAGAAAGTGCCCATCTGCCTGGGTGTAACACTGGCTTCTAGCCTTGTGGTCCCCGCAGAGAGATAACCATGCGTAGCTCTAAACACCCCCAAACAGACCCTTATCCCTCTGGCTTAATGTCCTTGCGGCTAAGGGTAATGCAGAGAGATGGATGGCTCCGACCTATCCCTCCACGCCAGGGTCCCTGGCTGTGAGATTGCATGCCTGATACTATCCTCCATCTCTCTGTCTGTGACAACCAAACTCCAGCTCCCCCCCCGCCCCACCCTTCCTCCATCCTCCTCCCACCAAACCCCTCAGATCGATGCGGCTCACTGATGTGCCGTCCGTCAAACCTGTGGGCTAAGCAATACACCACCTACCCGTAAGGAGTGATGGGTGCGAGACAGTGCATGAAATGGAGGCAACAAACACACACAGTCACACACATATATGTGCTCGCCAGTTCCTGAAATGGATCACTCAATCTGGTGCCAAATGATGAGCGTTTTTTCTGGCTGTTGTGCCATCTTTCTCCCTGGCTCTCCTTCCCCTGCTCTCCCTCTACTCACATCCTTGACATGTCATGATCAAATGGGTGCTTTCAGAGTTCAGCAGTTGACCTGGACTTCGGGAGGCCACCCCTCCATCACATCCCCCCTTCTTCCAACTTGCATTCTTTTATCACTTCATCCCTCCATCACCCCTCCATCACCTTACATCCTTTTCTCCATCAACAAATCCGTCCATTTCTCTTCCACCCGGGAAGGATAGTTTCCGTATCATTCACCTTTATGTGAACAACCAACCTCCGCCGCCACCATCACCACCACCTCCCCAACTCATCCCCCTCTGCTCCACGAGGTATGATAACTGACTGGCTGAGAGGGTAATGGTGAAATGGAAGTGTGGCCACAAGCATGAAATGAAAACATGCGTGATCCAGGGAAAGAAATCTATCTTGACCAGATGCCAAGAGGAAGCTGAGTAACTTGATTCCACCACAGAGTCCTCAACTGCTCCACTTTCCCAGATAGCATTATAATTATACTGTATTTTAGTGGCTGGCACACATTTTAGAGACAACAGATTTCAATGTGACGCAAAGCATGGGCATAATTCATACTCTTAACATTCTCAATTTGTACCATACTGCATTATGGTGTTGACTTAACTATACGTAACATACATGATTTCCAAATAAATCCGACTAACCAGTTAGTCAACACCCACATACTAACAAGGAATGAAAAATTATAAACACTTCTATTCCAAATGAGATCGCTTGCCCTCATACACACACATGCCTACGCATACAAGCTTATGTTCTCCAGTCCTCCGTGTCACTTTAAAAAAGCCATGACTGAAAGCAGGATTTCATTTATACTTGCAAATTGTGGTTAAAGTTCACTCCTTTCCTGAATACAAATAACACCATTTCAAATGCATGCCATTATTGATGGAAGTGGATGAATGCTGGCAAGAACAGAGGCAATGGTTCCCTTTTGTTGCACAGATCATCCTTAATTTAATACTTTCACCCTGATTTTTACCTCAAAGTTTGTTTGCAAGGAACAAAAACTAATAAAAAGGTTGCTTTATTTACTGCTGGGCGCATTTACTTTGAACAGGATTTTACGAGTCATTGCGCGATCCAGCAATTAATGATATGACACACATGCAGCAGGCCTTGTTTAAAGTCAGCACTGCCCATGGCAGGAGAGACAAGCTGTGGTTATGGGCCTCGAGTCGACTGTGGGTGGTCGAAGGTATATAGAAGAGGAACTCATGCACCGGTGTAGCTGCAGGGCCCGGTGTGAGCAATAAAAGAGATATTTACTGTAAATCTCTGGCAGCTAGGGGAGCGATAAACATCACAAACACAATCAGCTGCTGCTTTAGTGCTGCCTACGCATCTGTTCTCCTCCTGAGGAGAAAGAGAGAGTGAAGAGAGGAGAGGAAGCGAGATAGGCCAATCTATGGCGTCCTCCATATTGGACATGTGTTGTAGATAGTGTCTGCTGTGTTTGTTTGGACAGATCAGTGGTTTATTTTTTTATTTGTTTGTTTGTCCATTCAAACCTCTGGATTCTACCTATGGTATAAACATACGATGGTGAATCCTTAAGTTAAGGACTCCATGAATTGAATTTGAATTGAAGACAAACCCTAACAAATAGCCCATAATATTATTGGATTATCATAATCCAATTTTATGGATTATTTAATTGTTATAATTTCACTCAGTTGTCACAATCATAAATCACTTATCATGCACCTTATCTTAACACATAATCCTTTATCTTTGCCTCTAGTGATTGATTATTTTCTGTATCACTTCGCATATAGTGTTGCCTTTGCATGCAAAACACAAAGGTGTCATGATACTGTCATTTTAGACCAAAAAACAGTATGCATTTGAAACAATTAGTCGATTCATCGGTAAAATGAATTCCTCCTCCAGTTCCAGCTTCTCAAATGACCATATTTGCTGGTTCTCTTTGTCTTATATAATTGTAGACTGAGTATCTTCATGTTTTGCACTGTCTGAGAGCCAAAACAAGACATCTGAAGATGTCAATAATGAAAATGATTGTTAGTTGCAGCCCAAATTTACATGTTCAGTACAGATAATTGTACAAAATAGGTTCACAAACATTTATTCAGAATAAAGGAAGAGAAATAATGGACTCAAAAAGAAGGCACCTAACATATGAATACATACTGTGTTTGCACAATGACTCTACAAAGTTTCACATTAGCAGTTGCATGGGAAAAATTGCGACTGAGCCAAGTTAAACAGGCCCTCTGACAGGGCACATGTGTCAGGTGTGCTTCATAGTACTGCTTTACAAGCAAAGTTAACTAGACATTATATTTATGTGTGTTTATGACACTTGACATGCAGGGGTCAGATATATAGCATCTTCCACACACAAATGTGGGCTGTATTAAGTAGTGTAATATTAAGTAGGCTACAGATCAGTAGAACACAACAAACCACACAGCACCTGCTGCTGACAAGACATATGAAAACACACCAATGCATGTGTCAAATACATGAATTACAAATGCCTCCAGTACCTACACAAACAGCTTACATGCATTAGTCCTCATCCAGATACCTATTCATTAAACAGCACAACGTTAAACCCCTAGCATGAATGGGGGAAAAAAACAACAAGCAACTACCAAACACACCTTCAGCACAGACTTAAAACAACCATGCAGCACATGAGGTCAAATGGGTGATTTGACAACTAGTAAAAATGAAAACAGAGAAATTGAACATTTGTTCAAAGGTTGTCCAGGCCCTGCCCATTGTGGTGAGTGTCTGAGTGTAACAGCATGCAACTTCAGTAGCCCTCAAACAAACAACTCCATTAAACCAAACAAGGTGATTTGAGTTTTATGCAATGAAAACAATATAAACACCTCAACAACAGACCAGTAAGCTACGACGGGCCTCGTAGCCGCACAGAAAAGCCACAAAGCAAGGAGGGGGTGAGTTCGGCTCACTTACCAGCGCTTGAAGAAATCTGTCACACTTTATGCTGGCACAATGTCAACTCCTTTCTCCATGTGTTGAGACTTCGTCTTTTTTTACCCAGGCCACGGTGCAGTTTCGGTATAGCTTTAGCTAAGCGAACCGATTCCATGATGACGCACGGTAACTAACATCATTACTAACACTAAACATCTGCTACATCTCCCATCTCCAATTTCATTTGAGTGATGTTGCTAAGTCATTCTCCTGTGGTGCAAAAGAGAAAAATGCAAAAACCGTCACTGTCCTTGAAGCTCAACTTTCAGAGGCATGAAGTGTCTTTTAATCAAGAAACGATGACTGCACCTGGTGTCTTGAGCGGTGCATTGCCACATTTCACCACACAACTTGAAGACAATTAAACTACAACCACAGTGTACGACTACAACAGACATCCTACACATAAATGAATAGATAAAACAATACACATAAATATATCAACTGTTAAATAATGAAGCAAAGGGTTTGGTCAAATATTAATATAACAGCAACTTAAATAAAGTGTGCTCTAATGTTGGTTAATTTTTATTAGAAAAAAATGCTCAGTTTATTTATTTGTTTAATTAGTTCGTTTTGATGAAAAAAGGTGGTGAAAATCTGTATCAGTAAAAACATGATTTATTGTTTAGATCTGTTTTTTGTTTACTTTGTAGCTAATATTTATTTTATTTATAGGTTTGCATATGGACGGTAGGGACATGTCCCTGCAAATATTTTGGGAGGAAAGAATTGTCCCTACCAATAACCGATTTGGGCATGCTAGCATTTGACTGACTGAAAGGGCGGGGTTATCTGAAGGCTCACGTCACGTGAAAATATCACAGTGGTACCTACGTCATAAGAAAAATGTCAACTGATGTTATTTGAGCCTGTTAGCTACCGTTAACTAGCAAGGTAACCCTGTCTTCTGTCTTCTGTAGGCTCGCAAGTTGCTAGCAAAGGAAAAATAAAATGGTGGATATATCAAAGTAGGAGCTTAATTTCGTTTTACTTTTTCTATACCTTACTATACTATGACATTTTTATGTCTTACTATACTGTGACGTTTTTATGCATTACTATACTATGACCTTTTATGCCGTACTATACTGACTTTTTATGCCTTACCACACTATACATTTTATGCCTTACTATAGTATGACTTTTTATGCCTTGCTATACAATGACTTTTTTTATGCCTTATGACATTTTTATGCCTTACTATAATATACTGGTGCAGTTGTTAGAACTGTCGCCTCATAGAGAGAAAGCTCTGGGTTCGATGTTTCCATGATCTCCCTGTGCCAGCCTGGGTTCCCTCTGAGTACTCCGGCTTCTTCCCACAGAACAAGAAATGCATATTAGGTTTATTGGCAAGTCTACTACCTTACTGTACTATGACCTTTATATACCTTATTATACTATGAGTTTTTATGTCATGCAATTCTACGGCTTTTTATGACGTACCATACTATGACTTTTTTATGGCTTACTATACTAGACGTTTTTTTTGTCAATTTATGCATTACTATAGCCTACTATGACATTTTATGCTTTACTATATTATGTCGTTTTTTATGACATTTTTTGCCTTACTATGCCATGACATTTTTATACCTTACTATACCTTACCAGAGTATGAATTTTTATGCCTTATAATTATGACTTCTTTATTCCTTACTATACTCTGACTTTTTTATGCCTTACTGTGCTATGACATTTTGATGCCTTATTTGTTCTGGCCTCCCTATTACCAAAACTACAGGCTCAAACTGGAGACCAGAACATACAGAAGGACGCCAGACAGGGATGCCAAATGAAAAATACGTTTATTTCAAACATAGCCAAAAATGTAATGTACCCAACAAAAAGGAAACAAAAGAGGGGTGGAGATCCCTACCAAATAGAACAAAAGTAGGGGAGGCCACTGAGCCAGTCTTGCCATGGGCCATCGCATTCAGCGCCCCCCTTCTAAACTGTTTAACTCAAAACTAACCAAAACAAAAACAAAAACTGATAACTGAACTACTGGTGATCTCCAACCCTACGACTAAAATAACAAACTAAAACAACAACAACCAGCACTCTGGCCCATGTTGGAGAACGAGGATCAGGTTGGGAGAAGATTCCACTCCCAAGCACTTGATAGGTAGGTGGCAACTGTGACAGCAGGGGCACTCTCTCCTCAACAGGTCCCTAGGTTTTTATGCCTCACCATACTATGAAGATTTTTTTATGTCATACTATACAATGATTTATTTGTGGGATGGCTCGGTGGGGCAGTGGTTAGAACTGTCACCTCACAGTGAGAAGGTTCTGGGTTGGAACCCGGGCCTGGGGCCTTTTTATGCTTCACCATAGTATGACTTTTCATGCCTTAATATATCATGGCTTTTTTATGCCTTACTATACTATGACTTTTTATGCCTTAGTATACTATGATTTATGACATATATATGACATATATGTCCCTATATCAAGGGTGATGTTACTATATGTGTCACCTATAAGAGGTTATATTATTATGATATATCCTCTAGATATATGAACATATAAGTTTTTAACATTTATGAAACACTCACAGTAAAATGCAACTTCATTAAAACAACATGCTTATTAAAATTCTCTATGTTGGTATATGATTTTCTTAATTTCTTATTAAATTTAAACATACATGTCTTTTATATTTACACATATAATATGAATTTATACTGACAGGCTTTGGGATGGATATATATTTATGTAACATATATATATATATATATATATATATATATATATATGTATGTATGTATACACACACACACACACACACACACACACATATACACATATATATAAGTTCAACACATATACATATATAACATTTGCATATGCGCATTCCTGAATCTAAATTCAGATCTCATATGTTCACAAACCATTTGGTGGCGGCATTAAAAAGCAAATCTCTTTGTTTTGGAGGGGTGGCGGGGTTGTTTTGTGTCCCTATCAATGTTGAGACCAAACCTATGCCCTTGCTTCCAGTGCACCAGAGGATTTTACGTTGGAAAGACCCAATAGACTCTGGTGTTTAGAGCAGTAAATGCTAAATATTAACAACTAATGTATAGATGCTCACATGAAGGATGCATTCAGTAGGTCATGTCATGTGGCATCAATGCCAGGGCAAATAAAACTGATGAAGGTGAGAGCATGCCATCTGTGCAGCTTTGCAATTTCTCACCTCACTGATGCGCAACACATCTTCTCTTCTCCTTCTCTCTTCGTCTTCCCAACTTCTCTCAGTCTTCTCTCAAGCTGGCCACCATCAATCTGCAACCTGCACACCAGCCTGTTTCACAGTCTTGTCTTGTTGCTCTGCACATCTGCCTGTGTGTGTAATTTCCTTGCATCATACTTACGTGTATTCCCAGTCACTCAATACTGAGTAAAACATCTGGAGGAACACCAGTAATTGTAGGGTTTCCTAATTGATTAGATGGTCACTGACTTCAAATGGCTGTTAACTTCAAAAAGTGGACTGCAAAAATCTCTTTTCAATTTGCAGTGGATGGAGGGGAAATGGACACATGGTGGAGATGGGAAGAGAGTGACCACAGCGACGAATCACTGCCCCTGCAATCACTGATAAACATCCCTTATGGCAAAGAAGTGGTCAGCACCCAGGAAAGGGCAGTGAGATTTTATCTGGAGAATAAATCTGTCTTGGAAAGAGCTGAGAATTTCCTATACAGAGTTTCCATTTACCAGAAGCAGTGGAACAGTTAGAGAAAGGTGGAAATGGGCTCAGGGAGACAGAGACACAGAGAGAGAGAGAGAGAGAGAGAGAGAGCAGGAGACAGTGGAGGAAGGAGTAAAAGGAGAATCATATGAAAGACACAAAGATTTCACAGCCTGTAAGGAAGAGTACAGGCAGTCTTCTAAACCACTTAGACAGGTCTTAGAGAGAGGGATAAAAGCTTGCAGAGGGGACATACTCCAAAATCTTCTACTGGCCTGCAGTAGACTTTATTGTTAAACCTAAGCAATCCTCCACCACTGTTTTGGGCGTGTGCACTGAAAATCTTTTGAGCTATCATCATCCTCTCTCCAATCTTTCCTGTGTTTAAATTTTCAGTGTAGAATCTACTATGAGTAGAGAGTTGTTGGCTGATAATCTCTGAACACGATGACACTGGGAACATGCACTGAATGCTGCACTATGTGTCCTTGCAGGTGTTTTACAGTGTAACCCACAGTGTTCATTTAAAGTCATGGCAAGTTCCTTTTCTGCTTTGGCTTTCTTTTTTTCTGCCCAGAGGCTGAAACTGCAACTCTTAAAGATGCCCTGCCAAGCAATACTTATGCAAAGTTAAAAAAAAAAAAACAGGAACAATTTAAATATCAAATAAACTAACTGGATACACAGAGATCTGAAAGCTTGTCTTTGTAATGAATACTCTTCAGGGGACAAAATATTTATGACTGGAGCACCACAAATTCGTTGGCTGATTCCCTGCATGGCAGATGCAACGAATGGTGATGATCGACGAGCATGTCTCGGGAATAAAACAGTCACGTGGCACTAACCTGTGATCCTCGTCGCCTGGCTGTGATGGTTGGGGTCGGGCCGATAGCATCAGAAATGACTTGTCTGTGTTATGCTATATCTCACTCTTGTTTCGTCACAATCGGAATGCGTGGAGTGGCGATATGCGATCTCTGCATGTGTGAAGTTACTAAGCCTGAAGCACCCAATTATTGCCAGGGACTGTCAGTGGGCTTGTACTGTAACATACATACGCTGGGAAGTTCAAATGAATCAAATGTAGTGAAACAGAACAAAGACGGCCTCTTTTCCTGTGACCCCTTTCATATGTTTGCAATTATGAGAATCACTAAGACGCAGAAATAAAATCTATACTGTGATATGCCTCGTTTCTTTTCTGTACTGCACTAACGAGAGATGAAGCCGAATTACAAAACAAGATGCGTTTGTCTTTGAAGTACAGATCAGGATTACAACATCCAAGGGTGGCCTCTGATCACTGGATGCCTTCATCTAATGTGAGTTGTTCCTTTACAAAGTCCCTGCTGAGAAAATAAAACACTGTGCCATCATTACAAGAGCTTCAGGATGAAATAGTAACCATTTACTCATCAAATGTGACATAAATTTCTCACCCAGGCAAACGTACAGTCAATAAAACATCAGACCCTGATAGGTCATATCAAATAAAACTTTTTCAGAATATTTTCAAGTCTCCATAAATCCATCTTCGTGCAACTTTTAAAAAAATGCACTGTTGTGGCCAGTGGTTACAAAATAGACAAGATTTGACAACCCCGCAGGCTTGCCTCCTTGCATGTATCCCCTATCTTCAAGGTTATTGCCGAGCCATTTGTTGCGCTTTAGATAATTGACTCTTAGATGAGGGATAACCATGATTTATGGACAAAGAGAATACATATTCCTCCATATCTCAGTGGTGATTTATGGTGTGATAGAGCTCAAGTGATGGCCATTTTATCTGATTGTACGTCATGCAAAGTAGTCGATCAAGTCCGCGCAATCAGTCACACCTCGTCCCGGCTGAGATGACAAGGATGAGAGGCAGGGGCTTCTCTCTCTGGATTTCTTCGGTGTACGTAAAGCTCTTTAAGGCAAGTTATTATATGCAGAGCTGGGTAAACCATGGCGACCTAAATCACAGCTGCGCCAAACACACGCTCACCAGGTGGAGGGATTTATGATCTGTATGACGGATAAACCTGAGGCCTTGGAGTGGCATTCGTCATATGCAGGAATGGCCTGCTCCGAGGTTCCATATTTAAAACATATTTGACCTTTTCACTTGCTTATTTTATTTTCTGCTCTCTAATGTTAGTTTATTGGCAGTTTCAAATCTCCAGATTGATTTTATGTGTGGGTCTCTTTATCATTAGTCATCATGCAGAAGGGCTATTTCCCGGTGCTTACATCATTTCTTTTAGAGTGGCCAATTCAGTCCCCTGCTGCAGTGAGCTTTATATCGAGCCCTCTCCCTCTGGGAAGCTCCATATTTAATTTGACCATATGTAACAACTGACAAGGAGAAAACCTTAACTCCCTCTTGACCTTTCGGATGCAGATTCTTGCTCATATACCGTATGCGAGCCTGCGAGCGTGCGTGTTGGGGCATGTGTGCGACTGTGGCTCCATCAATTATTAATTCTCCATATCTAATTCAGGATCCTGTCCTCTCATATTCAGGGGAGTGCTCTCCTCGTGTTGGGAAAGAAATGAAACTGTAGGTACAATGGATGTCAGTGTCCTTGTTGAAATAATTTGGTCCAGATACCTACTGTCCTCTTTGATTTAGCAGTGGATATTTGGCAACCAATTTAAAATACCTGCCTTTAATCTAACCACCACTGTTTCAATGCAATAACGCTGCCTGTAGCTGTACCTCTCTCCAATTATTTGTCAAATTAACCTTTTTCCTGCCCCTGGTTTTCACCGCCTCTGTCCATGCCCTTATCACATTGTTTCTGACTTTTTTTTTTTTTTTTTCCCCCTCTACCATTGTCTGGTTGATATGTGTACTTCCCAGATGCAGAACTCCACAATTCCATTTCCCTAAATCAGATGTATCCATAATGGATATTCCTGCTCAAAACCATATTCTCACTGCAATCTCACCGCTAATTTTCGTGCCGAAGCCGCTGCCCTCTTCACTGATGAAACTCATTGGAATAAATCTTTTTAGGTTACTTTTAAAAAGCTGACACATCCGCTCTACATAGGGTGACTACAGTATGTGGGGAGTGATTAAAAGATTCACAGTGGGGGGGCGGATCCCATTACCATTGGTGGATGTATAAATGAAGAGCAATGTGATGAAAGTGGAGCCATTGATTTAATTGATTTCGTGCAATTAGGAAATAGATTTCTACATGTCCAGGTCGGGTTGGGTTCAGACCATGTTGTTGCACAGCTCCCTCGGCTCTTCACACCTCGTCCCGGCTGAGACGGCAAGGATGAGAGGCAGGGGTTTCTCTCTCTGGATTTCTTCGGTGTACGTAAAGCTCTTTAAGGCGCAGCGCCCTCGGCTCTTGTCAGGTTACCCTGCTTCCATGTGTTGCAAGTCAGACCTGTAACACAAGGCAGAGACACAGAAAGTGAGAGAGATGTGTTGCATTAGCCTGGCAAGCAAACAGTCAATAAAGAATGAAGTAAAAAAAAAAAAAAAAAACCTACTAAAGGGGAACATCTAAAGTTCCCCAATGATTCTGGAAATTCTTCTTCTTTGTGGGAATATTTGTCCTCATACGACCCCTGGATGTTACCTCTGCAAACATTGTTCTGGATTTCATCAGTTTGACCTGTAAAGTTAAGACGGGAAAAGAAGTTCTGAGTTGCCATATTGGGAAAAGGCAGAGATGAGTTGATATTGACTAACAGGTACAGCAGATGGTTTATTATTATGAGACACCGCAGTGCCATGTGCTGGTAGTTGGCTGCAGTTTGTGTTATCGCCACAAATCACATACAGAAAAGAGGAATGGCTTATTGGCTATTATAAGCCATTTGTGTTCTGTGCTGGTGGACTGCCACGGATTATTCTGTGCAGAGCTAAGATATACATTATGATATTGTATGGGATATTATATTATAAGATGTCAGATTGTTTATTTTAAGAAATGTGTGTCCAAAAGTCAAAAATAAACTGCGCCTGAAACTCCACCAGTGGTTGGAGTCTGCTGCTGAATTCTTACTTCTAACTGTATTTTTGTATCTCAAAGTGAAATAGCCAAATACCACAAGAGAGGGGCAGGAACACAATAGCTCACCGAGGCAACACAGCTTAGTAAATGCACATAAAAAAGGTTTACTAACTCAGAAATGAACATTTGAAAACTCACCACAGAGCAAAGCAGAAGGTGCTGCTAGGTTAAAATCAGAATGTCAAATGATGTTTTTTGCGCCATTAGAGACCGTGCACCTGATGTATTTGGCGTGTGTGTTTGAGGATGTCTGATAATTGACAACCGGTAACTTATAAAGCTCATTTTTAACAGTTAACAATAACTGTTTGAGTAGAAATTGCCTCAGATATCTCTCTTTGTAGTCTAGAGAATTGCTCATAAAGACCCATATGCTATTACATTTATGGGGAGATTTAAAAAAAAAAAAAAAAAAAAAAAAAAAAAATACAATTGTACTATGATGATATGACATTGAAGGAGATGGAGCTTTCTGCCAAAAAGTCATGTGATATAATTCTAATACATGTTAAATGTAAGGTTACATACAGCAGCTGGTTAAATTTTGCTTTGCCCAAACACTGTAAACGGGTTAAACAGCAAGCATGCCTCTGTCCAAAGATAACAAAATCTGCCAACCAGCACTTTTAAAGCTCACTAATTAACACTGGGAGTCATACTACTAGGAGCAGTAAAATGGCAGTAAAAGTGTCGCTGGTACACTTTGGCTGAACAAACGAGATACAGTGTGTTAATTAGTGAGTTTGAGAGGCACTGTTAGGAGGTTTGTGTCACCTTTTGAAAGAACCAGGCTATTTGTTTCACCGTGTTTTTCCAGTCTTTCTGTTAAGCTAAGCTGACCAGCTACTGGAGTGTATTGATCAGCTAAGCATTTCGCAAAATGTCAAACTATTCCTTTAAAGAAGCAGGTACAGGTCAGGCTCTTGCTTTAATGCTCAGACCTGTAAACTCTACAAACTGTGGAACACGGATATTTTATTCATTGTACTTCAAAGATCATGTTTTCCAAGCATGGTTTTAAAAAAAATTCTCCCTAGAGTTGAGCTGTGTTTTTTTTTTTTTTTTTCCTGGAGCTTCTCAAAGGCTCCGATCACTTTCAGCATTTCCTTTTACATCATCTTTGTGTACTCGTTTACTGTATTTCTCTTCTTACACAGCGAAATGAGTCATTTCAGCATTTTCTCCTCTGCAATTAAAAGCGATCTACAAAATCCATGAACTTTTAGTACGATTAAACGATTGCTGATGTTTACAAAGCACTGAGGATGCCAGATGTACAAGGAGGTGCATCTTTGTCATGCTATTGCATCCTGGCAAGAATCATTTGTCATATTTTCATTAAATACAAAGCTTATTCAGTGATTGTGTTGTTTGTTCATATTGTAGTGAGTGTTCTAAACCTACCCTCTAAACAAGAAGTCTGTTGTTTGCTGTGCTGCTTGGAGAAGGCTGTATTCTTTTTTCTTTTTTTTTCTTTTTAAAGCCACAGGGACTAAAGGAGGCTTGAGTCAGAGACACTGAAGCCACCACCATGTAAACCAGCCATTAACTTCACATTTAACCATGAAATGAAAGCTCAACGGGAGGTAACAGTTCATTGCAGGTCAGGATGCCCAGGCCCTCCCTCTCCCCCCTCCTTCTCTCTCGCTTTCCCTCCCTGGCTCCTCATCGAGAGGCTTCATATAAATGTTTTACTCTCCAAAGTAAATACTGCAGTGAGGAACGTCACAACTAGACACTATCCGCAAAAGCTTTTTACGTGGACGATGCATACACCCTGTGAATATTGTATATATTGACACACACACAAGCAAAAACATGAGCAGTATACTGTGTATATATCAAGACATACAAGCTCAGACATGAGGATGTGCACTCGCACAGCATGCTCTTCTTTCTTGCTCACTCTGATTGACAATATTCCAGTCCAAACCCCGGTAGATATCATTTGCTGGTTCATGCGCCCACACTGTCAAGTTCCAGTGTTTGCCTGAATCAAGAAAGGAGGTGGTAGTCAACAACAAAAAAAAACAACAACAACAACAACAAGCAACAACTCTGTATACTCTGGGCAGCAGTCTATCTGCCAACTCAGGCCTTGGCAACACACCTCTGCTCGAAGATGGAAGCGCCAACCCTGTGGTGCTCCCGCGCTCCCCGTGTGTTGTGTTGTGTTGTGTGACAGCACGCCCACTGTACTGTGAGGTTGGGCCTGTGTTTCCACTTGAGTGTCTCCTGTTTGACTAATATAGTGACAACAGGTCAAAATGTCACTGTGAAGAAGTTTTAAAAGGCAACAAAGAAAAATCCCAGAATCCAGTTTGGCTTACTGGCCAGATCTCTGAAGACACGTGGCAAACAAACAGACACAGGCTTTCATTGTTGTAAGGTTATGGGATGACCGAAGTTGTTACAATTCATCCTGATGGGAACATGAATATGTGTACCAAACGTGTTGGCAATCGAACGAGAAGTTTTCAAGATACATAAATGTTAACCTCATGGTGGCGCTAGAGGAAAAGTCAGTGGATCACCAAAGTCAATAGGATCCTCTTCGAAACAAACGCACCCAGTGATTATAACTGGTAAAAAAAAAAAAAAACATGATAAATAAAGCAGTTTGAAATTAAAAGTCAGCGTTTCGCCAACGCTCCGCGGTGGACACGGGACGTCAGCGAAGGGTTGGGAGCCGAGACTGCTAAACTGTGTTTCAATTGTTCCTCTGATGACTTATGATCCAGACGTTCAACTCAAATTTGAATGCTTCTGCCAGGCAAACGCAGTGCAACGCATACATATAGAGGATATGACGCCATTGACAGGCCATATGAAACGGACTGTTACCATGATTAAAATCACAAATTTCTCTAGGCTTGAATAGTACTGGAAACATTTGGGATAATGTAAGCAGATTAGCAGGTCTAGTCATTTTTAGATATTTCAATGTGGAGAAGTTTAAAGTATTATTTTGTTTTGTGAATATGATTTACTGATGACATACTGTAGGTCTCAAATCAGCACTTTACTACACCACACACAGGCACAAGGTAGCTCCTTCAGTAACGCATGTAATAGTCTCAATTTGAGTGGAATCCGAGCATGACACACTCAACTCGGGCCTAGCAGCCATGCCTTAGGGCTCCCAAACAAAACCAATCCTTGTACATTTGACACGTTATGCTGTTTGTCTTTCACTTGGCCTTCCACGAAGCATTATGAGGGTGACAGTATCCAGCTCTTCATGCTCTCCTGGGGCTAGTGCTGACTCGCAAGATATTTGGCTACAAAAAAAGACTTTACAGCAGAACTTACCACTTAGCGTTAAGTGCATTCAGCTTGAATTGATTCTATTATAACATCAGTATTCAATCTTACATCTATCATTGTTTCTCCTTGTAGGAATTCTTCCATTAAAATCACTAAATCACTAAGGTGCTGCACAAAAAGTGAGTGATGTTATCAAAGCACTAGAATATCTACACCATCACAGCTGGCTGGACCATGTGGTCTATGGGAGTCAGTCTGCTTGTTAGTGTTGTTTGGCAGAATCTGAAAGCTTAATGGCTGGTGGTGAATGTCCTCGCTTGGCACAGCTTGGTTAAGTGCTTGTGTTTAATTTTTTATAATGCATCAAGTAGTTTGGGTAGTTTGTTCAAACAATTATTTTGCCTCATTGATGATAAAAAATAAATAAATAAAAGTGATGTGCGGTCTTGGTGTACTCGTGGGTAGGAACACAGTTGTGGGCATGGCTCAGTGATGTCTGTGAATAACATCAAGTATGTGACATGTGAACAAGATTAGTACATGACTTTACCTGTCTTTTACATATTACACCTGATGCATGGCAAAACATGTAATGTTGGCTAACAATAGCAAGCCATTAGATGTTAAATTATAGCATTTATATCATATTACCATACATGCTTTTGCCTGGACTGAGTGACTTTTTCCTCACAGTGGTAAATGTAGTTACAAGTACGGCCGCTCTAACCAATGAAGAATAGAAAATGATATTTGAGGGCCACTTTTCAGCGAACCTCTCATTGAATCTGTCTGTTCTTTTGTTGTGACTGGAGATTTTGCTTTCTTATAAATAATAAGTCTGCCAGTGTTTATTTTATCAGCATGTAAGATAAGAGCATAGAGGTGAGCCAGTTGGTCAGGAAATCTGATATCTCGTCGGGATATTGTGTCTTTTTTGGATGCAAGTCTGAATGCAATACGAGCCCTACACATGCACACAAGATTCGAGAGTCAATTGCTAAACAGAAACCTTTCAAATGTAATAGGCTCATATCAGGGCTTTGTATCAGTCATAAACGCGCCATAGAAACACTGAGTATTGGCTGCAGTCTGTGTTTTTTTGACATTTTTGGCAACTCAGCTCTGGTTAACCCAGTCCACCGCACCGCAGTAAGTCCAACTGAGTAGTATTTAGGCATCTACAAAAGTCAGCCAACATCAATATAAAAAATAAATGAATCCTTACTCTGCAAGCATTTGTCCAAAATTTCTGCAAGTGTGTGCATATGCACGTATCACTGTTTAATTTTTAAAAGGTGTTGAACTTTTCCAACTGATTTAAGATAACAATGTAGATTCATTGATTCTACGTTAATGTGCTGGATTTATTCAAAGGTTTTGTTCTGTTTTTTGACATTTTCCACTAACTTGCTCAATAAACTTTCTCCTGTAGCTAGAGCCTAGGAAGAGGAGGAAGAGAAAAATAATTTAAATAGGCCACTACAGTGGACATGGGAATGCAGGCACTGACAATGAGAGAGCTTCAGCAGAAGCTCAGTCTGGGTTTAAGGCCAGCAGCGACAAATGGTGATCACTAGACATCTTTGGTTGAGGTTGAGAGAGAGAGAGAGAAAGAGAGAGAGAGAGACAGACAGACACACACTATACAGATTATTCTTTTAATTGAGTTGTTTTATTTGTATGATACTTCCCAGATTCCGTCTTGACCTAATAAAATCTCCTATCGACTGGCAGCTTAGTCAATAACTCAAATATAATATGAAGAGAGACCTCCGTTTGAATGGATGTTACACAAATGAGTTTTCTGATTGCAAAACATGTTTGTGATCTACATAACCCAACAGGTTTTTCCTTCACAAGCATGCAGTTTTCTTAATAAACAACACAATCTAATTACAACAGAATAAACAGTGTAGCAGTTACAACAGCTGTCTCAGTGATAACTACAATAACTTCAAGTGCTTCACTCTGTTGCAGCAACAAACAAGTGTTTCTTTTTTAGTGCAAGGCCATTACCCAAAGTTATTAGATAATAAAAAGTTAGACTTACTAATCAGTACTCAGGTCCCATTTAATTGCACCAATTCGCCTTCATATCAGTAATGCTAGTGTGTTTATATAACTCTGTTCAGTTTTGTTTCAATTGTGTGTGCATTTTGACCTTTCCTACTCATTTTATTTATTGATTTATAAGCATTTTTTTTTTCTCGATTTGGAGCCACATCCTGCACTGTAGAGCTGCTCCACACTGCCAGAGGCACTGCAGCTGAGGGACTTAACTGCTAGATCTCAGGGCAAGTGCTTTTCAGATTTCACAGTTTACTGTGTTTTTGCTGACATTGAAATCACAGAAAATGTTGCACTTTATCGAACTTTATTCTTCCAATATCTAGCTGCCAGACAGCCGGAGCTATTCAAGTAATTTTGAACAGACAGAGAAGTAAAGTTATAAATCGTGTGCTTCGTTTGCGTGCTGTTCAGCGGCACAGACATTGCAAGAAAGTCAAAAGAAATTAGAAAAAAAACATGGTGAATTTTTCTTCAGGTTAGATCGACTACAAAATGAACCATCCCATCTCCTCCAGACATAGTGAAATATTTAATCTGTGATGTATAATTGATCCCTCTCTCCTTTAAATACATATATTTTGCCTTGCAAAATCCCATAGCTGCACTGCACTTCTTTTTTCCTTTTCTTTTTTTTTTTTTGTAAATCATCCATGCCCCAGTTCTGAGATCAATCTGGTTTGAATGTTTGGCATCCTTGGACTCTATACAATGTAGGTGACACACACTTTTTAACACATTTCCAGTCAGCTGACAGGAATTTGATGCCCCACGGCAAAAGCTTTTATCTTGTCAAATCAGTACTCTACATGTGCCAATAATGCTTATTTAGAGAAAAGAATAATGTGTAATTTTATAAAAGAGAGAAAGACATTTACTATAATACCTCACTCCAGACCACCTGGGGCTAGGTATTCTGTCAGGGCAAAAACTAAACCTACACAGATTCACCGGTTTGTTTCATGAATGTAATTACTTTTCTTCCAGACTCATATTGTCTTTAACACTTTCAGAAAAACCCAGTTCCTCAAGCAAAACCACCTTTCCATCATTCTTCATTGTTTCCTGACATCTCCTCATTCTTCTTGTCAACAGAGTGCAACTGGAAGCCTATCCTGAAGCTCTCAGCGCAGGCACGGCTTACTCAGTTTGATGAGAGTTGTTTTTCATACTATGCTACCCAGTAAACAAAATCAAACATTTATGAGAGTTTTATGCAAGGCATCAGGAAGACCTCCGTGTGTGGCTGGATCGGGGATATAATTTGCCTCTCTTTACCCTATCCGACCTCCTCCTTGCAAGTGAAGTCAACAGGTCAGCATGGCTGACAACATACCACCCTTCATTAATACCTGGAGTTCAGTACATTTTTGGTTTGGAATCAAAGGTAATAAAAAAGAAAGAGGCCCTCTCTTGTGTTTCTTTCCTTTTATTGTCTATCCCTGCAGCTACTGCCACATCGATCTTCTTTGTTCATCATCTCATTTCTCCATTTATCTTTCCTCCGAGGCCATTATGGCCACCGCTCAGAAGGTAGCTATTTTCCAACACCAAACATGTTAGAAACAAAACAGTAATGTTCCAGCAAAATTATCTGTCAAACAGTCATAAACCACATAATTTAGGCACTTAACTCCAAAACTGATATCAGCAACCTCAGTCAAAGTGGCTGAGGAGACTTTGTTTTTTTTGGCACAGCCCCTCTGAGTCCAACCAGCTCCAGCTCCAACCCCCCCCCCCCCCAAACCCCCGCTGGCCCAAAGTTGATACAGAGCCATCAATTCCATTAAGCACTGGCCTGATACACAAAACTAAAGCTCCCCTTTAGAACAGGTCTCTGAACCTGATAAGAGTTGGCCAGGAAATAGACTGAGTTGTAATTCATGATATGTCACTGTCTCAAAGTTTCCCTGCCCACCTTCTCCCCACAGATAACTCCAGACAGTTCTACTTTGTGACTTAATTACAGACAGTGGTAAGTCTGAGATAAAGTCATCTTTTACAGGGAGATTTAGTTTGCTCTACACTCAAAGCGCAAAAATGGGAGGTCTGAGCAAATATGAAATGTCCCTATTGATTTCTTCAAATTACACAAAATACACAAGTATATCCTGTTATTTTCTTTATGATTTCTTACTTTCTCTTCCACACACTTGATAAAGGATGAGGCTTATTTTGTCTCACAGTGCCACACTGGGTCAAGTCCGCTTTGTGAAGAGAAGCATATCTAGTTCCTTGCAAAGAGCCTTTTTGCCAACTTGCAGTTGCCCACCTGTGAGTACATTGGTGTGTAATCATGTATGACCTTGTAGTGTATGAGTTCAAAAGATGTTTTCTGCATTGGAGCAACTGTGGAACACCTTACAATGCCAGCAGGTGGGCCAGTTCAATTTTTCATGTTACATGTATTAAGATTCAGAATATTTCTCAGAAACCTTTTGCTCACAAGCAAGCTCACAAAAATTGACATGGGTAATGATGCCTCGTGTAGGACTTCTCCCTCTGAATGTAAATATGACTAGGTGTCCGCACAGGCTAGTGGCTCTGAGTACAGCAGCACTTTGAGCTAATGTCCGCACGCTAACATGGTCACACTTACAATGTTAGCATGCTGATGTTCAGCAGGTATGTTTACCATGATCACCATGTATTTACCATGTCATACTTTAGCATGTAAGGATGTTAACACTAGCTATATAGCACTTAACACAAATATACACAAAAGTACAACTGAGGCTGATGGGAATGTTGTTAGTTTTGAAGTTATTTAGTCACAAACCACATTAGTGGATACATTTACATACATTTACATTTTTTACATATATAACATTTTATCCTGATGGTGGTGCTAGAGGAAAAGGTTCATTAAAGTTATCACAGTTTATCCTTGCGGGGGACATGAATGTCTGCACCAATTTCATGGCAATTTCTGTACATGAGTTCCTGGTTGGACTCAAAAACGCTTCCATGCCACAGCATCATGCTTAACCAAGCACCTATGGCCACTTTTGCTAACTAAACAAAAACAATTAAAGTAAAACCCAGAACAAATTGTTGCAAATTTCCCCCAATATGTGACTAATACAGGACAATCTTTCCTTATCAACAGTAAATCCAGTGGCTGCCTTCAAAAATAAAACTTGTTTATTCACTAATCCTCATTTTATTAAGGTAGATAAAGGAATCAAATCAACCAGGATAGACTTCAGGCTGGACTTCTGCTAAATTAAGAAAAGTTACCCTACTAGACTACTACTGGTAGAGAGAATATAAATCAAAAATGTCCCCAAATTATTCTTACTAAAATCACAGTGCTTCCTACTTTAAATTTGAACAAGCAACCTTTGACTATAAAACACTTTGCAAAATCTAAGATTTCCAGTTCCTTTATCCTCTGAAAGGTGTCTAGGCAGTCACACAGCAGAAATGAATGACCGGGGATCACTGGGAATAACATTTGATTTCAAGTACATATCAACTAAAATGATTTCCACTGGTTTCTTGAGCACATTTATCCAAAAGAACAATGACTGGTGATAAGGATCAGAAAGAGCAACTCAATAACAAGAAAATAATAGTCCACGATCCAGGAGGTTGATGACATTGAAAAAAGTGCACAAGATTGCAACAGGCTGACTAACATTTCCATTCCACAAATAAAAAAAAACACTTTCCTTTCTTTTTTTTCCTTTTTCTTATGGGAGGGCTGAAGTCCAAAGAAAAATGATTACCGTTTGCATGAACACTCAGGGAGTTGAAAATTTTAGAAAGGAATTGCTGTGTTTGTGTGATGTTTTGTTTCAAGGTTTGCTGTCAGTCTCTAGATGCATTCAGAAAGAGAGAGGGGAAAAGAAGTTGGAGCTGGATGTGGAACACAGTGTTCCCAGCACAGACTACAGAAGCGTATTTGATATTCAAGTTGTTGTGTACAGATTGGTCTGTTGGACAGACAAAATGTGCTACTGCAGAATTTGAATGTAGAATGATGTCAGGCTTTTAAAACCTAACCAACAATATAGAGCGATCACTTTATTTTTTACTCTGAAATGCATAAGTAATGATCCCAGGTTTTGTTAAATGGTGCTTCCTAATTTTTTGCAACAAGGTATTTATGCTTGTATTTACCAGAAAGGTTCACTAAAAGCTCAGATCTGCTTCTCATGTTTTGGCAAGTAACACAATTAAAATACAAAAAGCAAACACTGTCACAAGTGCCTGCTTCCAGTGGCTCATTATATCAGTAATTATGTCAGTAAATAGATTCATACTTGGATGAAAATGGACAGCAAATAAACAGTGTCCAAGTTCTCCAAATGTTGTCCCTCAACAGCATCATCTTGCATTTTGAGTTTTAGGTCAGACATACTTTCCCAGCCCCTTTTTGCAGATGGTGATTAAATCTTTAATTGTCAAGGGGAGGTGGGACTGCGGAGCAGAGAGAGGAAAAACTGGCAAACAGATTTTTAATTATGGCCCACTAAATTAAGATACCCAGATTCAGTCCCATATCTCCGGCTGATCTATTCCTCCTCTCTCTCCCCACTCCGATGCCCCATGGCTCTGATTGTATTACTCATTCAGAGAGATCATCAGTCATTTCCAGTCAGTGTACAACATGGCCGCATATCATAACAGCCCAGGAATGAGAGAGGGAGAGACAGGGGGTGAGGAAAATTGGAAATGGCCAAGGAAGAGCAAAAAAAAAAAATTGGGACTCCTTCACTGTTGCATGCTTCAAAATCTCTTAGTTGAACGAGGAGAGTCTTCCAAGAGCAGCAAAATAATTACCACTGTGTTTTTCAGATGTAAAGTACACATTTGTTAAGATAACTCTAATTAATGTTAAGCAAACACGTAGGGCCATGGCTAATTTACGTTATCACTTATTATGCCAAAGAAAAGGAGTCTAATACTCTGCATACCGCACTTCACTTGTTCAACAGTCCATGGCCACAAATTAAGACTTCTGAGGTTTAAAATGTGACACAAGGCAGAGTTCCAATGTGGATATTGTTTTTAAGAAAACGTGAGCATCCTTTGTGCCTCCCTCAGTCCCACAGGCTGGATATAATTACTGAACATCACACTGCTCTCAACATGTCTGAAATGTCCTGCCTGAGCAGACATAAGGATTTTTCTCCCCCCCCCCCTTACATCCATCTGTGTGTACAGTATATGTGTGTGTGAGCCAGGTCTGGAGACACACATAGAGTATCATGTAATATAATGCAAGCATCCGTCAGGCATATAGTACATACATCCATTTGTTGCATCTTTGTTCGTTTGCTTTGGCTGCATGAAGCCACCTCTGTGCAAAACAGTCATCACATCGCTCGCTCACATAATAAGTCTTCGGGACATCAAAACAAGCATAGCAGCAGGGGAAGTGACAGTGAGTGTATGTGTGTGAGAGTGGCTATGTGTGTGGAGACTGAGGATTATGGGGTCTGCTTTGCCAGATGCTTAATTATGGGGCTTTAAAAAAAAAAAAAAAAAGACTTGTTGTCAGTACCTACTCGTTCTGGATCAGGTGACTCGGGGACACAACTGAGATGTTATTTGCCATTAAAATGTTGTTGTTATTTGGCAAGTAAACCACCATACACTTGCTAGTACAGCATCGATGGAGAGTTAATTATAGACAGGCTTAGTTTTCATTCAGTTACTGCTCTTTCATCTGACACACGACACTTTTCCTTGAGTGCAGCTCATGCTCATTGCTGACATGTAACTCCATCATAATTTCTTCATTTCTGTGGGGATATGTTTAACTTTTGGAACAGTGATCACACAAGTGCTGTATATCAAACTGAAATATAACTTCACCGGCACTGCTTAACTCCTGTAACTCCAAACACACTTACGTTTCCTAGAGAACAAAGCTGCTCTCCTCGCATTTATTTAACAAGGACAGCCTCATGAGCTCTGATACTGTAGCAACAGGCACAACTTCTAGTTTTTAATTAAAGTCTTACCGGGTACGTTTACATTGTCTTACTTTCCAATATGGATTTTACTTTATTTTCTTACATTAGGTGAATGAAGGTTTTATTATTTGCAGTAGTAGGACTGTATTTGTGAAACCATCATGACATTTTTCATGAGAGTAAGCTGGATGGCGTCCTATTGCTAATTCTATTATATTATACTTATTCTATTAAATATTATTACGCTTTATTTTATTAAGATTACACCAATTCCATGTAGAGGCTTTCATGCCCCTGCACGGGTGAACACTCTATCAATGTTTAGCCAGTACTCAATGTCCTACACTATTTTTTCAGCATAAGGACAGAGTTACAATGAATGAAGAATCTCCAAAAGTCTTACTTTTCATGACTGGACAATGAAGAGCCTAACCAAATCCAACATTCTGTATTCATCAGCCAGAGAAGCAGCTGAATACGAGGGGAGTGAAATGTTGTTTTAAACAGGCAGAGTGAGGACAGCCTGCCACAGAGTTTGGGTCATCAGTGTGGTCATTAAGCAGACTGTAATGGGCCATGAGAGAGGCTGTTCTGCTCGGGCACCGGGCTGGTCGACCTGTGGATCACACGGCCATTATCAGCCGACGGATCGCACCATTATGCCCTTGATGGAGGGGAACTCTGGATGTAGCTGGAAGAGACCGAAAAATGGTCGCACTGTGCCGCAAACCTGCAGACAAGCAGGTGTGGAAGTGCATATGCAGAGGCAAACACGTAGACATCCTCATAATGAAGTTGTGTGTGTATATTCATATTCATGAGTCTACATTTAGTAAAAATTTATCAGGATCACACACCTGAGGGAAATTTTTACATTCCTTTTTTTTTTTTTACAGAAATGGTGGCACCTGGCTACAGTCTCCTCTCCAGTTGTACTGTTTCGTACTGCACCTGTGTGCATGAATTCAATTCCTTTTTTCATCTAATTTATGGATTTCATACAAGGACACAAAAGGTCATGAACATGTGCATGCAGCAGGGAAAGTTAAACGTGAGGGATCACAGAGGAGTACGAAACAAAGATGGCAGAATCGCATTCACCACTACAAACCCTAATCACAGTAAATGTCACCCCAGCCACTCACTCCTGCCACTCCTTCCTATTTCATTTCATTTCCTGCCACAGACTTGTCTGTCCGGATGACTTCCTGACAAAATGAAATGTGTTTCTTTTGTCTACATGCCTAATAAGGCAGCTTTCATACGAAGCCTTGGAATAAAAAAAGAAAATAAAGAAAGACATTCAGTGTTACAAGATTGCTTTGGGAAAAGAAATAAACCAGCAACCCTTATCTGTGGCAGTGTAGTATTCCAGCTGCTGCTCATTATTTCTTTACCCTATCCAGCCTGTTAGGGTTCCGCTGAAATGTCCTAAGACAGAGCATATATAGGTTTTCATGTTTTATATAAATCAAATGAATACGGAGCACTTTCTTCAGTGATATCCATGCAGTGATGTTTTTTTAGACATAGCTTGAAAAAAAAAAAAAAAAAAAAAACTCCATCCAAAAAATTCAACAAAACCGCCCGCATCCCTTGAAGTTATTTTGCATCTATTGGTCCAAGTTTTTGATGGCAAAGCATGTAGCTAGCAGACATCGCAACACTCATTAATCTTAGAGTGACTCTCCTGGTGGGAGTTGGGGAATTGTAGACGTTATGTCTCTCTCTACATCCACTGAGTGCTCAGTCCCACTGCCAGCAGTGGTCCGAAGAAGTGAAGAGGAGGAGGCCGGTCTCGATGGAGAGGGATGTGGGCAGCTCAAGCGCACAGCAGCTCGAGGACAACACTCACACAGCATGGCAGTTGGCCAGACAAACTGTGCTGAGAGTCAAACTCGCACCAGTCACTGATGGAGTTCACTGATTTTTGAAGCCTGTGTGAGAGACTCCACATTTGGTGGGGAGATTGTGTGTGCAAGAAGGGGGGGGCATCCCTTTTCAAAATTCAGAGTATCAAAAGATGGATGATTTCACAGTTAGGGATTATTTCTTCTCATTTTATCCTACTCTCCCTCATGCAATCTGCTTCATCTGTTTTCCTCTTTGTCTCTTATTAGGCTTTCATAAAGTGCACACAAAATGTTTTATTTGCCCGCCAACCAATCAGAGCAGGAGGTCTGGACATGCCAGTAATTGGCATGTCCATTTGGCCAACTCTTATGTTGGTTGCCAACAGAAATGAAGTTAGTATGGTAAAATTGTCAACGCCACAAGAAACATTTCCGACTTCAAACACAGCAGACAGCATGAAAATCAAATAAATATGTGGGGACCACAAACCCATCCAATGAGCAGACATCTTTGAAATGTAGTTATGAGTTCTAATTGTTCATGGAAAATATTTCCCATAACATATTTCAAGGTATAACCGATATTCCAAGCTTCCCACTGATCTGAATATGTATTTCTATATATCAAATTTTATATATAATGGACTCAACATTTAACTTATTTTCACAAGCCTACACTGTGCTTCTTAAAATTGAAATAATTTAAAACGAAATACAATAAACTGTCCACAGTAACGTTAGATAGGAGAGCAAATTCATCATGCATGGTTTTTTAGTATTCAGTCACAGTGATTGATTTGTATGTCAGCAGCCGAGACATTCAGAGGTGAAACAGTCTTTTTCCAGTGCAGTCCCACCATGCCCTTGTATCCTGACCTTTTAGTCAAATCCATCAATTACCTCCCTGTTTTTAAACTCATTTATACTGACTGCTGAAAAAAAAAAAAAAAAAACTAGAAAGGACATACTGTGTCTCAGCACATGCACATATAAACACACATTTCTGCATGCAGGTACTGTGTATGCATGCATACCGACATGCATTCTTGACAAAAATTGATTAATGATCAGGCTTGATGGGTTCACCCTGCTATAGGCCGCTGTTAGAGCCACACATTTACGTGGACTACTTGCGAGGATGCAATGTCTGCAAAAACGCCCGTGCTGTACTCAAAATGTTCTGCTTACTCTAGCGTTTAACACGGTACAGTAACTTGAAATCTGATTTAATATTATTTGACATCAGTGAGCAACAAGTTGCATTTAAAGCGATCATCTGCAAGACCAAATTCTGGACTTACGCATGTCATACTCTTCAAATTTTAATGCACTCACTAAAATAATACATTACTCAGAGACCATCTGAAATATGCCTGGGTTAGCAAACATTCAATATGAGCAGAAATTTCTCTCTGTTAAAGTAAATGCCTAAATACTGAGACCAAAACAACTGAGCAACTGAATAGATCTCTACAGTAAATTAAAAAGGAATAGTTAGACATTTCGGGAAATCGCTTTTCAAATTCATTCTCACAAAGCTATACAACTAGCAAGTTATAAGTTTAGCTTAGGCTGGAAACTGGGGTAAACACCTGGCCTGGTTGTGCCCAAAGTGACTCTGGGAAGTCACTGCAATTGGCCAAGAAAGAGGAAACATGTAAAACTTGTTCATTAATGAACTTTAGATGTGCTGATATTTTAACCTTTTGACAGAGCTAAGCTAGCTGTTTTCCCCTGCTTCCAGGCTTTATGCTGGCTAAGCTAACAGGCTGCTGGATGTAGCTTCATGATTAGTGTACATAAAGCAGAGTGGTGTCAACAACTGACAACTTTTTCTAATGCCTGTAAATTATTTTCAAAAAGAAAAGAACACTGCTGATATACAATGCTTTGTTTTAATTCTGTCTCTACCATTACTGATGCCTGTAGTACAAGAACCACTCGTAACAAAGGACCCTCTTAGACAACGGACATCTGGCACAAAATCATTTGACCAGATGTCCTATGTGATAGTACAGCAGCATCTTTGTCCTTTACTCTCCAGAATGCAAAGATGGCTCCCAAAGCATAGAATGAAGGAAATCAGACTGCATATCCATCAAATGCCTTGTAGGCATATATAATGTGAATCAACAGACTATAGGCAAATGCTGAGATGTTAAGTATGGTACAATCGATCGTGTCAGTCATATATGAAGCAGCATGGACTCAATAATACAATGAACCCAATTCAGTATCTCTCACAGCTCCCCTTATTAAATAGCTTCCTTTTTGAATAACATCAACATTCAGGTGTATCACAGACTCTCTAATAGAGAGTAAACTATTTTCTCAGAGAGGACATCTAAAAGGACATTTAGCCATGGAATTAACATCCCTGTTGATGCATCACTGTGACCCTTGGCAGTGAGTGTGATTGTGTACAACGTGTTAAGCTATTGCTTATGTAAACACAAACATGACAATCAATAGCTAAATGACCACTTATTGTAAATGGAAATACAGATATAGGAAAACCCACTGCAGTTTGCCATGACATACCCACAGTCCATCAGTGAACCTTCGGAAAGTCTCATTGAGAAAGCCATTAACTGAGCTATGATGCTTGTCACCCTGCATTTGATCAATGCTTGGATTTTAAAGCCTCTTTTAAAATGTCACATCTACTTAATATCACATTATTCGCCAAATAGAGTCCAGGCCTTGAAGGTTTTTCATGCCTTCTAAAGCGATGGACATTCTCTCTCTCGTGAAAATCTGCAGGCAAATGTCACCTGAATGGTATTTTGTAAATTGAATATCAAGGACTTTATGTCATTTTAAATGCCCATTTCAAATACTGTATGAATGGAGGTAAATATGTGCTTTTTTCTTGAGGTTTTTTCAGTCAGTTAAATTACATTATAGCCAAGATGATGTAAATTACAATTTGCAAATTGTGTGTGTAACATTTAAGGAAAAAAAACATTCAGTCTTTCAGCTAAAAATGCATGGGATATTCTAAACAACAAACAAATTGACACAGTGCACAGCATTATGAAAAAAAGCACACAAACATGGCACTGAGCCCGTCTTTGCCGCTGTTATTTTATCCTGCTCCAAGTAAATGAAACTAGTGCTGGGTTTAACACTAGAGGGCTCACATGCATTGCCATACAGTGGAGCTCCTCTTTGTTTAAGCATTGGGGAGGTTGTTAGAAATCTCTCGCTATCACACAGATGACTGTCCAATGTATTATTGATTATGCTTTACTGTGCCGAAACATCCCTTTTACAGCCACGGACAAAAACACTACTCAGTAGATGGAATGTAACATCTGAATTCATAAGTGAGACTGCATCATGTCCCATGACAGCAGAGTGCAAATTGAGGACAGGGCGTGGGGGTGGGGTGGAGGGCTTTGTGTGCAGCGGTGTTTCCTGATGTCCAAGTCCTGTAAAGTTTGTGTTTTCATGTGCACGCTCTATCACACTGCCGAGTCAATCCTACACAGTAGCAGTGCATGTGTAAGCCTTAGCAAACTGAGCAGCTGGTCTCCCCTGTGGGAGTCATTAGCAGTGAAGCTCATCCTTTTGTCACACACTCCAGTGTCTGTCCCTCACCTCTCAGCCCGACCTCTGGGCCCATCATGCTCCCGCTGCACACCTGGCTTTGCTCCTTCCTTCTTCTCTCCGACTTCAAGGCTCCTCTGGCTGGCTGCTCCCATAGAAACTGAGCTAGATAAATAGAAAGAAAGGGAGAGAGGGTGAATGAGCAAGATAGAGACTGGCTGGAAGAAAGAAGGAACACAGATAGAGAAGGGGCGGAGGGAGAGAATGAGGTCTGTCAGCTCTCCACAACCTATTATCCTGGAGTCCTGGAGGACACTGCTAGCCCCCTGTACATACCTCTCCTTGTACAGTTAGAGACAAAAAAGAGAACTCACTCTCACTTTCTTCCTCTGCACCAGTTCACGTTATTTCCTTAAATCCCTCGCCTCCCTCTTCCATCCATCCAACCAGCCATCCAGCCTGACTGTCTGCCTTTTTCTCGCTGCCTCTCCGCAGTCATGCCACAGGGAGAGTCAGTTATATGAAAGCCTTCTCTTCTTCCCTAATCTCAGCATGGCAGAGAGGATGGAGCTGGCTTTGCTTCAGATACACAGACCCCCACTTGCTTGCCTCTGCCCAGAAAAATCTCTGCTCATAGTTACCACTGACAGTATGCCAACACACACTCCACACCAGCCCAACAAGCCCCAACGCTTGTCTCCTTTATGGCTCAGCTCTGACCCTACTCAACCTTGCATGTACTTACTAAGGTGTAAATTCAAATTGTTTGTCTGGCCTCTCTTCAGCATTTGTGAAATAGATATTTGAAAATGCATTAAGAGGTGGACTGAAGGGAAGATAGGGGGTGAGCAGGTGGCTGGGTTTAGGGATGAGAGCTGTTCCAGGAATTCTATAGTTCTTCAATGGAGATGCCCCCTGCTTCATTTATTTCAGACAGAAAATGAAGTGCAATTGATCCCAGGGGTGGGTAGTTTGAGAGAAAAAAAATACATCTTTTCCTGTCAGGTAGCTGACTTAAAAATGCTGAACTGAGGAAAATTAACTTGATTTCTAGGCTTGCCTGTCTGTCATATTCCGTATCTATTGCACTCACTTTGGATGGTTGAGGAATCTTCCCAGAGGACCGAGACCATCCCTCACTGGATCCGAACAGAGACAGAGTAGATTGAGAGTGAACTCCCTTTATGGATTTTCGCTCCAAATAAAGTGGCTCATTCCCGCCAAATGGCCGTGACCCCGACACAATTAACCTGGCAATTTGTCACTTTCAAGGGCATCCACTGGGAGTTTGGGAAAATTGGCCAACTTGTCCTCATCCCTCACTCCCCGATCAGTAACGGAAGAGAGAAGCAATGATAGACATGATTAACCATAACCTATGCATTATCTCTGTCTTTTTTCATCCCTTCTTCTAGCTCCTTCAACCAATTCTTCATCTCTCCTTCTAAATTGTCTCCTCAGTTTGCTTAGATATGTTTACTCGTCACTTGAGTGATGTCAGAGGCCCACAGCCACAGCTTTTACTTAAGGATCACTGTTTACTCTCCTTTACTAGCCTGTTAATCACTACTGCGACTACTGCATGTGGAAGCAAAGTGATGTGGGCCCTCCCAACTGGATGAATGAAAATAACATTGATTTCCTATGGAGGCTCCGTGCCAGACCCAGTGCACAGGCTCACAGGGTAGATCAGGTGTTAATGAATATCAATGTTAATCTAATGAAGGAGCCAAAAAAAAGAGGAAAAGAAAGGCAAGCTTGGAGCAGACTGTGGAGAAAGATGAGCTTTCAAAAGTTACTTGAGGAGATTAAATATTTAAACGCACAGTATGTAACTTCTGTCGCCAGGAGTCTCTCAATCAAAACAATAAGAAAAGACAGTGTTGGGTGACGTCATGGAATGGCGTGGCGTCGTGAGAATTGTTGTATTCACCACAATTACCGTCAGCTTCTCCCAGTTTGGATTCCTTCAGGAAATTAAAACAGACCCGGTGATTATAACCGTTAACAAAAAACACTAAATAAAGCAGGTTCACGTTTAAAGTCAGTGTTTCACGGACGCTTGATTCAGGGAAGAGTTGGGAGCTCAGACTGCTGCTAGCCTTTGTTTTGATTGTTTTCTCTGATAACTTATGAACCAGACGTCAATGGGATTTTTACCGGCAGCCGAATGATCCACTGGGTGTCCTCCTCTCCATAACAAACAGACCAGGGGATTAAAACTGGTACAAAACCCCCATAAAGCTGTTTCACTTTAAAAATCAGTAATTCCTTGCGCCCCAGTTTAGCTGCTCACAGTGGCTCGGTTCCGGTCCGACCCGTGGACCGCAAGTCATCCCCTGTTTCCGTGACTTTCCTGTCTCTCTCACTGTAGCGATCCAGATAAGGGTAAAAATGCCCTAAAAAAAAAAAATAACGTATAAAAAATCTGTGATTCACCAATGCTTGTCCGCGGACACATGATGCCTAGCACATAGACTGTATATAAAGGTCTAGTAGTTGCTGCAAACCGAGACTGGTTACCTTGGATTCCTTAATTTCGTATGAACCAGAGTTCAGCAGGTTTTTACCGGCAGCCGAATAATTCACAGTGATCTCCTCCTTTTAATTAAAACGGCTGAGCGTCGGCGGAAAGGGAGTAGCTGAAACTGAGACTGCTTACCTTAGTTTTTGTTTTGTTTTTTTAAATATATATTTTGAACCAGTCATTCAACAGATTTTTCCCGGCTGCCGAATTATCCGTAAAGGTGCCCTACTCTCCATAATGGACCAGGGGATTAAAATCGGTAAAATAATAAAGCAGTTTCACTTTTCTTTTTCTTTTTTTCTTTAAATCTGTGATTCGGCAGACACAGGGCAGGACGTCTCCAGCACCTGGGAGCTGAGCTGCCTAACATTTGCCTGGCCTTTTTCTCTGATATCTTAATATCCAGATGTTCGTTAACTAAAATCCTTCATCTGGTTAAAATATATAGCTAAAAACCACCAAGGTGTATAAAGTGCATCTGGCTTAAAACTAGATAAAAGTCCATTTTGAGCTTCTGACTGGCAACTACAACACTCACCCATGCATAGAGGGTATGCGTTCACGTTTAACTTCGGCTGACTACGCTTGACTTGACGGGCAATGTGAGCTGCCGCAGTATTAAACGACTGCAGTCAAGTCTGACAACCGTCTACTTCCCATAGCGCGAGTTCACCTGTGTCACAGCAGCAGGTTGTTCACACAACTCACTGCGGAAAACTGAAGAGCTGTTCTGTTTCTTAATTTAAAAATGATCGGTGTTACCTTCAATATGTGACTATATATGACAAACATAACTGTTTTGGAAAATCTATTCACACTGTTTACTCCCCCAAAGACATGTTCTTAAAGCATGTTCAGACCAGACACAAGTTTACATTAGACTTTTGACACATGAAATTAAATCTCAGTAATGTTTTATGAAAACATGGAGGCTGATGGGTTAAGGTGTGTGGAGGGGAAGGTCACTCATGAAATACCTGGCCACCATGTTGTCGGGAGGTGAAAAGAAGAAATCTAAAGAACAAAAAACATGACAAGAACAAGAACATCACTTTTACTGTAATGAACTCTGATCTGTTTTACAGCTTTCTGTTGGAAATGAGAACTATAGTGTTGATGTCCATATGTAAAGAAAAAAAAAAAAGCTGTCAGAAGGAGGTGATCAAATAAGTTGCTTTCCCTTAAACCATAAAAGAGCTGGAGTGGATAGTAACTAAGTGCATTTACTTGAGTCATTGAGTCCTTCAGTCCTTTTACTCAGTTGAATCAATTTCTTTTGTTGATTCAGTTGTTTTTATGTCCATGTCAACAGTCTTTTTTTTTTATCATATTCTACAAGCTTTTATTCTCCAGATTCTGCAGTCGGTTCAGTCAGTCAGCCATATAACATGTTTTACTCCTCCCCTTCCTCCCTTTTAAATGTGTACATTTTAACTGACTTACTTTGTACTTTTATCTGAGCACATTTTTACACAGGTAATTTGATTCCACTTGATTTAAATTAAAACAGTACTTTTACTTGAAAACAGGTTTCCAGTACTTTTTCCAGCCCTACATAAATTAACACATTTTACCTTTCACTGCAGGAGGTTACTAATCTAATTTAACTTTCACAGTCCTGATAATAACCCTTAGTTTTCCTTGGCAACTACTCCTTTACTCAAATACTTCGGAGCTTTGACTTTATCACAGCCATTCTTGTTTGGCCTTATCCCCCTCCAGTGGAGCGATTATCAGGGCGACAGGGTGAAGCCTGTCGTCTCAACACACACCAGGTCAAAGCAGACTGTCCTCCCCTTGCTCTGCTACCATTGTTAATTCTCTCCTATTTTACACCATTGATCTCCTGCCTCCCAGCTCAAACATCCAGGTCTTTGTGGAGCTGTTAAGCTGCTCCACTACTGGACTTTCTGCCCTCTTGTTGCGAGCGCAATATTGATCCCTAGCTCCTCATGAACTGACCGCTGGGTTAAAAAAAAAAAAAAAAAAAGCAAACGTGAGGCACTTGGTGTGACAAATGAGACAATGTTAATGAAGAACACTAGTCATTTACATATCTGGCAAATTTATTTCTGTGTCTAGTTCACATTTCCTCAAATATAGCTTATGCATTTTGCTGTGCATGATTTATACCTGGCTTAGTTGCCTTTTCAAGTCTGTCAAAACAGTGTCAAATCTACTCTCAAAACACTTCTGGACCTCCAAACAAGAACACACTGACATGTGACAATGTTTGAAAAATTCTTCTTCCAATTATGGGAGATAAAAGACTGGGATGACATGCAACAAATTCCCTTGCTGCATCGGAACTTACAGTGCTCAGATGTAGTTATGTTATGTACTTATGTTTATATGTGCCTTTGTTTATATGCACCTTTGACCACTGTTTAAAACATCTCCTCCAAATTAAATGGCAACATAAGTCTTTTGTCTTTTGTCCTCCTTGTTTTTTCTGATTCCCTAAACTGAGAGGGCCCCAATCCAAATTGTACTGACTATGTATAAGTAGCTCACACAACCCCACATTAAATAACCTGAACTATCGCTTTAAGGAAAACACTGCTTTTAAGCAGCAGTGTTAAGTTGCTTTTTAAAGGTGCACAGTAGAATTTTCTCATGACAAAGAAAAGTTATGCTTTTATTTATATCATAGTTTTTTTCCATTCTACTAAAATTAATTTTATTGTATTGATGAGGTCTAATAAACATGTAGAAATTATTTCCTTTCCAATAAAACAGGGAAAAAATGTGAATACTGCATTTTTTACATCAATGTTTACTTGCTTGTAGTTTTCTTCTGCTTTGCTACCTTTGTGCGCTACTGCCACTAACTGCTGATCAACAGAATAGCAGAAAGGATTGGTGTGTGTTGACTCACCCAGTGTAAAAACATTTTTCCATCGGCTGACTAGTCATCAAAAACTCAACAGGGTACTTTTGATTTTCAGATATGAATGACTAGCTTTACCTATTACACTCTCTATCCTTGACTGTTTTTTTCAGTCACAAGATGTTTGAAAGTTTTGTGAAAAGATTATTGGACCTTGAGTTGAGGATCTCTTTGTGGGGCTACTATTTTCAAGGTCAATAATGAACCTTCAAGCTCAGTTTTTTTTATGCTTGTTTTATCCATTTTACCTTAAATCACCTAGACAACTAGCACAAACGAATAAATACATGAATAAATATCAAACACTATTGAACAAATGTCGCCTTCAACAACTAATAAAGGAGATGAGTGAATCTTTGTGGGAGTCAGCAACCCCTGGAGAGTCATCTATCCCCCCGCCCATCCCTTTTTTACCTACTTATTCAACTCAGTGCAGCAGTGGCAACAGGGCAATCAGAGCAGCCCAGACATCGTTCCGCACAGTGACGTCCTCCAGCTCCCCTCCTGGGGGACAGCCAAGCACTTCCAGGTCAGCCGCTAGATGTCCTTTCTCCAACATGTCCTGGTCTGCCCTGGGATCCTACTCATCCACAGCACAGCCAAGGGGAGACGGCAGGGAACCATACTTACTACCTCATTTGGCTTCTCTCAGTCTGGAGGTGCAGCGGATCAGTGGCTATTAGGGATGGGCTGATCACATCATTGTCTGAGATGAGACAGTAAAATGGGCCCGACTATTAATGGAAAATTTGACCAGAAGTGTTTTTCTTTCTAGATGTCTGCTGCTGACTTTTTTTTTTTTGCTCCATGTATACCTAAATGTAAATTGATTAATTTAGACAAGAGTGTTAGATCTGAAGATGTCTTGATTGCAAGTGGATGAGTGAAAACATCTAGGTGCTAAAATGGATCAATGGAAAAACAGTCAGTTATTGCACGTAGGGTCTTAAAGGCACAATTTGTGATGCATACTCACAAGACACTAGGCTAGGTCTAATACCTACGCCAAAACAAGTGAAATGCTAACATACTAACGATGGCAATGCTGATCGGTTGTTTAGCAAGTTTACCATGTTCAGCACCTTAGTTTAGTACGTTAGCATGCTAACATTTACTAATTTCAACCTCATGTGATGCTGGACTGGAGAAAAATCAATGGATTGACAGTGTCATTAGAATTTATCCTCTGGGAACCACAGCACTAAAAGCCAAAGACATCAACGTAATGGTGGCACTAGAGAGAAAAGTGCCAAAATAGAATCACTAATCCCACCCCACATATGAAAGATGAAGGTGGGTTGCCTGTCAAAAATAGTGCAGTTTATCCTTGAGACCAGTTTAACAAAATGGTTTCAAGTACCAAAGCCCGCACTGACATCTAACATAATAAAAATGCAGCACACACATCTGCTGCTAAAAGAAGGTTGTCGGTCATTCCACAGAGGGCAGACTCTGTGCTATCAAGTGCTCTACAACCGGATTAGAAGTCCTTAAAGATGTTTCTTTGACTCATAGAAGACTGTAATTGGGTTGAGAAAACTTCTAAAATCTTGGGGGAAAAAAATGTTGGTTAAGAGATCAGCCATGACTGTGCAGGTGACAGGAGGTCAGGGCTGATTAAGGGACGAGGTTGACAAGTGGCTCTGTTGTTGTCAAAGGATTTCAAAGGATTGTAGGTCCATGTAGATGAGAGTTGAGAAAAATAAGCCGCTCTTGTATCCTCACAGGCTGCTTTCTGATATATCTGCTGTAAATCCTTCATAGTAGTGTGGGACATTTACAAGCATATCATTTCTGGAGAGATTTTCTGCAGTTTACCTTCACAGCCAGAGTGTTATCATTCAGTAACAACAGTATTAAAAGCAGGAACACACATACTGTATATATTATATTTAGCACAGTAACAGTTTGTGCTGCGAATCGAAATTTGTTGTGAAGCTTCAGTTCTCCTTAAAACCTGAAAAACATTGACTTGATGAACTTTTAATGACGGCAGGTAACAGTTGATTCCTCCCTTAGCGCTTTCTTTTGCAAAGGTACCACCCATCCAATCCATCTGTCACTCTTTCCCTCCCTCTCAAGTGCTCACCTTGTTTCACGTTACCCCTGGCACATTCCCCACCCATCCTTCACCCATTTCTCACAGCCCGTGGAAACAGTTTGTGGTAAGAAAAAGAAAAAGGAAAAAAAACTGGATTTGACTCGCTCAAAATCTCTCTGGCTGAGGGAGTCAATAATTCTATTTCTCTACTCTTAACGCACCCAGACCCCCTCCCACATCCACTCCTCCACACCCCCATCCACATGCCTGCATTATCCTAAGCCAAAGCATCCGAGGTGTGTACGTAAGCCTCTGCAGTGCGCCTCATGTTTCATAAAGAGATAAGGGCTACTAAAAATACCCATCGTGTGTGGAGAGATAGCCAAGCATTAGGAGAGGTATCAACAGTGGGCAGCCAGTAAAGCACCACCTCCTTTAATTCCAACCACAGACATCTAAGAACAAGGAAGCACGATTCCATAGACCCAACCGTAGATACTCCTCTATACAGAAACATTGAAAATATTCAGTTAAAAGAGCTCTGTATGGCTGCATTATTAATATTAATCTGCTCTACAAAGCAGGGATAGAGAACAAAGTCTTTCCAATGTATCATTCAGTGATAAACACTAAGAAAATGTGTGCAAAATGTCACAAATGCATAAGAAAGTGGATATACTGTATGTGCACATCTGTTTCTGAAGAAATCCTGGGAGATTAGTTTTAAGAGCAAGTCCATTTCGATCATTTAGTCTTGATAAAACAGGCTTCCTCTGGTAATCTAAAAATTGAAATTGAGTTTGAACTCGGTATTTCTTTTTTTTTTTTTTTTTTACCCAGAGCTCTAGACGTTATCTTCACCCAAGATTGATTCCCGTTTAAGATTGATCCTCGACAACTTCAGCTGTTAAACTCATTATCACCTCTCATTGCGAGTAAAGTCGGCTCTCTAGCAAGTCTATGGTACATAATATCATATATAGCTGTTACATATTCCATTGCTCTGTGTAGGATCATATGCTAAAGCTGAAAAAGGAGAAATGTGTCAACAAGTTTCCTGCTGTTTCGACGCATCTGAGATCCTGTTGCTTAACAGAAGTTGATCCTCAGAGGGAGGTCTTGTCCCCTTCTGTACGCACAAGGCTGTGGCACAGCATGGTAAAGCCTGTTTGCACTGCTGTTTTTATCCATGCAAGCAGAGTACCAGGAATACAGCTGTGAGCGTGCACACACACACACACACACACACACACACACACACACACACACACACACACACACACAAACACACACATACAAACTAATTGGAATGTCTTTTGTCATACTGAATCTTGGTGCAGCAGCTATTGTATGCACATAATCTTAAGTTATATATAGCTTGTTAGAGAGAAACCGTGAGTGAAAAGGCGGTAGATCAACAATGTTTTGGCTTTGAGCAAGTGTTTCTCTCTCTACCCATCTAATTCCCCTCACACTATCCAGCACTCGTTCTGTTCTTTGCAGAGATTACATTTTTCACATACTTAGACAGACAGATGGAATGAGACAAGGGAATGAGATAGGCATTTTAAGAAAGATAACAACCTGGCTTTACTTCGGGGAGAATCAGAAGAGCTAAATATTATGAGATGTATTTACTTTTTACTTAGTGAATCAAGAGACCGGCATGTTTTTCCTCCAACTCCTCTTAGCCTTCTTAGCCTTTATGTGGGCAAATTCAACCCTACATTAAAAACTCATCAAAGTTCTTAAAAGTGCCTTGACCCTCCGAATTATCAGCAGCAATCAATTATTCAATGTCAAAGACTGAGTGCTGATTTAGCTGAAAGATCTTTACTTAATAAAAAGTTTCCTCCACTCAGAGAAAGTCTGACTAATTTCTACATTGCATGATGTCAAACACCAGTAAGGACACCTGTGACACAGTTTGATAAAGGCACATTAGCATCACTGTGGAATACTGAATTTGAATAATTATTACTTCTTCTCTTCCACTTCTACTTCGTCTTCCACTTTAACCTCTCCCTCTTCACCTTTCACTTCCAGTCATTATTTTTTATTTTACTTCTTCCTCCACCTCACCCTCTTCTTTGTACTCTTCAGCTTCCCCCATTTTCTTTTCCTCTCTTCCTCTTTGTCACTTTGTCTTAATCTTCCACCTCTTCTTCTTTGTCTTCCACTTTATTTTTCCTATTCATCTACTTCAACTTCTTCCACTCCATTTTCTTTTCCATTTTCATCTCTTCTACTCTTAATCTTTTTTTTAACAGGTCAGACAGGTGGTAGAGCGCAAGTCAGCATGCGGACCAAACAGTATAACCTATAGGCTATACAAGAGCTGTCCCAGGCTCCTGCAGCTTCTGTGGAAGCTGATGGGCATTGCCTGGGTATTCCTCTCTGTGGTGGCAAAGCGCATGGCCAACTACCTCTTGGCAAACAACTATGTACATCGACACAAGTTGTCAGAAGGCAGCAGTCCCGGGGTTTTCTGACTGCATGGAGCACTGGGCCATGATTTGGGAACAGATCCAGACAGCAAAGAACAGCAAAGGATGGGAGGATGAAAATGAAACCAGTCTTGTAGTATCTCAATCTGGAAAGGAGTCAGGAATGACAATATTTCTGTCTCAGTCAATTGTGAGAAAACTTCACTCTTAGCGGACCAGCCTGTGCATAGCCCCGCAAGGCTTTACATGGCTGACCTGTCCAACAAGTGCATGGCGGCCTCTCTCACATCCCAGCTCAGGGCAGCTCTGAGCAAGATCGACCAACGCTTCCTACAAGTTCACCTTACACCAACATCTGATGTGGCCCTTGAAGTTGTGTCACATCACCTCAACAACAGCTCTGAAATGGACACAAAAACTAGATCCATAAACTGCTGGGCTTTCCTCAATGTCTTTCCAACATGGTACTGTTATGCAGAAACATCCTGATGCTTCTACTGAAATCCCAAAACCCATGTTTGAGCTTAATGAACCACCTGTCCTGTTTGTCCAACACATGAAGACACAAGTTTGCACATGACACAAGTGGAACGCGATGCAGAAAGTAACCCAGGCCTTCACTCGCAGCTGACACCCATCCCATGTGTCTAACCTTTCTTGTAGTATTTCACTTGTGTAATCAAACATGCACAGGCACTTAAACATCATGATGGTGTTTCTTTATCTGATAGTTTGCTTATGCCAACCTTTTTAATATAAGCTGATATGGAGAAGTCATTGCCACATCTTGTCATGAAAGCACTGCCGAGCTGGTGTGATCCGCCAACCCAGACACACTGTCTACAGACAGCCTGTCTCTCCCGATGACCCGAGAATGTATGAGCCCTTCCCAAAAGGCCGATCCGACACTAAAGAATTATCTCTCCGATGTGGTGAGCGGTGACAAAGAAAGTAGTGAAAAACTAGCTGATTCTGATTGGAGTGCCGTTAATCAGGTAGTCGTTCCCCCTGTGTACCGTGAGCAAGTTTTGTCTGTCTATTGGTTGCCTGCCCTGTACAAAAATGAAACTACCAAACAACAACAGTGGTCCAATTCCATTTCATCTTATACCTCATTATCTACTTATTATGATACTGAATGCAATATAATTTATGGTCTTACTTATACTTACAGTATTTTCCCTCCACATAAAAAAAGCCTGTTGATACATCAGAAACATGATAATTAAAACAGATGAACACATTTTTTTAATCTTATCTCTCAGAATCTCTCACACACACACGCACGCACGCGCACACACACTGAACTACTGCATTCTTGTGATAATAAGATATATTTCTGTTGTCACACTTTTGCTTTTTCCATCCTGCTTGTAAAGGTGCAGACTGATTACAAATTATACAGTTCCGGTTGGCACAAACAAGGCACAGACTTCTGTTTGACAGGAAACAGATTACAACAGCCGGCGCAAACGCTTGAACTATTTCCAGTTCCTTAAGATCTTCTCCAGACCTTCACCACTTGGATTTCTATCAAGCCAAGTGGGTGTCGAGTCATCGCTTGTGTCTCATCTTAGCTAGAATATGGATGGAAAAAGATTACTGCAGATGCACTCACCGAGCCTGCCCCACCAGTCCAGCATTTCATCTCTCAGTGTGATTAAATGGGAGACATTCACACCCGATTTGTTAATTCATCAAGACGATACCTTGTGGGATACAGAGGTTGTATTAATCACATTTTGGGCAAATTCATGTTGGCTTGCATAAAGCTCATACAGGCATGCATTACAGATTAGTCTTGTGGTGAAGGTGCCTCACCAGAGACTCATCGCATTAATATATTACTCCAGTCACACGGTCTGAAGTGAGAAAGAATTAGAGAGACAGACAGAGAAAGACTGTGTGTCTATTGCTGGAGATGTTATACAGTGAATATAAATGATGAACTTAAAATATCAACCAAAGATCTATGAGTGCCTTTTTGAGACGCAAAACCAATTTGAGATACAATAAATGGAGTTAGAGATATGAAACCTGCTGATTTGAGAACTTTTCTCACAGCCTCTTTGAAGAGATTGTCTGCTAAAAGTGAATTGTAATCAGCTGCAGAAAAGCAACACCTTGCTTGCTAGGAATACTGTTTAAGGCTTGTAAAATTCCCGCAGGGGAAGTGGTGGTGGGTGGTTGTTGGCCATCTTGTTTTCCCCTCCTTTGTCATCTAATTTGTCTCATAAGTAGAAGGTTTTGTAACAGTCATTAGAAGGTAAATCCCCTTGGCTCAATGTGCCACAGTAAAGCACTGGCATTCAGGGCTTGATAAATGGACACTCAACACTGGTTATTATGATGAATGGGAATTTCACACTGGTAACTGTGCCAGGTATGAAAAAAAAAAAAAAACCCAGAAAGAAATTCCTCTCAAAAGTGCTGCCAATGGCAAATTGGAAACTGATGCCTATAGGGTCAGTTGACATTCACAGTATTGGCTTTTATTGGATTGTTGGACTTGCTTGAAGTTAGGCCAGGGTGTAGGGAGGTGCTTTGAGAAAACATGATCCATTTCCAAAAAAAGTTAGAAAAAAAAGTCCAATACCTCTAAGGCCAGCTTGGAAAAAAGAGTCAATAAATAGATCAACCATTACGATGGTGAGTGCAGATTAGTGAGGGTCCGTGGTTGTTTAGCCATCGGTAGAGAGTGCAAAGTCTTGTGCTGCAGACATGGATGCAACCAACCAATACATTACAGCAACTGTATTATCATTAGAGAAGTACATGAGAGAGGGGTGGAGTGGGGTTGGGGTGATGTTGCAAACTACACTGGGTGTCTGATCAATGGGGGATCTCAAACAGAGGAGAGAAAGAGAGTGAGAGGATGAGTTAAAGGGAGAGGAGAGATGCAAAGGGAAGGGAGGTACAGTATAGGCCAATTTAATCACAACCATCTTGGCTGGATAATAAGAGAGGAGCGGGAGAATATAAATAGTGAGCGAGAGACTAATGGAGCTCATTTTAGGAGAGTATTTAACCTATTTTAGAGAGAATCCAGGGTGATCAATTAAAAGCGCTTTTAGCCCAGGCCTCAACTTTAATTACTCTTCAAATGTGATTATTCTCTGACATGCTACCTTAGTTCCTAGAAATAGATATGATATTAGATACATTAAAATGTTGGCTGTTTTAGGCTGAAGCTAACTGTAGAGCTAGACCCAGAAAAATGGCAACCAGCATTACTGTGAATTCTTTTTAAATCCTGGATTCTTATGTTTGTGAATATATGTTTATATGCACAAATGAGTGCATTGGGTGAATTTATTATTTCAGTTGCCATCTGTATGATTTGTTTTGTGGTGGGGATTTTTTCAGAACATTCTTTATTTAGCAATACTGGCTCAAAGGCATCAGGTTTGACCTACTGCTCCTGGCTTCAGTGGGTCTAACATTACTAATCTTAGATAAAGGGTAATGAAAGTTCCACTCAAAAGGTCGCTATTGCTCATATTACCTGTCATTTTGTGATGAACACTGTACTTTCGTCCATTTCAGGACAAGATTCTGTTGGAATAATTACTTCTTTTTTTTTTTTTTAACCCTAGTCAGTTTAAAGGTCAGCTGAGAAGCTGTTTACATTTTGGTCCTCTACACTGAACTTAACTGGAGACAGTTTGCCTTGGTTTTCTACCACAATTCCTTTGTTGCACCAGAAAACCTGAGGTAAACCACCAGTGACTTCTACTGTGAGATTAAAAGATTCCTTTTTAGTATTTGGCTAAAAGCAAACCTGTGCCTATACTAAACAGACACACTCAGAAGGAAGATTTCTACACAACACATTAATATTGTTGTCATTTTTGTAGACCTTCTAAAGGTCTCTGAGAAATTTTCAGAATCTTAATCAGCTGTAACATGAGGAATTGATCTGCTGTTGGGGTTTGTCTGCCATTGGTTTGTGATCAAATACTCTCAAAACTAATGACATTCTCACAAGCCTCAGCTGTACTACTTTGTGTTTGTTTCCAGTTAGCAAATGCTAGCATTCTAACACACTGACAGATGGTGAACACAGTAAACATAATAATGCATATTAGTGCTGTCATTGTGAGTGTTAGCATGCTGATGTTAGCAATTAGCATTAGCATAGCATTAGTGCTCCTTGCCCTGACAGACACTGTGCATGCCAGAGGCAGCATTTTACAAATCTGAGTCACATCTGAGTAAAATAACAGACCAAGGATGAGAATACCACCCAGGTTAACAAATACTGTACATTTATTAATGATTTGTCATTTCTGTGTGCAGTAACGGAACTGGCATACTTGAAAATCAGGATGCAAAACCTAAAAATTAATACATTGTCTTAAATACTGGTTGAGTGGCAGCCATAACATGACAGGTGACCTGTGGGTGCTGTGACAGCCTAAAATCCACTCTCCTCAGACACAGTGTCAGCAGTCAGTTAAAACCTTTGCCAACAGGTGTTCAGTCAATATGTGCTCACAGTCCCCAGGACACTAAAGAGGTCTGTTAGAGCCACAGCCAGCCTAGCAGTAGGCCTATTTGTTTGACAGTCAACCTAACACTAATCCACTGCTCTGAATCACTCTCAGAGTAGAGAGGGATAGAAATGGCTAGAGGGTGCAATCCAGAAAATATGCAACTCTGCACTCACATTTAGTTCCAGTGAGACTTTGTCTGATGTGACTGTTTGCAGAAACCAACGCAGAAATGTACACTCAGCCACACAGACCCCAAAACACAAACATGGCAACAATACGGTGTAGATATTAGAAAAACATCATGTTGGATGGATGAAAAAAGAAAACAGACCAGGAGCTTTCATTTGGCGCTGTTAGCTATGTAAAGCTCCCTGTCATCTGTCACATCTGATAAATGTAAGCACAGATATGATGCTATGGGCCAGTTCTTCCAATAATTTACATCTTTCATGCAAACCCAGCAGGAGGAGTGCCCTAGTCTGTCACAGAGGACACGAATGGACGACTTAGTGCATACCAACCAACACAAGCAATCATACTGCCATTCAGTGAGAAAGGAGAAGCTGAATGGCACACAAGCATCTTCTTGAGTGCCAATTAGGAAACTGACAAGTGGCAAAAACAGATTCAAGTGATGGGAATGTAGCTATCTATTTAGACACATTCACATGATAATTTAAGAGGGTTCTTTCAATCAGCTCAACAAACATATACTAATAACACTAGTATACACACTTTGCATCCTTGCAATTTTCCTTTTCGTAGTTAATGTCATACTGACTATTAATCCCACAGTCAGATGCAGGAACAGCGAACAATAAATCCAAAACAACAAAGCAGCTTTGACAATAAGCTTTGAACATCAGGCATTTTGAAACATAGGACATGGATAATCAGTTAATACAAATCAGCTGTGCAAACAGGTGAGTGCATTAATCACTGAAGTGTATAAGTATAATAGTGATTAGCCTATGTTGAATTTTTTTCCCCTGGGTGCTATATTATAAATCAGGATTCTAAAAGAACAACTAACAACCTACCAAAAAAGTGAAACGCTTCCATAATTAATCTCATTGCATGACAGTTAAGTAGCATGTTCATTATTATGAAGCTCAGTGTTCCTGTTAGCTGGAACAGTAGCTGGCTATAGGATCAGTTATGTAAATAGGTACAACTGTTGGCACATTTATTGTGGTTTTGCGCATTCAGCTGACGAAGGCTTTGACCAGCAGCAAGGTGATGAATTTTGCAGCATTACAGTGGCAGACTGACCAGGGAAACTCTTAATTGGTACTGACATTAACACAGCTGGGAAGGTTTTCACTGGAAAAGCTCAAACAATCAATTGTACGGGATCTGCTCAGCACTTCACAACAAACATGTAAAAGTTAGAGACTATGGTGAACACGTGGAACATCTACCAGCAAGAAAGATTTTCCTCAGGAGTTGGTGGAGAGCAAAAAGATGAATGATTATTGGACTTATGTTCATCATGTAGACACAAACATGACTCTAAATGAATCCTAATATCACTCTGTGCTGCATGTGTAAACAGACAACTGTTTGCTAAGAACTTCATAAAGTCAACTTGATCATATGCTTGTGTTGTGTTCATAGCTCTGCTGCCCCAAAGTGGCCAAAGAGTTAATTATTGCTGGGTTTAAATAAATATAGCATGAAATCTGTGTTTAGTTGTGACATAATGAGAAGTTCAAGAACTTTTTACGAAGGATTTTAAGGGTCACATGGATCATCCTGTCTGATCTTCAGACAGTCTCTGAAATTTGAATAGATTATTTTGAATTGTTAAATGTGTTGGAACTCCGTGAAGTTCCATGAGAAATCTACTGGACAAAAATGATCTAAAACCTCATGTAACATATTTTAATAATATATTTTACATTTTCAGTCTTTTAATGGTGACTGAGTTATAGCTATAGCCATTTAGCATAGGTTCTACATGGATCTCTCAGGATGGTAGTACCTATATGTTCAAGTTAAAGTACCCTAAATGGTTCTGTTGAGCCATTCCATTTTTATGAGTGTAGTATGTCCCTTTCTTTACCCTCTTTTTTTTTTTTTTTTTTTCACTTTCAATCCCTCCAGCTTTGGGATGGCTAACTTCTCACTAACACTCCTCCTAAGACTGATTCAAGTGAACAACCATAGCTACAGACTCTCAGCTCTCCACACCCATCCCACTGGATAAGCACTCTGTGACTCAGAGATGGCTCGACAGATGGATTATATCCCTGTTGTCGGTGCCTAGCTGCCGGCCGTGGGGCAGAAGTGTTTGATAAAAGCATGTCAAAACAGTTGTCGAGTACTTGGACTAAGAAGTCCACACTGGGGGGCCAAGATCATGTCAGCCTCTGCGCTGTCTCAAGCATGGTAAAGGATTGCGTTCACTCGAGGTATTGAGAGAAAAGAGGAGAGAAAAATCTGACTTTTTCGTGCGAGGAATGTTTTGTTTTGATTCTTAGAAAGCATAACGCTGTTAAATTTGCTTTGAGCCCAAGAAAAACATGCTGACTAACACTTCTCTGGCGACCTTGCATCCAGTATGAGTGTGTTTGCGTGTGTGTGGGGGGGTGGTAATAAAGAAAGGTGGGGGCTTCTATAGACGCTGAGCAGCTTAAGTTTAATTGCTTGTGGTGGCAGTCAAAGTCAATATGCTGGTCAATGGCCCATGCATCCCGCAGGTTCATTTCCCCATAATTACTCTACATGCGCCTGGCCAATGCATAAGTCTGTCATCATTAAAATAATAAGAATGGGTTGGGCAAGGAGGAGGGCAGGAAGAATGGAGGAACAAATGCAAAAGAAATGAATGAATCAATACTGCAGACAAGAGGAAGAGATGTCCTGGCACAGCAGAGGTGCAGAATTAAGTGCTGGGCAGGTCTGTGGTTTCTCCTTCACACATATAATCACACACAAGCAATCAAACACGTGTACATACACATGCACAGTTATCCATGCGTGACTTCATGGATGGATGATTGTTCAATGCAACATTTAGAGCAAACTTTTTTTTAAGTGAGGATTTTAAATGTAAAAAAAAAAAAAAAAACCATAAAATGTTAAACAGAAGCAGAAAATACATCACTAAAAATGGTTTGAATGGAAAAGAGGTGTTTTTCAGTAACTGATGGCCAATTTCATACCTCTTCAATGTCAGCTACTAGTGGCTGTATTTTACTTTAAAAAAATCCAAATGCCAAAATTCAAATGCAAAGACTAACGATCAACACAATTATGATGACTGCAACTTTTGATAATCTGACAGCACATACTGAATGACAAGGTCATAATAAACATTGCTATATGAATAACAATGCACCAAATGTATTTTAATGCATCTGCCGAAAGCATTTCTCCCTCAAGAAAACTTTTTCTTTTGTGATAATGAAGAAATTTGATCTGATTTGCCTTTTCCGTTCAGCCCTCCTAATTCAATTCATATTTTGGATCAAAATACCTGGATGGAAAGCCAGTTATTGACAGAAACGTAATAAGCATTCCCAAAGCAGCAGCTCAGCTCATCACATTTCCCCTGAACCTGCTGGAATGCAGCGTAATGCGGAACAAATATAAGGTGTGTGTGTCTGTGCTCGTGCACATCTGTGCGTGTGAGGTTGTGTGCGTCCTCCGTGGCGTAGCCATGTGTTCTACAGTTGCTGAGTGTAATCCTCAGCCTTTACCAGCTGCCCACAGGTCTTTCAAAAACGTCTCACTCGAATTAAAAACAGGTGGACACAGTTTGATTAGCTTGTTAAAACACACCTGCTACTGAAGGGCAAGGCATTACAGACACGCACACACACACACACACACACACAGTTTCACACAGGCACAGAAAGTTATTGGAGCCTGTAGAGCAAAGATAATTATTATAGGAGGAAATATTAGTTGCATTAAAGGCTTTTTAGAGTAAAAAAAAAACTGCAATACTAAGCTCCCTAATGCTCATGTGAGAATTACACAATAAAAATAGACAATATGCAGTGGACTGTACTGGCTCACAGTCATTTCTTCTGTGCTTTAGAGCAAAATTATTGGTGCTGATTTAATCTAAAATAGCTTTTATTTTGAAATATGCCGGTCATATGCCCCTTTGTAGCTCAGCTTTATTCGTTTTATTTCCTGTAACAAGGGGACTTTGCTCCCCAAATAAGGCCTGTCATTGTGCTAGTATAGCTCCACTGAGAATTAAAAGGGAAGAGATAAAATAAATTACACTGACAGTGACCAAGCTTTTTAACAAATCCTGATGCATTTTTGTCCAGCGATACAATAGATTTGAAAGTTATTGTGAAAATCGTATTGCTGTTCTCAGCAAAGTAACATTCAGTGCAATATCACAAATTAGACTCAGATGCTCAGACGTCTGACATGTTAACCACCGTTGTTGTCAAGTGAAAACCTTCTTTCAGTGATAAATACTTTATATATATTTGTTATGCTCAATGTTGAGGACATGTTTGTGCATTTATTGGACTGTAAAATTCAACTAACTCATTCTTGCCTATTTTATTTCATTTTATAGGTTCCTCTCATAGTCCCTCATCATGATTCGTCTCACTTGTTTCCTCCTTTGGACTTACTGTCTCTTCTGTCAGGTGTCTTGTGTCAGTTCTGTTTATTTCGGCCCCTGCCTCCTGCCACTCTCCATCCGCCCACCAGATGTCCTCAGACTTTACGCCCTGTAGTCACCTGACTGCCTGATCACCTGTCTCCTGTTCTCAATCACCTGAGCTTCCCTGCCCACTCCCACCTGTTTGTCTCATTGACCCTGCCAGTACTTAAACCAGCCTTCTTGCCAGACTGTCTGTATATGTTCCTGTGTGTTTACCTATGTACCTGCTAACTGCATGTAGTAATCTCTTGCCTGTACCTGCCTACCTACCTGGCTGTTTGTCCACCCGCCTGTCCGTAAGCCTGATTCTCTTCAGTTTGTGTAGGCCTTTCACTGCACCCTCCCTGCCTGTGTTGCTTGAGCTGTAACAGAATGTACCCAGCAGATCTCATGTTTTCTGTGAAGGAACTTAATATGATGACCCACCATATTCATGATCTTCAAATCTACTGCCAATATGCCTCTAGCATAAAGCAGAAAGATGCAGCTCTGGCTTTGGCACAGGATCTTGTGTTATCAAAGCCTTGGATAATGAAGATTCCTACCATTACAGATTATGTGGCCTCTGCAACTGCAGTGCTCGCCTCCTCCCACAGACCTGTTTCCCGGATACACCCTGTCAGCCAGCCTCAGTCCTGCTAGCTCCCAGCCTTCACCCTCGTTGGCTAGTCTCCTGTCTGCCCCTGTCACAGACCCTTGGCTGCTCAGTGACCTAGAGCCTCAGTTTCCCAGTGACCCCCAAGAGTCCACTGCCCAACATCATGACCAAAACCCGGCTGACCCTGAGTTGGCAGTCCCCTCCGACATCTCATCTGTTCCTGAGTCGAGGGTTCCAGTTTATGTCTCGTCTGTTCCTAATTCTTTACCTGAGTTGGCTGACCTGGGTGACATCAAGCCTATTCCTGAGTCAGATGTCCCAACCTGCTCCCAAGGCCATTCTAGCCATCATAAAACCTGCTCCTGAGGTTGTCTTTGCCGGTGACGGCCTGCTTTGACCCAGGAGGGGACAAGTCTTCCAGAGTGGACCTGCCTTTGTCCCTGTCTTCACCTGCTGGACCAGATTCATGTCCTGTCTCAAGGCCGTTTACCCAAGCAACTCTGCCTGTCTGTTTGGCCTCCAAGATGTCCTCCGGATTGGCTCTGCCCAGCTCTTTTGCCACCAGGCCATCCACCCGAGGTCCTCTCCTGTTTTCAAGCCCCCAGGTCATCTGCCCGAGGTTTTCAGCTCGCTGGTTCTTCAGCCATCCCACCAAGGTGTCTTGCTCTTCGTCTTTTCTGCTGCCAGTCCAACTGCTCACCTGTCTCTTGTTCGAAATCACCTGAGCTTGCCTGCCCACTCACACTCCTGTTGCCAGTTTCCTCATTTTCCCTGCCAGTACTTCAACCAGCCTTCTCCACCAGTTCCTTGCCAGATCGTCTGAATACATTCTTGTGTGTTTCCCTGTGTGCCTCCTACACATGTGTAGTAACCTGTTGACTGTATCTGTCTGTCTGCCTACCTGCCTGCCTGCCTGCTTGTCCGCCCACCTGGCTGATTCTCTGAGCCTGACTCTTTTAAATTCACATTAAAGTTGTCCGAAACTCTAAGTTAGGAAATATACAATTACAAATTGTGCAGACTTTTGCTACCTAATGGATTGTAATCTGAACTGCAGATGCCAATCCTCACAACGGTGGTATTACAATACATTAATTAAAGTAATAGATGGTCTAATGATTCAGCAAGTATCTCACTGTTTTATAGTGTGCTGTGATGTTCACACTGGCTGCATTTAAAAGGCACCAGAGACATTCTCTGCAAAAGCATTTTATGGTATGCCAGCAGGTTAACAGCTATTTGAAAGCCCATTGAGTCATTGTTACATTTAAACGTTCTCAAACATGAAGCGTTTTATTCCTGTGTCAGCCTTTACTTCAGTGACCAGCATGTAAATGTCTCTCGCTATGTATGTGTGTGTATGGGGGCAGCCGAGCTTATACAGTATTGCGGAGTGATTCTCAACCATCATCAATGGGACAAGGGCAATTGAACCCTGGTACTTCATGTTTTAAATGAGCATTTATGCATCAGATGTAACTTTTGGTAGATAATAAGACATCATAATAGATTTTTATGAAAATACATTACATGGGAGGGAAGCTAGTGCATGTAAACCCTCTTCCCTTCCCCTCATCTCACCCTTCAACAAATCCCTTTCCAGCAGCGATGCTTTGGGTCCATAAAACTTCTCCGTATGAATATTTGATGTACAACTCATGTAATGCAAATTCTACTTTGTTTTATTTTTCCCTCTGCCCAGTCCATTCTTTTGCAGAGTGCTGCGACAGATCTTGTTGAGAGCTGAGACTCACTGGTGAGAGTCCAAAGGGTTTGCTCACTCACTGCCATTACCACAGAGATGTGACTTAAGTGTCCCAGTGCAGAATAAACAAAGGAGCAGATTCAGATATTATGCATGGTTTAGCATTCTTTGAATTGGTTGGATTTTAATGCAAACCACATGTATTAATTATCATGCAAATGCTTTTTGGGATGTGGGAAATGAATGAAAGATTTCTCTTATTTCCCTTATTGCAATGTACAGCAGCATTAGCTATTCAAATACAGACACACATAATAAACATAGTCAGTCTGTGTCTGTCTCTCATTCATATCTAGGTCTGATGACTTTTAGAAATACAGGTCAATGGTAAGAGGGACTTTTGAACATGCTTTGCTTCTTCCACTAGGCTTCATCAATTCAAGTGTTTGCTCACACTTTGTCAAAGGAAAATCATGAAGGTCACATGTTCGTTATTAAGGCCACATGGCCATTATGTAAGAATCATTACAGTCACATTAATCAAATGAATAGTTCAACATCACAAGCTTATAATGCTTTCAGTGGCCCTGAAAGCTTGAGGCACAAGAAAACGGATAAAAGAATAAAATGTAAAAAAAAAACAAAAAAACAAAAAGATAAAAATGTTGGTTTCATGGGGAGTTCTGTGCTGGAACTATTTCTTTGCTGGTCAATGAACAATGTCACAGTGACAAAAAAGGCCCTACAAAGTCAATGTGCCTGGCCAAGAAATAGTTATAACATTCATTCCTACATTCTGCCATTCTTGGTGATAACATATGTAACACCCACCCAGGTAGCTAATAATTAGATGCAGTGCAGTGTTGTTGTGCCATTGAAGGGGGCCTGGGTTCTCTACATTTATGTCTTGTTGTACAAACCTTTGTTACCCAATTGAATGAATAATGAATGAAACATAAATAGGAAATATGAAATAAATGATTGGTGCCTCCACTTAGCAGAACATTGTATATGGCTCACAAATTTTAATATGATGCTGAGAATTTTATCTTTTAATTAGATACCCAAAATCCCTGATGTCAAACCCCTTCTTACACAAGCACTCTGCAGCTGAACAAAAATGTTGTCTGGCCTGAATCGATGCTTGTGAGTGTGGTGGTCTTAAATTTGAATAAATATAAATTTAGTGTAAAGCATGTGCAACTATTAAGTGTGTACCAACCCAATTACTTGAACTATAATGAATTTTATTTAAAAGCAACAAAGATTTCTCTATGAGTTACTTACTTATTTAATGTCTTAAATTGACTATGAACTGTATTTAAACAATGTATGTAAATGAGCCAATTATTCAGTATTTTAGCTTATTTTTTAGCTGCAGTCATGAAAGAACTTTGGCTGAGTAATCAATGATACAGACCAATCAATATCTACTGTTTAATAAGGGCCACTGTTGTTCTCATATTGACAAAACTGCCATCGGTTTGTGTGTTTCTTCAGCTTCTACAGACCTGTTCCCCATTTCATTATCTGTTGCTCAGAATTTGTAAATTACCAGCAGGTGAATGCAAACCGCAGAGGACACACATTTATATGCTAGTCTGCTATTATGGGCTTTGAAACAGCAGATGGGCAAAATGGTGAAGCCAGGTCTGTCCAGGCCTCCAACCCTCCCCTCTCCCTCTGTGCCAGCGTTGCCCTGCCAGGCCAAGAGTGCCAGAGAGCCTAGCCCCTCTCTCCCCCTTGAGGGTTGTTGAGGGTTGTCTCTGTGTGGGGTGGTAAGGGCTTGGCACAGCAATCTGTGGAGCATTGGTAGCAGAGGTCAACGTGTGCGGTTAGTGCCCTGAGGCAATTCAGTGCTATACCCAAACCTCTGCCTGCTTTGGCAGAGGAAAAAGAAACGTGGAAGGGGGAGGGGGAGGAGATGGGAATGGCTAGAGACTACAAGAGAGAAATTTCTTTTCCAGCAATAAAAAAGATACAACAAAGGAAACCTGTTGAGATGTTTAACAAAACAAGATGCCCACTCAGCTCTTTGCTGTAATTCATATTCAGCCTGCATGCCTGGAAGAAAAAAAAAACTTGGCAAAAATGGTCAGATGTTGTGACATTTCTGTGACTATGTTACCATTCAATATATTTTGTGAATGTATTGATAAATTTGCTGGAGGAAGCCATCGAGGATCTCTCTCCCTCTCCTTTTATGTTTCCCATGATCACTTGCTGACTTGGCAGGTCTTCCATGAGTCATTACTGTTAGAGAAATAATATGAACACCCTTTGAGGCCAAAGTGCTGGCCATCACCTTATAGAAACATTTACCTGGATTTTAATATGCATGTTTCTGAATCCCCCATTTCTCGGTCTCTCCCGACACTGGGGAACAAATCAGAAGGTTGTCTGGTCTGCTGTATAATATCTGCAAGAGGGTGTGTGTGTGTGTGTGTGTGTCTGTGTGTGTGTGTGTGTGTGTGTGTGTGTGTGTTTGGGTGTGCATGTGAGTGTTTGACAGGGGTTGAAAGAGGGTTGATGTGGGAAGAAGCAGCAGCATGTCTGAAATTGGATCTACGCTAGTTGGCTATTCACTTCACAGTACTTTGCAGAGCTGGAATAAATGACATCTGAAAAGCACGTTGCAAAGTAATATTGTTTCTTGGCTCTCTGCCCATAATAATGAGCATCTTTTGTAGTTTTAACAGGTCTGTTTTGATGTTGGTGGAGATTTAGCAACATTCCTTTTGAAGTTTCTTTCAGCTGCCCTGGATACTGACTTTATAAAATAAATTAAAAAAAAATCATATAAAAAACATTTGTGCTCCATTCCAATTATTCGTAAAGCGAGTACAAAAAATATGAATGCTATTTGAAGTATTTGAAGTCATTAGTGTAATGATTTAATTATTTATGAGTGCCTAGGCATAACTTAGTATGGGAAAAGCTTTCAAGATATTATCGAAATGAAATGCAAATGGTTTTTCCTCTCTGTTCATGGAATGCCTGGAAAATAGGTTTTCAGCCAGCTCTTTGGGGGAAAAAAATCTAAGCTTTGTGTACATCTTCCATTGTCCTATTTTTGTCTTTTCAATTTTTATTACTCCTCCCTCTTCTCTCCCTATCATACCCAAGTTTGTCAACGCATTTTCCTGCCACTTTACATACACCCTGTATGTGTTTGTCAGTACAGGCTATGCCTATATATTCAAGATTAAAGAAACACCAGGCAAATCCAATACACAGAGCAGGTTGGACAGACATGAACCTCAGCACAGTGTCAGCATAAGAGAGATAACATACATTGAAATGCAAAGAGAAGGAGTGACTCCATTATGTCCTCTTGATTTCCACTATCTCCAGCGGAGCCTTATCACATGGACAGACACTCTTTTCCTTGTGCTTTTCTTTGATATCATTCATTTTTGTGCTGTTGCCAGGTACTTTTATTCCAGGGATGATGCTGAACTTGCCAGTCAGCCAGTGCACATGCTGATTCTTTGGTTTTCTGCCCATTCACGATCGAACACGGAGCGTAATCCTCAGCGTGTTTTGCTCTCGGCTCAATCATCTGGAATGACAGAATTAGAGAGGAACATGGCAGAGCAAAGTGCCTGCAGGGAGGAACACTAGCTTTGTAGCTTTGCATAGCACCTGTATGTGAGCCTGTATGTGAACACTGGTGTGTGTGTTTTTCAACATGCTATTTTTGACTATCTTAAACCTTACTTGTTGTATCTATCAGGTATTATTATATATTTTACCCTCTTTTGTATGATAACTATTTCCCACCCCTGCAATGACAGCATAACCCACTCTATAATGTGCATTGATTGGCTCAACCACCACTGTAAGTCATCCATAGTGGCCGTTCATCGCAAATCCATACGTGACATGAGTTGGTGATGGAGCGATGGCGAGGTTAAGCTTGATTTGTGTGGAGGCCACAGCATGTAGAGTAGATATGACAAACATTCCCCCTTCCTGTGCTGTAGGCACTTTTGATGTGAAAATGGGATCGTGAATACATTTGCATTTAAGCTAAACAAAGCAGCTTGCTGAACCCAGCGGCCCGTCTGCAGCTTACAGACACAACAAGATGGTATTGTGCAAATGTATTTTTAATGTATTTGTCCAAAGGTAAAAGTAAATACAGTGTGGCAACATAAATCATGGTGGGCTTCCTGTAAATGTACTACAGTGATGATGTGGTAGATTTACTTACTCACCTAGATGTAAACAAAAGCAGGCTTCTCATTGCTAGTTGGCAAGTCTTGGCAGAAATGACAAGTGTTGCTAGTAGTTCTCAGATGTTGCTAGCTAGCTAATAAACATTCTGTGAGTTGGTAAAAAAGTCAGCATCGTTATAATCCATGTAGAAGACATGTAAATAAAGGAGCAGCATTGTTCTTATATTGCAGGGAGTTACTTGTCAGCCCTTGTATTATAGGACAGTATTATACGTAATGTTCTAACATGTATCACTCCTTGGCTTTTAAAGTACAACTAGGGGACTACTGACAGCACATAGTAAGCTATTGAGCTGGACATGCTAATGTTTGCATCCTACATTAGCGCAAAAGCACTGTTTAATCTATTCCTTACAATGCTGATTTAGAAATTCAACAACAACAAAAAAAAGAAACTAAATTCTTTGTATTCAAAGTATCATTCTTACTTCAGCCCCATGCACACCACCTCAGCACAGGGAACAATACAAAGCTTGACAGACCTGCCATACCTTGTTACGGTTGCTAGTTCCCAGCTTATAAAAGTGTGGCACAACATCACAACAATATTCATCAGACATATAAATATAAATATGTCTGTATGTGTATATTTATATCAATTAGACTACTAAACACCTTAGTAGGCTACTGGGAATGCATGCATTGGGCACCAGGAACTCTTGATTATAAGGGGGAGGAAAAGGTCAGGCCATTCATCACCCACATACCTGGTCATTACAGCAACACCAGTGGAAACTGTGACAAATGAACCCTTCTCACTTTAATGGACTTGGCATTCTGGTATTCTGAACGCACACTCAAGCACGACTTGGGAATCAACAAGCTGCATTCATTCACTGTACAGAGCTGGAACACTCGTAACCTCTTCAGCCAAGACCTGACAATTAACAAGCACCTACTTAGAAGAGGGGATATGTAATGGATGAGGACGTGGGTGGAAATGGATGAATGAGAGAACAAGCATTGTGTTATTATGCAACATTATAAAAGAGGCTTTGTGGAAGGAGAGCATGGGAAGATTCCATACTCTGTTCCTGTGCCACGGTACTCCAATCCTCTGTCGCTTTCTGTTTCCTCCTTGTTTGTCTTGATTTCCGTGTTTTTGCAATTCCATGCATGTTACTGTGTGTACTGTGTCGATTTGGATTTGTGTGGGCATCTGAGAATAAGCATGTCTAATGCTTTTCACAGTGTAGATCTGCAGATCCTATTTCACCTATATATACACAAAGATTACTGTAATTTTGGCAACAACTCAAGCTGCTCACACAATGGGAGTGTTATCAATGAGGGGACTGAGCAAGCGGTTCCTCCAGGGACCTTGCATTTTCCTGAACTCTCCCTCTGTGTTTCCCGATGACAGCGCTCTTTGCTCTCTGGCCGAGCCCCAAACACAAGAGCGAGCCCCCAGTGGCAGTAATTACTGCACCACTCAACCGAAATGACAAATGAGCAAATGTCACAATACCACGGCCTGCTCGCTCCCTCTTTGGTCCAACAGCCTGTACACACCACACACACACACACACAACACACCACCAACAACACACACCACCACAACACACACGCACACATGCACGCACACACACACACACACACCCATAAGGATCCAGGAATCGTCTTTCTCTCTCTTGTCCACACACAAACAAATAATGAAAGTTTTACTGCAGGAAGGCAATCGAAGAGAGCAGGTGAAGGCTGTGACAGGTGAACACGCCCCTTTTGTGGAGACAAACTAAGAGACGGTGCAAATAGGAGAGGAGAGCGAGGATAGGAGACTGTTAGATAGCCTGTCAGAAAGCAGGCAGCTATGTCCGTAGCAGCAGGGTCGTATGCCGAACGCTAATTACATTGATGAATGGCGTTGGCTGCATGTCCCGCTACCAGCGATTTACGGCCTCGGTGACCCTAACTACCACCATACGTGAAGGACAAAGCATGCAGGGTGCAGAGAAAAAGAGAGAGGAGGAAGAGAGAAGCTCTCTCTCCAGAAAAAAAATAGAAAGATTTGATGCTTGTTGACATTACCAGCCTGTATTATCACCATTTCATGGTGCCCACAAAGCTAATTGAATCTGCACCTCCACCCTGCATTGAATCCTCTTTACTGCTGGCAGGTCCACCTTCATTACATTTTTTTTTTTTCATGGAACACAACACTTCACATTTGACACATGACTCACTCAAACACACACACACACACACACACACACACACACACACACACACACACACACACACACACACTTTTGCACAGCTTCATTTCCACTCTAGCTCACACTGACAAAAGCCACATAATACATGTTTGTGTGTGTGTGTGTGTGTGTGTGTGTGTGTGTGTGTGTGTGTGTGTGTGTGTGTGTGTGTGTGTGTGCTAGAAAAAATGTGGAGGGATAAGACGAGGGAGGGTCGGGGGAGGGGGTAAGGGCGGGTTTGGGTTCTCACAGAGGATAAATTCAAGCTTTTTGCTCACATCATATAAGAGCTGAGACTGGGAAAGCTGTAGATTTGTGTGCATGTGATTACATGTGTGAGGGTGAGGCAGAATGAGAAAGGAATGGATATAGAGAATACTGAAGATAAGAAGAAAAATAAGATTCATGTGTGTGTGTTTGCAGGTTTCTCTGTGTGCGTGCTTGCCTTTTGTACAGCAGAGCGAGAGCAGGGATGCCTTGTGATTGATTCTCCCTCATCATCAAAGGGAGACATGGTGATCTTGAATACAATTAAGAAGGCTCAGTCCTGACACTACTGTAATAAAACAGACCCGGGAGAAGGAATGAGGACGTCAACTCCGGCTGCTGAATCTGCACTTTCATCTGTTGCCCTTTTCCCATCCTGTCAGTTTTCTGTGGATCTCACGGATGTGTGTGCAAAATGGGGTGGAAGATAGGTCTACCTTATCAGGCCTGAGTCTTCTTGCATCTTTTCTGTGCAAGACTACTAAAACACGGAGGGTTAAAAGTCAGATGTTCAACATTATTTGCTGGTCCCTATGCTCTGTATTTAGTATAAGTCAATGGTTCTCAAAGTAGATGCTTCAGCACCCTGGGGTGTCTTGAGGACTGGTCAGAGGTGCTTCAAGATTTATTAAATTTTTTTTAATGATGTTTCATTGAATAAAATCAGACATTTACGTTTTTCCCTAAAGTATCAAAAGTAAGGAATAAAAATCTAAATTACTGTATTAAAAACCCTATAAAATATTTAGTTATGCTGGAGCTAAGACTGATGACGACAGCGCAGGTTGCAACATGGCACAGTTTTCCAGGTGTATCGCAGTCAAAAACAATGACTGTCAGTGTAAGGGATTGAAAAACATTGCCACTGTAAACAGAGCTCCAGCCTAAGACAACCAAAAGATGTACAATGTGATTATACAGGGGAAACTACTTGGTTCACAGCTTTTTATGGAAGAGAGAAATTTCACACCTGGGTGCCTCATCCGCAGTAAAAAGCTTTTCAATGTAACAATGGCGTCAAATAAATTTAACATATGTCTCAAGGCAAAACATCTCTCTTTAGCCGGCAAAGATATTGAACTCTTCAAGCAAGGTAAAGGAGGTGAGGTAAATGAAAATAGAATCAATACATGATGATGTGTGTGTAGTTTTAGTCCTTGGAAATTAGATGTAAATTGATTTTACCTATGTGTACAACAAAAGGAATCCAAGTAGACAACCACTTAACAAATAACTATCTCAAGTATGCTATAAGAGTTTTAGAAGACTGTAGATACTGTTGTTTGCTTGCTTGGTGGGGTTGGAGTTTAATTTGGTTTTTCTTGGCCATATTTTTAAGAAATACAAAGGGACAAAAGAAAATGAGACATCATAAGAAAACAGGGAGAGTGTGTTTTTCGACTTCATTTTTTTCTGACAAGTGCAGAAATCCCCATGATTACTTGAAGCAAACACTATTTTTGAAAGACATTGTCACTTCAGATGAACTCTTGACTGTAATTTTCTGAGGCATTTGGAATTCAACAGAGATGCTGTGATGCTCAAGTCTTCACTGCGGGGGCCGACTCTCCATTTGGGCCGTTCTGACATCCATCTGTGCCCATGCAAAACCATTTACAGAGCACATTACAGGCTTAAACAATGAGCCGCTCAGCCTTCAACCCATTCCAAATGGCAGTATGCTTGACTTTTACTGCAAGTGAAGAGTAAACTATTACAGAAAAGAAACTTAATAGCTAAATTAGCTGCAGGAATCTAAGAGGACAGTTGGCAAAGGTGCATCCACAGCAAACTATTTTCAAATCTGTCAGGAGAAGGTTCAGTGTTCATCTTGTTCGCTGCACACGAACATTTACATATAAAAGCTATGTGCAGACATAGAAATTTTGTAAATGAATATGGAATTATTTGTCATGATTATAACATGTATTTGACAGAAGCAAAATATATGTCTGGCAAATGTAAGCCTACTGACAGGTTTAGTGGAAGATGAAGCAATGTTATCTTTAAAATTTTAAGGCTGGGTGTGAAGAAAGTGTCATTATTTTCTCAATAGACCATAGTGAAGAGTCTAATTCATGAGTCAGACACCCAAACAATGACAAATAGTTATTGGAAAACTAATTACTGGCAACTGCTCTCAGTCCATCATTGTAAGGCCGTTATAATGCTTTCAAAGAACAATTTGACCTTTTGCGTTGGGGCTACGTCAAAAGATTAAGTTCTTACTCAAATATCTGGATTTGCCTTCATCTAACTAACCTGAGAGATCTTACATAGAAATGTTTCACTAGTTAAAATTAGTGAAAAACAGAGGTGCTGATGTTGCTTTGTAAAATATTAGATATTACAGTCATGGCCCATGGTGGAGTGGTTAAGGTTTAAACTCAGTCTCAACAACCAATGACACACTGAGTGTCAGTCCAGATGCTGTGATGTTTTTATATTGTAGGAACAAGCTAATTCGGCTGCTTCCTTTAATGTTTAACCATGCTACAACCCTTTCCTAAACTTAACCATCAATTTAATTGTATAGAGTTAGTCATATCCTGACCATAAGGGTAGTTGTTGTGGGAAAAATCAAAGCAAAAACATTGTCATTGAACATAATTCAGGGGTTTTTGGGATTGCTCAGTGATTTCTCTACCTGGGTATGTTCTATCGCAGTGAACACCCACACAGAAGACCAAAAATAACTTCCACAAAAACTGGCTTCACCAAAGCAGAAAAGTTTTCAGGCAACATCGACATGTGTATGTAGGCAGTAACACCAATTCTCAAGATTCTCAACTGTTTGCCAATAAGTTAGAGAATTTAAGTGAGTAAGTATTGTCATTATTCTACAAATTAACTGACTGGTTAGGAGCAAAATATATTTATTTTGCATTTACTTTTACAACATTAACCATGTAAAACAGATCCTCTTGAATGGATCTGTTGATCAGTATAGGGGTCGTGCAAAATATGAGGGAGCTGCAATGTGTTACTATACAATACATTCTCAGAATAAACTGAAACAAGGGATACACTCCCACAGGAGCTTATTCAGTTTTAGGTCTTTTAATGCAACCGGATAATCACCTTCAGTTTCCATTGTGTATGAAATGTGTTAATAAAATTGCCTTGCCTAAAGCAGTAGAGGCTGCAATATTCAATTCACCGATGACTGGAGAAAACAACATATTTAGAGGCCTAACAGGAGCTACAAATGTAAGGTTAAAAATGTGATGTTTGCTCTGAGGGTAGTAGAGAAAAAACTATGAGATCAATAAAATACAAGACACATTATCCTGCTGAGGATGAATGTGCTCATCAAATCTCTCCAACATTTTGACATTTCCTTCACACAAATACAACTTTTGGCCTGACACTAGAGGAAAGCTCAAGGGAGTCATCCAAAACAACAGGATTAATTATCTAGGGACAATGAGTATACAAAGCAATTTTCATGGAAATCTGGCCATTGGTTTGCATGTATCACACTGTTGGTCAAGACTAAATTTTAACTGAAAATGGTTCAAGGTAGTCAAGCTAGAATGGCACTCAGTAGAGCGCATGCCTCCACCAAGGCAAAACAATCCCACACATCTGTCAGATTCAGATTATCTGAATTGGACAGAGTCATAGATCTCAACACCATAAATATATCATAAATAAAAAAAAAATTTTAAGACCCACATATTGTTTCCTGAGAAATTGAAGAAAATGTTGAAAAATACCCACAAAATCTCCCAGTTTTAAGGAAAGTGATTAAAAGAAAACTTCCTGGATCTTCACCAAAATTGAATGGTTTCTTTCCTGGCCCACGCCCTTTCCCTCCACCAAGTTTGGTGCAAATTGGTCCAGTATGTTTTGCATAATCCTGCTGACAAATAAACAAACAAACAAACAGACATGGGTGAAAACATAATCTCCTTGGCAGAGGTAATAATGCCTGAGGGACCATGAAAACCAAATTTAAAGAGTATTCTGTATTTTTGAAATATTCTGCTCTGGAACAAAATGTTGCATCAACAGACGGACCAACCAACCAGTGAATTGACTGACATTGCCTCCCTTGGGGTGTGCTAGCAGTGAAACCCACACATACACACACCAGAGGTCATGTGAGATGTCAATGTTTTTTTTTTTAGCAAACAGGTTCCAATCAAAATAGATTGAGTAGAAGTTTCTCAGTAAAATAGGCTTAAAAATGCAGATCCCAGCAGCAGACAGAGTCTATTATTCAACAAAAACCCTCCACAATACAAAGTAGGACAGCCACATTAGACAAAATCAGTTTCCTATTTCACCATAAGAACTGATTCAGAAGCTGTCTCCTCTCATTGTAGAGGGAAATTCTGCAGCAGAAAAAGAGACTGGATCTTCATTCACTGACCAAGCAAGAAATGAAGTTAACGCTCCGAAATCATCTCCAAGATGTCTTTGCCTCGTCTTTTTCCAAACTGCTCTTCCAGTCATTGCTGGCGTGATAATGATTAATGATCATGAGGCAGCTGGGCCACTTTGGCAAAGGGTAAGACATATAAAATAACAGCAATTAATACATTTAATTAACACCACAAACAGCCCCAACTAAATCATGAACAATAGATCTTAACATTTTTAAAGGTTTGAGAAAATTCTTGTCTTGATTACTGGTGTTTCCAGAGGTTAACAGATGTTTTCAGTGTACTTATCTGTGCTTTCACTGCATAGATGGACTGTGTAAGTGTGTGCAGGCTCTGCAAAGTGTGCACAGTTAGCTGCTCACATTATTAGTTTAATAGAAAGAAGGAACTATGCACAGAAATGTGTTGGCAGCACGATGCATATTAATGTGGGACTCGTGGCTTGTGGCTTGTGCTGCTGCTATGCAGCTTCTAAGAAGCACTTTAAAGCACCAGGCTCTATTGTTAACAAAGGAAATACTTTTTAGCTGTTCTGCTTTAAAAAGTAAAATGATGAGTACTTTTGTAACAAAGAAAAGAAAAGAAGGCAGCACTGTGCACAGTTTGCTGGAGTCACACACATTAAAAGTTTTCAAATCACAAAAAAAAACAAAAAAACATAAGATGAAAATGTACTTAACTGCTTTTGTTGCTGATGAAATATATTATGATTGTTTTTATTCTTAAATATTTGTTTGCGACCCAGTCAGTTAGACACGTCAGTGCTCCATACCCTCTCAGTTTGGCTCGTCATCTTCTCCTCATCTTCGCTTCTTCTCAGCCAACAGACAAGTTCAGCAAGGGGAGGCCTGTTGCCAGGCAACAGCCCAGAGTGTATGATTAAAACTTTGATTTCCAATCTATCACCTGAGAGACTGATGTGGCTCCTTTCCTCTGATGCTCTGCAGAGCAGCTGGGATGGACTCATGCACAGCAGCTCCACACATGCTAAATGAATCTTTACTGTGAAATGAAACATTTGGTTCACATGGTGTCGGGCTACTTCATCTTCAACCAACCTGACATCGTGCTACACCTTCAGAATGCCATTTTGGAATGAGGGCCAAACTTGTGGCCAACTAACTGGCTTCATTTCTGGGATTTTTTGGAGGAATTTGCTTCCTACTGCTGCACATTTGGCCCCTTGAAAACTTGCAAGGGACATGTCATTTTGTCAGTGTGGTCTTTTGTCCGTCTTGCCTTAACTCCAGATAAAAGTAACGTTGTGAGGGTGCAAGACAGATAAAAGGATACAAAAACCTCATTCATGTCTGCTTTGTTGAATGAGAACGGCCACACTGATGGAGGTGTTACAACCAGCTTTCATCATTATATCTGATTCTAATCCGTCTTATGTTCTGGGTGACAATTGGAAGAGGGATAGAGGAGGAAGAAATAGAGCATAGGTGCGCGTGTGTGTGTGTGTGTGTGTGTCTGTGAGAGAGAGAGAGAGAGAGAGAGAGAGAGAGATAGAGAGAGAGAGCCTTTTCAGGTTTTCAGATGATGAGCAATGTCAAGGCACCTTAAAAGTTTGTCTTCAGGCAGTGTAGTGATACATGAATGACATTTATCCCTGGCAAAGTATGTCAGGATAAAAAACGACAGGTGTGTGTGTGTGTGTGTGTGTGTGAGTGTATGTGTGCATCATGCATGCGTTCAATATCTATGTGCGTGTGTGCTAGTGATCTGAGATTCATCTAAACGCTCCCCTCTGGCATCCATGGCATCCCAATAGGTAGGAAATCTAATCTACAGGCCAAAGATGATAAGATGGTGGCACAGAGCGGCAGGGATGAGACGAAAACTGAGATGAGATGTTGAGTTAAGAGGAGAAAAAAAAAAGTGGGGAGGTGGAATGGAAGGGAGAAATGTGACAGACGTTTTGTGGCTTCAGGGGACAGAATGAAAAAATATAGAGGACTGAGATTAGAGTGAGGAAGGGGCCACAAAGGGGCTTGACAATGGCCCCCACATTAAAAGAGAAGATGGAAGGAAAAGGGTGGAGGAGAGCGTTGACAAAAACAAGCATCTATCAGTGTGACGGGTGAACCACAGCGGACAGAGGCATTTTGTGCATTCCAGGTCTTTACCCTGAGGTATGTGTCTGTCTTGACCAACAAGTGACAGCTCAAAAGCCAGCAAACAGCCAAGGTATCAGCTTTTGTAAAAGATACTGAATCAAAACCAATCAATCAATCAAAAAAAAAAAAAAGGGATGAAATCAAGGAGAAAAAATAATTATGAAACCGCAAACAAGGAGCAGGATAGAGAGGAGGAGACGTGGCTTTAAGGCAGAATGGAAGGTGGTGATCTGCTATTGACAAGAAGCGCCAGGGCTAACTAGTTAGCGTGCTAACTTCAGTAAATGAAAAGATGTGACAGAGACAAGAGTTAACATTGACGTTGCTTTCCACCGCTGGAGACAGCTCTAGGCGATGGCGCTGATCTTGTGACGTTTTAAGACCGGTAAGTAAAAAGCTGTTAATGCTAATGCTGGCTATGTAGCAATAGCTCCTTTAATTCACAAGAAAGTAAAGATGAAACCGAAATATATAAAAATCAACATGAGTTTGTCTAGAAAAATATGTTTTTTTATGCTCTCTTGTCCTTTTAATTATCTCCTCAGAATTATCTTAAAATGATCTAACAATTTATATTAACGTTGGAACATACAATATGTTGGTCTTTTTTCTAAAGCATCCCTGAGCTATATCTCAGCTGTTGCAGCCTTACTTGCAGTCTTTTGGCTTGGTTTCTGTACAGTAGTTTCAAAACTGGTTATCTGAAAGAAATGAACTATTCTTTTGTAGCCTGATGTCTGGTCGAGTGGTCCAGCGTAGTTTTCACACGCCAAATCCTGGTATTCACTACGCGTCTCTCTGTTGGTTGCATCTGTCGTCTGTGGAGAGAGCAGAACAGAGAGCAGCTGGAGACAGAAGACGACGCAGGCCTTAGGCATGTCTGTGTTTTCCACTTGGAGAGGCTGCTTCAGAGAGCAGGACAAGGGAAACCCTCTGCACCACAGGGAGCCGAAAGGCGAGAGGAGAGGAGTGAAGAAATGTGGAGGGAAAGCTGCAATCTTTTTTTATTACATGTTTTGATTGCTGGCCTCTGTCTGGGCCCTGTTCATGGGGTCATACATGTATCAACACTCACAAATAGCCTGCAGACAAAGATGAAAGGAAAACACATTCCCACATGCGGCGTGTCCTTTTATTTTGTAACACTGCCATTTTATTACTTTTGCTCAGTGAATTGTGTGTTGATTTGAAAAAAATTATATTGTTTTTTGCAAAAGGTATCAATGAACCAACTTCACCTTAAGGCTAAAAATGTTACATGACAAATTGATGGCTGGCAAAACTTTGTCACAAAAGCCTTGTGTTCATTGTTCAGAGACGGTGCGTGTTGTTACTATAGAAACCAAGCAGCCTGTCTCACAGAGCAGGATTACTTTGTTATCTGTGTGACTTTGCAGAATAAAACCCAAAACCTTTTCAAATCTGAAACACGGACTGAAGTAAAAAGAGCCGTCTGGGGTTTTGCTCAGTGTGATTATCCATATAACTCACTTACACTGCTTTGTAAGACGAGCCCCAGAGGCCAAGCAGAGCTGGGTTTTGTTTAGATTCTTTAAAAGAAAAGCTGGAAAATGATGAAATGTTGGATATTTTGGAGGTCCACTATGTCCTGCTAAAAGATCAAGAGATTTTGGTTTGTCGGGATGATGAAGAAATGTACTTACCTCAGGATTTTTTGGACTTGACCTTGATTTGCAATCAATATATACCCTCACCCACAAGGTTTTTCTCAGTAAACAACCTCACATCTAGCTGTGCAACACATATGATCACAACTATGTCCATATTTTTAGTGTCAGGTCACAGCACTCAAAATATTTTCATGTCAAAACTGTCAAATCATTTATGTCCCGTGACACATTTTCTATTGGATAATAAATTCAAGACTTGATGTCATTCATTTTAGTATTTATTAATGATACAATGTTTAAGATGCACTGTGAATTTAGCGTGAAACCTTGATCCAAAAGCATGCAGCCTATTTCGGCTATTGTAGGGGTAACTATCTTATAAATGGTGCTGTCTTATGAAACTAAAACATAACTGAGAGCAGTGAGAGGACCCAGTGCTGCTTCATCCCACTGCAATTTATTCCTCATTTGGTCCAATAGCACTCTGCAACAACTAGGTGGTTGGATCGCTGGGGGTCAAAGGTAAAGTGTGTGGGTGGTCAGAAATTTATGTATTGATCAAATTACAGAATGTTTTACTTGCTTCATCTTTGCATTAGTGGTTTTTGCAACAACAAAAAAAGTGACCTGCTCTTCTTGTTTCACTGTTCATTTGATACATCATATAAACTCTGTGTAGCTGGCAGTAAAGTTAGCAGCCATGTCATCATCCTTTGGGTATTGACTTTCAATCAGGTCCTTTAAGTTTTTAAAGACAGAAGCTACAACATCTGAAAACTTCCTTCCTCCTGTTTGTGAAACCTTTTTAGCATGCAAGGATGCAGTCGTTGGCCACTAGCTTTAATTACAGTATCACAGAAGGGTGTCATGTTCCCTGACTTCTATACAGTACAATAAAAGCCTTGGAAGGCACAGCTGTTGGCTCATCAGGTTTAAGTGTTTCTTTAGGTGCTGTGAAGTATATAGACTGCGAGACTGACGGCTTGCAATAATTTCATGGGGACAATAAAATACTGTGTAGATTAACTTTATGCCACTACAGTTAAAGTGTGACTTTTACAAGTGCCATTAAGATTTTTTTTTTTTTTTACCTCACACATAATGGCTCTAATACTATGTCATTGGTTTTCTTTCCTGAGGTTTAATACTAAAAAATAATTTCATGATTCGCAAAGAACATGCAACTAGCAATAGATTCAAAGAACGGTATCACAAGAGAGACAACACACAACAGCAAAGTCGATGTTTGCTGTTATGAGTGCACAATAAGCCGGACACAGAGAAAGAATAATGGGGGGTCTTACCTGCCTGTCTACTAGGATCTCAGAGGGTTGGCTTTCACTCTTGGTCAATCCCTGCTTGTCAGGGAAATCCACGTCTTGAGGCCTTCGCTCAGCTCCAGTGTGACCACAGAGGTGCTGTTGAAAAAGAGTCACAAAGCACTTTGTCAAAAAGCGTTGATCCATGTGCAGTAACACAAAGAACTACATTTCTGCTGTGGGAAAATGTACATGTCTGCCTTTGTACCTACCCTTTCTGCAGACCCACTGTACAATAGCATTAAGGAAAAATAATGATGACATGTGCCTTTACTTTTAAGCATGACTGGGGTAGAGCTAGTGGGGTTGAGTGGGCGTGCTGCTGCTGCTGCTGCTGCAGCTTCATCCACTCTAGGGCTGACTGGTGGCAGAGTATGATTGAAGTGGAATGACTGATAGTTTGATTTTACAAATACCTGAGAGGCTGAACAAAGCACCGTATCCAGCGGGCGTCACACCCTCTGGGATTGGTGTTGCGTGTTCATTTGACCAGCCCCCACAAAAGCATCTGGCCGGGAGCTTTTTCATTATGGAGAGTGTAGTTGATTGCATTTTCCCCAGCACTCTCTGAAGTGTCCAAGCGGTGCCACTATATACTCATCGCCTCACTGCCATCACAAGACACTGCTACATGTCTCCATAAAGCCAGTCAATTTGGACAATAATGCAAAATCTGGAACAAATCATCATCGGATCTACTTGTACTCTTCCACATTTGTTTTTGACTTCAAATAGCTCTCTGCCCAAATGTCATGTAATCACAATAGGAACTAGTATCCCACAGTAGTTTCCAGACTGAACTCGGTCTGTCATCAACATTTAGACGCCGGTGCCAGAACAGCAAAGGGAGACACATAATCACAGTTTAAAGCCAGCGGGGAAATCAAACGTCTAGCTCAACTGATGTGGGTTTGGCCATGTGAAAGGAGTGTAAACACATTAAACTGTCAATCTCTAAATTACTACACTTAATGGAAAATCAGCTAATCAGATGAAATATGCACCGCAGTGCAAACACAGACAGAAAGAGAGAATGAGGAGACCAGTTTTGCTCCATAGTTTGGCTCCCATAGGTGGTTTAAGCAGGAAATCAAGCTGAATTTGCTGGTAATCTAAAACTGACCGGGAATACAATCAAACCATTTTTACAAGCCAGAGGACTGTTCAACACGGTGAGTCTACTTACCTAGAAAATGTCTGATCTCTCTCTTTACCACTTCACAATCCAAGTCTTGTGCAGAGAGGAGCCCCCACAGAATGTGGTCACTTTGCTTTACAGATTTATGTATGAGCACACTGTGTACACTGCTTAAAAAAACATATTGTGCCATGAAAAATGCATGCATGTACATGGCGAATACATGAGCAGAAATAAATATTCCAGATTATTGTGTGGTCACAGAGACTGAAACCTCCACATCTGCAGAAATATGCAGGAAAAACAAATCAATACTGTCTGCCTGAATCCATTATTCAATGTGCTTTAAGAACTTGAAACTATTTATTCATTCAATGATTATTTCAGCAATAGAGTGCGGATATCATTGTGATAGACAGTAACCTAAGGGGAAAATTTGAAACGATATTACCCATGATTTGTTGAAGATAGAACAACTAAGCCCAATAAGATGTTGCATGGGGTCATGAAAGGGCTTTTATAAGACCAGAGGCTAACGTGTTTTTGTACATGCAAACTGATTTCTTTGCTACCTTTTTATTGCTCCCTGCTGCTCTGCTTTCATTACAATAACCGAAATAAGCCTTAGCTACAGGGATTTCTGGCAAAATACCTTGGATCAGCTGAATTTAATTAGAGCTGTCTTAAATAACCCCTAATCTCCATAAATAAGTACATGTTTTATGGATGCCTTATTCATAATTTATCTTCTCTCCAACTCCAAGGAGGGAGGGAGTACAAGTGCTGAGCAACCCTCATCAAGAATTAACAATGGGCTCATGTGATCGTGTTATTGACCCTACACAAAGCTGATTACTGCCCCCTGATGCTGTCTCGTCTCCGCTAAACCATGCATTGTGTGAAAAAAAAAACCACGAGAACTGAATTGGAGCACACAGGATCAAACACGGAGAGAGGAGCAAAAAGTAGGTGTCATTAAATTTTCAGCTGTTTTGGGTGTCAAGTACATTGAAAGCCCTTCAACATGAATGCATGCATTGCATTTTGAATTGTGGAAACAAAATACAGCATAGGAATTATATATGAATGTGTTAACTTTTTAATAATAAAAGTGTGGCTAAAAGAAATTAATTATATCCTCAATTTTTATTTGAAAGACTGAATCTGGAATAAGCTGAGAAAATTCTGTTTTCAGCCACACACACAGTAAACACTGATACACTGCATAGCCTTTTAGCTAGTGTCCTAGGAGTTTTTCATTAAAATGCAATAGCTAGGTGTTGTTTACCTCAGTTCCTCTGTGTCATTCTGTGGATTTTTTTTTTTTTACATTTTTTATTGATGTAGTACGAACACATTTCCCTTTAAATAAAAACACACATGGCTTCAGTAACAGCCTTCAATTTAGAGAAGCTAGGGGCCAGTTGGACGTAGCATTAGCTGCTAATGGTAGTGTTATTCTCCCTGTGTTTGCTGCCACTCTGGTAATATTACTCTTTCAAGGCAGAAAAGTCGTGAATGGCTCGAAGTGTGTAAATGATTGAGGAGCTACAGCGAGCTAGCAGGTGGGACAGGTAGGTAACATACAAAGAGGCAAAAATCGAAGGTTCAGATGTTAATTCATAGTGTATATGTGAGTTAATTTACTAAAAATATATTTACAATGTTTATCCAGTAAAGTATTCACACATTTATTTTCACACAGTTAACCTCTTAACTTTGCAGGACTCTTCTTATTCCGCTTATAATCTACAGTAAAACACCAAAGATTAAAAAACAGCTGTCTTTTTGAAAATTTCTTCAACTTTAAATTCTCCAGCATCGAATGATTCTAATGTTATCACAGAAGAAACGAGGATTCTCCATCCTCCCCGTCAGGCTTTATCTGGGGGAACCGCTGAATTCAGCGTGTCAGTGTTATGTGATACACTAAGCAGAGTGGCTGATGAATACTAGACACCTGACTGTTGTTTACCATCTCCCATGAGGCAAAGAAGGTCATGGATAATCAGATTTGTTTTATCACTGAAGTAACCGACACTATTCTACCTAAAGGATACATAAACACAGGTGGCTTATCCTCCTAAAGAAAAAAATTGTCCACAAATGCCATAAAAATCAGCCACTTGAGATCACCAATATTAAAATGAGGGGGGCAGAGTGCCTCTGTCACTATGGCAACATGGCTTTGGAAACTGTCTTCTTTGCAAAGCTATTTTTCAATCTGGCAGTGAAGTGGGGCGTAGTGGTTTGTAGTGATGCCTCCCTGTCGAGTGGTTATTACTGGACTAAATGAACAGACCCTCGCCATGTCAGAAATGTTACAAAGAGCAAAGCCTTCTGGGTTGGGGCATTGTGTGACATCAATGAACCCATTCTAAAGTTTCCTGTGATGGTCAAGTTTCCTGTGCCTACAAAAACACATCATCCTTGCAAGACAACATGAAGAATAATTTACATGTCATATAATTTACATATCCTAACCAGCAGGGTAGAGAATGTAACATCCACCTAGAGTACCCTGTCTTACATCTTCTGCCACTGCTGTGCATCTCTTTTGGTCATTATCTCACCAGGGCTCAGAGGATAATAAGCTATTTTTCTAGGCCGCACATTTTCATCATCAGACGCTTTTCTTTTCAATTCTGACTGAGCCTGACGGACGTGCACTGTGGCGGTGATGTTTGGCCGGCCTGCTCCTCCGATCAGACGGAACATGGCGGCTGCTGGGAGTGGCTCTGCCTGCATGCCATTTTTCTGGCCCTCTTTTTCTCATGATCTGACCTCTCGTAGTGGTCAGAGTGAGAGTCTTAACCCTTGGTGAGACACAAAAATCTGGGTCTGGCTGCTGCAGCTTGAGGTGGATGGATGGGCAGAGCTTTCCTGGAAATTCTTTCTGTCTGACCTTTCATAGTACTGAGTCTTAGATTTTTGACAGTCTGTATCTTCACCATCAGCCATCCTCTTAATGCTTGTCCTGACTGAACTTTGGGTCTGGTTTCTTCTGGTGGGATGTGCACTGACGGCGGAGTGGAGGGTCGTGTGCGGGTGGTTCCTCAAAGCAGTGCTGGCCCAGGTGTAATTGGCACAATCCTGGCTGCTCCTGCTGGAGTTGGTTGGAGCTGCATGTCTTCTTTAATTTGACAATAGGAGGTTAACTGGTAGAAGAAATCTCACAGCTTCTAAATTCTTAAAATCTTCCCCTTCACCTGACTGATGTAGATGAGCCCACTTGTGCTGACGGTGATCCAATGCAGACTTGAACCTTTTGGACAGATGAGATTTTTTTGTTTAGTTCCCCTTCTTCATCATCAACTTTTCTCTTCATCCCTGACCTATCTGAATGTGTGGTCTGGGTGCCGGTGCAGGGATGTGGGCTGATGCAGTTTGGCCGGACCACTCTGTTCCCCTCAGCAAGAGGGGGAGGATTCTGCTGGGAAAGGCTGGCGCTGCTGGAGGGGGGCTGCTGCGGTGACCTGCACACAGCTTTCCCACTGTCAGGAGTTGGGGAATTATTCCGACAGACATCCATCATTTCAAAGCAGGACCTAACACCGCAAGACAATGAATCCTTTCATCAGCCAAGTTCATCACTTATGTGAGGTGAGTAAGATGTATGTTTTTATGTCCTCTACATGGCCTGTAGTGGAAATGCATCCCTCTCACCCAGCAATCAAAAGTACAAGTGAAACCTTTCAAATATTGAATCAAATCACAGTATTGACTTACTGGTTGCTGAGCGAGAACATGCTGGTGATGTGACGCATGCTGATGAACTGATGCCCCAGCACCTGACGGGGGGTGTAATCCGTTTGGCAGCATCGAGCTGGAGCTTTCCCTTCAGCATGTCCAGCAACAAAGGTCAGAGGTGTCTTCAGGAGTTGTTTTTTTTTTTTAACAGTAAATGATAAGACATTTGTGTGGTACAGTAAGAGAAAGGCAGTAAAACTGATATCGGTGTTATACTGACTGGTGTAATATGTGATTCCAAATTTAGTTAGGCTGTATATTTGCAATGTATGTCATGCCTCAAATTAACACAATTATCAATATAAAGGCTTCCAATTTCAAAACCTGAAATTTAATCACAATTGTATTGAGAAGAGTTGAATGCTAATAAGACTTGAAATAAGAGACAAAGTTGGAGACAGCCTAGAAAAAAAGAGAATAATTTATGGATACTGTACATCAAAGAAAATATAAGGACATGTTACTTCATTAAACTTTTTTTTCCTTTTTTTGTTAAAAACTGCTGACAGTTATTTGTGAGAGAGACGAGACTTAACTAAAGAAACTGTTAGCAAACTGTTGGTTATGAACACATCCAGCAGTTACAGAGCAACATCAGCATTTCTTTGGAGTCGTGTTTCTGGCCACCTGATCCATCTAATCTTACTCTCTTTTATACATCAGTTAGTTCAAGCCAAGTAATTTGATACGACGAGAGGCTATCCATGAATACTGATATAGAGTACAAGAGCACTAGGACTTTATACTACATGTATCACTCGGCTTCAAAGGTGTTCTATTAACCTCAGGTAACTGAGGTACTAGTGTACACCATGCAGGTCAGGGAAATGTTTATGTGTTGCTTAGCAACAGTCCAGTAACAGTCCTATTAGATAGATAGATAGATAGATAGATGGATAGATAGATGATGAAATAAACAAATAAATCATAATCTGTTGTTGATTATTTAACTAATGTGATATTGCTTAATTAGCTCTGTGTTTGGTGCTGAGCAGGGAGTGTCCAGTGGCCTTTCAGTACGGTGGCCCTGAGAGCTCAACACACTGCAACTTGAGAAAACACATGCAAAGACACAAACGCACAGCAAATTCAGAAAACATCTTCATCAATTTGACAACATGTGAAACTTGAAACTAAAACCACTGAATAACAAGTGAGTCCCAGCCAGGCTCATCACTTTTTTCTTTTTAAGTTATCTTTTGCCTTAATTCCGTGAGCGAGAGCGAGAGACACAGGAAAGTCAGGGAGGGAGGGAGAGAGAGAGAGAGAGAGGATGATATGGTGCAAAGGGCCGCTGTGGTTAGGATTATGCCTTCATGGAACCCCCCATTTGCATGTGTTTTTTGAAGCGCACATTTTGGCAAATTGTTCAGGATGTTTTCTGAATTTGCAGCCCGTCTGTGTATTTGCATGTGTTTTTCTTGTTTTTTTTACTTGAAGTGCATTGACCTCTCAGGGCCACCGTATTTTAGAACTTTTTCAAACAGCTGCCTGATGTGGCTGAAAATGACGCTGTGGGAGCAGTGAGAGGGAACCAAAACAGTAAAGCTGTGAACCAGACACCTAAAATCATCTGAACCTTGCTATAAAGCTCCGTGAAGCCAGTTCATCACTACAAACCGCCCCATTTACCTTTCACATTGCCATCTGATACATCATTTGTAGATTTAAAGAAAAACTGAAAGCTTGAAACAGCAAAAACAGGTATCTGCCATTGTTAACTGTTATACCTTTTTAAACATCAGTTTAATCATCAGTTGAAATGGAATAAGCGATCTCTTTGTGTGCTTTTCATTATCATGCACAGTAAATGTCATAGAAAGTAAATATCAGCTCAAGTCATAACACGTTCAGCGTGAAAAAAAAATCAAAATAAGAATGTCTCACTCAGCTGCTTCATCAATATCTGCCTTACCCGCTGATTTGACATTAATTACCCTGATAATTACACAAATGCGCTAATGAATCAATTTGACAGTCACACATGGGAAGAGTACTTGTTTCAAGGACTGAAAAGAAGGGAAGACTGAGTGAGAGAGACAAAGGGAGAATAAGAACGAGAGAAAGAGTTGATTCTATGTCTGCCTCCACGTTTGTGCATCTCCTCCTGATGAGCCTCGGGTATCTCTATCCCATTATGCCACAGAGTGATGACAGTTCCCTATTCGTTATTGTCTTATTGTTATGAGCCAAGGATGGTGGTAATTGGAGATTCACTGTTGACTGTTATCATGTTGCTAGGATTTTCTTTTTACTCATTCATTATTTAAGATAATGAAAAGTTTTCTCTCATGTTAAGACTCGCAAGCACATTATCAGTCTGTTTTTTCTTTCTCTACATCCTTTATTAATTAAACCACTGCATTATTTGGAACAAAGAAGGGCCGAGGAGATTATTGTTAGTGCCATTTCTTACCAGCAAAAGTTTGCTACTTCAATGGTTGAAAACACAGATATGTAGAATACATTTTGATCAGAATGAAGACCCTGATTTATCTAATTGAATTTTAAAGATTTCACATATTGAAATTGATATAATGTACCTTAACATTCTTATGGGCTCGTGACAACCACGTGACTCTCGAATCAGAGAGCTTGGCCTGAAGAAATACCAGCAAAGACTGAGCTCTCTGATATTTACTCATAATTACAGTGAGATTGCCTTCCCACGGTGCGTCGGCCACAGTAAGTAAGCCAGCCCCCTGCTGACAAATTCAACTGACAGAGCAAATATATACTTCCTCTCATCAGTCAATCCCTTCATCCTTGGTCCAATGTCTTCTGGGACAGCAGCGGGTGGATTTGCCTGATATTAGCCAAGGCCCAGGCCAGCACGCTGGGGGGATTTGCGAGGGTAAACCTCTTGCTTTGATGTCTCCTCAAATATCCCAGCTTGACACAGTAAAACAAGGGATAGCGGGAAATTGAGTGGACTGATCCAAAAGAGATGCCCCCTCTGACCTTGCTGTCAACAAACACAGATAAAGTAATTAAACAAAGGTAAAAAAAATAGGACAACAGAGTGTAATAATGTCATGTTATCTGGCCAATATAGTGTTTTTTTTTAACACCCATTACAAAAGAGGAGATGTGTTTAGTGCTGGAAATTTGCAATATCCACAGCATATCTACAGGATTATCGGTGTAAAAACAGATTTTAAAAAGAAGCAACATTCATATTTGCTTGTTTAAACACTGCATCCGCCTGCTAAAGATGTAATGACTCAGTCTTTAACAGCTCAAAACCGCACACAGCCTCTCTGAGAGGAATTCAAGTAAACGGTTCATATATTGTAAATTGAGATGGGGACTTGCTTAGTCCCCAATGATCTTTGCAATGAATAGTGCAGTCTTGTTTTTCAGTGCAGCGTAAAAAGCTCCTCTTATTAAAAAAGCAACAAAGGCAACATGGCTGCCGGACACCTGGGTAATTGGAGGAAGCTGTCATCTCAGGCGATGCGGCGGAGTGCATAGCTGTCAGTGTGATGTGTCAGACTCTGCACAGTGATAAAAGTGACAAAGCTAATTGTCGTCTGGCATCTCCACGCTCAAAGGAACTCTCCAGACCTCTGCAAATCTTTTCTCTTCCATTCTTCTCCTTTAGAACTTCTCTCATTGCTATTAAAAGGCCTGAGGGAGACATTTGTGTGGTACAGTGAGAGAAAAACATTGAAACTGATGTTGATGTTATACTGACTGGTGCAATATGTGATTCAGAATTTAGTTAGGCAGAATTTGCATGCTGTCCCGTCAACTCATGGGAGCGATGTTACAGCAACTGCAAACTGATCAGAGAACTTAGCGAAATTCACCGAAGCAATGATGCACATAAAGAGAATTATCAGTGAGCCAGAGCAACAAGCATCTTATAAGGCACTTTAATTCCCAGCCCAGAAACACTAGAGTGGATCCTCCCCACAGCGCTCCACTTGATCTTATGAGTGACCTCCGATGAGGATAAAGCATTATACAGTGCATTTGAGCAGAATCAGATTCTAATCTGATGAGGGGGCAATCAGGGAGAGCACCTTGAGTCCATATGATGGCAGCATGTATGATCTATCTGCCTGGAAATTAAATCAATAGCTTATTTTTGAACTGCATCATCAGTCTGTGATAAAGTAGAGGAGCTGCTAAGTTAATACCCCACACTGACTTGGGACACAAACACTAAGGCCATGAACATTTTTTAAAAGTCCAGTCTTGAGGACGGAAGGCTAACTGGCTGCTGTGAAGGAGCTCTCCTGCAGGTCAGGGCAACTTGACAAAGTTTGATTAATCACCGTGGGAAACCTGGTCGAGAACAGGAGTGACTAATGACCCGTGTATGGCTGTTGATTTAATCAATCAAGAAAAGGCTCTAACCTTGCCAATACGTGGGTGAAACACAGCCACACACTCACACACCCACTTATTTCAAACAGCAGGAGTAGGCATTAAAACGTTTTGTGTGATATTGAGTGCTCGTATGAACCACAGGTTGTTTCTGTTACTTCTTTCAACGTTTCCACAGAAAGGACACTACACACCTGTGTCCTTAACTTCATGAATTAAAGCTTTTCCTCACCAGATGTTACACTTATCCATATCTGTATAAAAGGTAAGATTAGCGCACTTTCTCAGCAGTCTATCATTACTTCCCAAAAAAAAAAAAAAGGAAGGAAAATGGCTGCAAGGCATTTTCTGCTGCCATTATCAACTTTGCTGCAGCGAAAATGACACCTAAAGTGAAGTTCTGGAGGCGTACTTTTATGTCTATAATATACAATACATTAAATGATGAAATACAAAGAAACCCAAGAAGTTTTATGACTATGATGTTGAGATCAGCAGCGCATTATTTACTAAGTTAATGGCTGACATTTAAGGCTTTCAAAATCTAATTTCCTATTTCCTGCTGTGCCCTGAAATCTTCCCATTTTCATTCGCGTAAAAGTCTGACCTCCTTACGTAAGTCATGCTAAGTTATTTAGTTCACTCATATATTAGATTTTTACTAATGTTTCATTGGTCTGTCTATTAGGTTTGCTTGATTTTGGTACAGTCAGCGTTTCAATATGCACATTCATTTGCCAATAGCTTGTTTAAATTAAGTTTGACATAAAATTAATATAGTCCAATTAAGACTACAATTACTTATCGATATTTCAAATAACTGTGACATGTAGTTTATCTGATTTGTTTTACTATAGATTGTGTGCACCTGATAACAAATCAGGTTACAGGTCGCTGAGTGAACATGGTGCGCAGCAGTGTTTCCATACATGAACTGCAACGTTGCTAGCTGTGGTGAAGATACATGCGCCAACAAAGTCACAGCTTTTTCCTTCACTCGGTTTGTCTTTCCCGTAAGCTACTGCATATTGATCCAGGTATTACTAATTACTGAACAAATTGCTCGATCTAGTTGCATTAGTTATTCTTAAGGTAACGAATGACAATTAAATACATGAAAACATAATACATGAGAACATCATTACCATGTGTTTACCTCATCAGTTCATCACCCAGCTGTCCAACTGAGGCCTCAGGGAGATCGTGATCGATATATATACATTGATATATGTAGTATACCTTAAGTGTATTTAGGTACACTTTTCCTTTAATTACAGCAATCTTTAAACCGTCTTTAACCACTTGCTACCTGGGTGGGTGCTATGTTAAGTTTAGACTGCCAGGTGCAACTGTTATGGAGCTTTGCCTTGTCATGCTAGGAAAGGCCCAGGTGTTGCTAATCACATTAATGATATCTCTGTTCTGCTAAAGTGTTCCAGTAAATCAAGACAGTATGTGACTGCGAGTCAGCATGAACAAAACCAGGACCCTGAGCCCAAAGCAGCTCACTGGAATTCATTCATTTCATCACTCAAACCTGACCTGTGCTTTTCCTACTGTGACATGTCAAACTGTTTTCAGTGAAAAAGGCCTATGGGACATACAGTAGTAACACACCTGAGCTGACATTGATCGAAATGTTGTTTTATAACGATTTTATAAATCACTAATTTTAAACTAGCTAACAAGTGTGTATGTAATCAGTCAATGTGCAAAGAGGAAGTAGAACTTAAACACACACAAAAGTAAACTTACACAAAGGATATGATGCTTGTATGGAGGAATATCAAACACCGGTTACATACAAGAGCATCGCCTATTATCCCCAGAGGCTAATTGAGCGTGATTAGATAATTGATTCTGGGCATGACACAGTCAACACATGGATTAAATGAAATTCCCCACGATAGAAAGTAGGTTTTATATTTTATTCCAAAACCTTCAAAATAAGTTTCAAGTTCAAGAAAGTAGAATAAGCTTAGACACAATGCAAAGCATCATATACAGACGGATAAAATACATTTTATATATTGCAGACAAGCCATGGTGGGTCTTACATATGTACAGTATGTATGTAAACTTTTATTTACAATCTTTTTTACATATACAAAAAGCCTTGTTTCTATTTTTCTTTGTATATATTTATATATATATATTTATATATATAGATTTTTCATATACTCCCCACTAGCATTTGTACTACAATAATGAAAAAGAAAAACATTTACATATATGTCAATCCACTTTTTCTTTTTATATTACAAATGTATTTTCATAAAAATATATCTCTGTACAAAAAAAAGTTTTTTATTCGTTAACATATTCTCTTTTCTCAGAGACACTTTCCCTCTGTAGTTGCTCTCTGTAGTTACACACAGTCTGCTCAAGTCCACGTTTGTCCATTTCTTTACAGGTATCCCTTTTGGTGTACAGCAAGACAATGACACTCAATCTTTGCCTTTCACTGTTTTGTTGGTTTATTGAGGCGTTTAAGGGCCATGTTGATCTCGCTTAGACGCCATGGGTTGTCATGCGTTTGAGTCTCATAAAGAGGCTAGTGGAGAGATCTACTGGACTGGCATGAAACAATATCATGAAATAGAAAAGGAAAACTTGGGACCTTGTAATAACTTTGTTGCCATGACAAACATACAGGAATGTAAAGTCTCTGGTAATAAAAAGCAGCTCTCTGTAAATATTTTGCTATATTATACTCTAGATAAATTGGACATTCTGTTTTTATTCCAAGGATGACACATATTGGCAACAGGTTTTTTTTTCCATTACTGCGCACAAACAGAGGAGCAGTTGTTGGATTACAGATATTGAACACAGTATAGATAGATAAATTCTGATGCACTCAGTGAAATGAAATACATTCACTAGTTTGTCAGCAACAATTGCAGCGATCTGATCACAAATCATACCAGTCCACTCTTATCTCCATTTATAGAATAAAATTCATCTCGGCTCCAAAGCTTTTCAAATACACCACCCCGCCCCCTCCATGATAAAGTCCACTAGACACGCTGAAATGGGCTGAATAGTGAAGACAAATTTTATGGAATGGGCCTGAAAAACACACCAAGAAGTGTGGCTTTGTTGCAGCCGTCAATATGCGGTGAGAATAAAAGATGGGGGATTATAAATAATAGTTGATGCAGAATATGTCACACAGCATGACTGATGGATTTCTTGGGTTTTCAATACATATGCAGTGTGGCCTTTGCTGAAAAGTGAGAGCTCTAGCTGCAGAGAGAAACGGGAAGCTTTTGGTCTCATCCCTGACTGTGAGAAAATTCTGTGAACTCGATGGGAACTCAAAGACCATAGCTGTGGTGTGTTTCATTATAGAAGAGATGGTGAGCAGGAGAGAACTCCGAGCTGTGTCCGGCTGATAACGAAAATGAACCAAGGATGAACAGTTTCTGTCTTAAAATATGCAAAGAGAACCAGGAAGTAGCCGGCTGCTATCAAGACAGACTGTCTTCTAACTCTTATAGCACGGCTCCGTCCCGAACTCACTGATCTTCATTTTCATATAACTGTGCTGCACTTTCTTTTGAGAACTTTTTGGACTAACCCAGATGGGTTAAAAGGGAAATATTTCGATAGATGTAGCACCCATTAAGTGAAAACCCCCATTTCTGCAAAATTACCAGCATGAATTTTTGAAAATATCTTGTTCCCTATTAAAAACTTTTCCTATTAGTGGAACTAAATCAACACTAAGAACTGATTAAGCAGTTAATATTAATTTTGTTATTCTAATCTGGTTGAATTTAAATAATTTTCTTTGGTTGAAAAAGCGACTTTTTAACTTCTCCAAAAAAACACACACAACACAAACACACAGCCAGACATGTAGGCAAGCACATAAGATCCAAGACATTAATCCTTGCACACCAAAATACAGTACTAATGAGCACATTGCTCATTCAGGAAAAGAAAAAAAGGGGGACGGTTTCTCTAACATGATCCTAACAAGCTCAGCCTTTTCCTGTAAGATCAAAAACACAGATGAAAAGAGCTCCCAGGTTCTTCAGCAGGTGTGTCTGTAGAAATGATTACAATGACTGGTCTGAGAACCAGAGAGAAAGAGCTCTCATTTCAAATATCGGACATAAAAATATGATAACCCCCCAACCTTATTATGAAATGACGATGTTTGGAATTCTTGAACACACAAAAAAAAAGAGCCACTCGAGCTGGTTCATCATATCATGGGGTTGTACCAAGGCACTATAATGAATGTAAAGTGCTTATTGGAGACTGGAGGAGGTACAAAAACACGGAGAAAAAAAAAAGGATATGAGTCTGGCCCTTTTAAACCATTTCTAAATTAGCTTACACTGAGCCCTTGTTGGTAAAAACAATCATAGCTGTGTGAGCATATGCTTCTGTATTATGTTCGTCCAAATCCACGGTCTAAATCTAGTCAAATAGAATAAGTTCCATTAAGGGAGTGGGGGAATCATGTCCTATTGCACTGGCTAATCACATTTGTTTGTTTAATACTCAACGCAGTTTAATAAAGTGTTACATAATGGGTGTTAAACGTTGCCATGGGAGGAATCAATGGAGGGGAAAGACCACTTCAAAGTGGCCTTAACAGAAACTAACTGGAATGTAATGAAGCTATTCACTCTGCTAAAATATTTGGAGCAATTTCAGGATAAAAATAAATGAAATGCACAATGCAACAGTCGCATAAAACTATGAGAAATGAGTACCAATGCCTTCAAGATAATATGAGTGCAACTGCTCCTCTCCCCGTGAAATCTCCAGAGTAATTCAATCGTTTCCTTTTCCATCAATTCACGACCAGAGCAGGCAAGGGGCAATATTCTATCTGTACTGTCGAGATAAGCGAGAGCTTTAAAAGTAATAAAATTGTAAAAGCAATTACCGACCCACAGCGAAACTGATTGAAGGAACAATAGAGTGATTGGTTTCAAAGGCCTGAATTTCTGAGGGAAATTATGTACTGCAGGTGATTGTAAAGACTTCATTAAAAACCTGTTGGTAAGGAGGCTGATTTTGACTGTGAAAGCCACTTTTCTGCATTTATATGGATATGTAATGTATATGCTGATGTACCAAAACAAATCCATGCAAGTCCAATATTACTCCTAATTTCCACCAATGTTAACACTAAAAAGAAGGATGCCAAAGAGTACGTGGTAAATCAAAGCACTGTGGATGTTTTAGACTGCTTTTTTTGGGAGTCAGACATTACATAATTGAGGATCTGCCCTTTCAGTGATAATGGTAAGATGAATTCAGGATTCGAAAAATGGGTTTGACAATGAAGCAAGGCTAAATTAAAGCAAATTGCATGTAATGTCTCAATTTGATGCAGTGAAATCTGAGCACTATTCACCCCACTCAGCATCCACAGGATAGATGGGAATGGGGATAGTAAGTGGTAAATAGCTGGGAGCACGGTGTTTGAAATCCAGTGGGTTTTCTTCCTTCTCACAATACACATTTCACAGACACAGACACACACGTGAAAAGCGGCACAAAAGCATTACTGCTTTGAATCTGCTCTTCTCATCGGGCATGTCATTCAGCAGCCAGCCCTGCTGTCGTATCCGAGTGTCAGTTTGATGACAGTTCCCTCCTGTGTTGCACTTTCAAAACAATATTTTCTGTATATCACTCCCAATTTACCACAGATTTGAGTGTTAGCATTAGAGGCATAAACTTTTTTTTTTTTTTTTCACATATCATATTTATCATTTCCAGTGGAATGCTTGGGAGTAATCAGTATGGCAGCGACTCCCCTGCTGTCACAGCTCTGAGGAAGCCCTCTGCACCATTTTCAAGATGAGCAAAGACGAAACAAAGCAACACTGCTGTTTTTCAAAGGGATGGAGCTGTCAGAAGTTAACTTGGAGGAAAAGGCCTGAATGTAATCCAGAGGGAAAACATCACTGACTCATCCATTCTTCAGACTCAAACGCCTTCAGTTGAACATTTCGAGGGAGTGAGAACATGACCGCTCTTTGATCTTTGTTTTCCTAAGGCCAAGTATAGGGAGCTCATACTGCATCATGATCTCAGAGATATACAGTATGTACCACCTTCAAGCCGCAGAAACGTGTGAAGGTGGATCCAGGATTAAAAAGAAGGTGAGAAGAGGAGAATGTGACTCGCAGTCTTTCCGAAGACAATGTGCCAGCCAAAAAAAAAAAAAAAAAACCCAAAGAGAATGAAATATGGTATGGTCCCAAGGCGTTTGTATATCCATGGAATTATAACAGGTGCCATCCCTGCTCTGAACCAGCTGATGTGTTTTTCTCTTCGAGTACCTCAGAGCGACACTGGATGGTTGTAACCCGTACCCGTGCGAAGCGAATCTGATAGTGTTACTCTCGATTAACATTTGGATTTAGGGCCATCAGTTTGAGAGGTGGATTTCTCTCTGTCTCTCCCACTACAAACCAAGTGTCAGAGGATGAGCATTGGAACTAGAGACTGACATCGCCTTCAGGTTTTCTTTCCTTGGAGGATCTGTACATTGTCATCAGCACTTGTTCTGGGTAGACATTTGATTTATTGGTGACCAGAGCATCCAGATAGACATAAAGTGATACTGAACCCAATCCTTTTCCTTTCTTAAATGACAAAAAAAAAAGAAAAAAGAAAAAAGAAGAAGATTTTTTAGCAAACTATCTGTCATGTGTTGGGTTGAATCTTTGGGGCCAAACAGACAGGACAATTTTGGGACAGACTGCAGATTTAACCACAACAAATGTGTGCAGAGATACACACACACACACACACACGCACGCACGCACGCACGCACGCACGCACGCACGCACGCACGCACGCACGCACACACACACACACACACACACACACACAAGCACAAACTCATTCTCATTCCCAATCACGTATACACGTAAATTCTCTCTACAAATTCTCACTAAGTGCTTTTTTCAGCAGCCCTAGCTACTTTTTAACCCCTGCTCTGGACACAGCTGCCTCAGCAAGCAGAATTTCATCCCTGCTTCAAAAAAATGAAAATTAAAAAAAAATAAAGAGGAAGTAAATATAGAGTGTGTGTCTTCAACATGGCCTTCAAAACTCACAGAATTTTTAATTCATTCCTCAGCTGGAAACCAGGGGCCTTTCGATGAAACCTTTCAACAACCTCAGGAGCAGACAGTTGGGGAAAAGCAGGGTTCCCAATTACTCGTCACAGAAAGCAAGCAGCATATAAAAAAGAAAGAGAAAAAAAAAGCAAAAGAAAAACAGAGAGAAGTATGAATCGAAACAGTCCAGACCGTCTCTCTCTGACTCACACAGGCCAACGAGGGGCTGTCCGCCGTACAGTTCACTTGCACAGAGATCTCTGTTAGCTACAGGTCAATTTCTTGACTTAAAGTTGACCATTAAATTCCCTTTGGGTTTAGGCGGAGGGCGGTGAGAAAAGTCATCACAGCTTTGCTTCCAGCAGTACACCTACCAGCTGCAGTTTCAGGTGGAAGCTTTTCCTTAAAATATGGAAAATGATCAAGAAACCATGTAAAGTTACAAAAAGCATTTTGCTTTTGGCATTTGTTATAGTTGCTGTTGTCTTCACATGGTTTCTTTTTTTAAATTTTTTTTCTTGTCTCCTGCGGGTAAGAGCCTTCATCACTGGAGATGTTTCTTGAATATATTTCAGCAAATAAAATAATCTTTGTCTTGCCCTCTGCTCAAGGAACTATGGATGTCCTCTGCTGGCAGGCAGGCGAAGATGTGGTGCACTTCTCCTCCCCTAACTGAATCAACGATGAATGCAAAGATCTAACAAAGGACGGGTGCAGGGAAAATACAAGACATGGCAGGGGAAGGGCAAGTGAAAGAGCGATTGAAAGAAAATATACATAGAAAAGCAGGGAAATAGACAAAGGGAGAAAAGGTAAACAATAAGCAAAAGAATGGAGATGAAAAAGATGAAGGAAATCAAAAAAGAGAGAAGATAAAAGCATTAATGTAATATTCTCAAAAGTGTTAAAATAAAAACATACATATTCTTCTTTTTCAATAAAGTGTAAGCAAACCAAATGAGATTCATTAATATGAGAGATACAGATCAAAGGAAATGCAGGAGAAGAAATCCAATCACAGATTTTTCTATCTGCAGAAAATTCTTGAGGGATTGTGTAATAGGTTTAGTCTGAAACTGGATTGTGAGTGTCTGTGTCTTGTTGCTTCAGCAGTTCTGATGCCTGGGATGTGCGATTAGCTCAGGCAAGCCACAAGGTGATAACTTCGTCTACTTTCAGAGAAATGTGGATCCAAGTGCGCCTGGAGATCTAAGTCCTTCCTGTATGATACAGCCAGATGACCTGGTGAAGTGTGATTCTTACCTCTGGAGGAAGCAGTTGCTATACAGCTGTGCACACTGTGCTGACTGTGAACTCTGTCTCACTGGCCATGATGTCAGTGGGTTGGATGTTGCGGTCATACATAGGGTTCTCGAACGTAGCTCGTCCATTAGTGTTCTCGTGGCCCACGTAACCATTGAAGGGGACTTTGGGTCTTCTTCTGAAATTAAATGAATCAATGTAATAAACCATGAGTTGTTTTAACATTTGTGGTGGACAATATATCCACTATACAGCAGATGTATGTGTCACAATATAGATGTGGCTATACTGCGTCTTACTGAGATGAGATGGGAAGTTCACTCGCCGACTCATAACTACTTCATTGAATATTTCAGCTTCAACTTACTACTTCATTCTGCCTGACTGTGATAAACCAGTTCTTTTTTAGGCAGGGAGAGGAGATTCTCTCACCACAGATGATGATTTCCTCATTTTTGAGGTCAACATATGCCTTTGTGAATTGCAAAAATCAATATCAAGTTAATATATTTTGGAGGGAGAATCGATATCTTTCAAAAGAAATCAAACAAAAGCAAGTTTCTTATGTGAAAACAGCTCACTCTGCAGAGGTGAAGTAACCCGCGACTGAAAATGATTCCAATTTAAACAGCATTTCTGAGCAAGTAGTATCAGTACGGAAGTAATGTCGTATGTTGCTTGCAGATGTGGCAATGTGGCAGTGTGAAATACATTAGCATCGTTAGCCTTACCTGTGTTTATAGAGGTACAGAGCGAAGCCTGCAATGATCATGGCTATAAAAGGCACTAGGATGGCTGCTGCCACTGAACTGCTGTTGGAGGCAAAGTTGTAGCCTGCGTTCTCTCTGCTGGGATCTAAACTCTCTGGAAAAAAAAAAAAATAAGACACTGAGCCTTTACTTCAACATTACTTCAGTACACAATGACTTCAGCAGCAGATATTACAACCAGCCCTATACATAACAATTAAAACAAATAAAAAAAATAAATAAAAAAAAAAATAAAATTCTAAGAGTGAAATGATCCTCCCAACCTTCTGCCAAGAACCTGACCTGACAAATATTTAAGACAAATGAACAGAAAAACAGAAATAAAATCAGCTGCAGTGGCTGAAGAAGGCTACCAGAAACATTATTTTACATTTATTTCTATGCTTTATTTTCATTCTCCCCCCTGGGAACCTCAAATTCCATTATCCTTCCAATGACTTTTAATTACTGACATCAAAGCCGACAGCTATTAACTCAATTCAGATTCATTCCCTAATTTATGGAGGTGTGTCTGCAACAGCAACAGTGGAGGAGTGACAGCCCACCTGTTTGCCACAGAATGCCAAAAAAAGCTCCAATAAAGGACGAGTGACACACAAGAAGGAATTCAATTAGTGGGTTTTGTGGTGTTTGCCAATCAACCCCCAGCTGGATGAGCTCGAGCACACAAACATGCACAAACACACTCGCACGCAGGAAAACTCGCACTCGCACTCACACCACCACTGCGTTAAAACAAAACACGAAAACGTCGACAAATTGAGCAGGATTAATTCCAAGGCGTCCAGCCCACCTCCCAGGCTCATATCCGTTTTTCTCATACACACTTAAACACACATACACATGAACACCCTATCACCAGCCACCGTACTCTGTATTCATAAAGACCTGTTTGCTCAGTATGTGTGCTGTGGCAGGGTGGTAGGAGGGTTCTGCACCTGCTGTTCAAGTACCTTTCTCATTACAGTAGATTTTCACATCCACTTTCACTGTTTTCACCCAACTTTCTGCGTGCATACACACACACATGCACGCACGCACGCACGCACGCACGCACACACACACACACACACACACACACACACACACACACACACACACACACACACACACACACACTTAATCTATGTTAACACCACATGACTTCATGCTCAATTCCAATTCCTGTTCATATCACATCTGTTCAATCTCTTCAATATGTCTTGCAGAGAGTATGGAAGCTTCTGCAACCTGAGCTTCACCTATTAAAAGTGAAAATCCTGTGAAATCTGTCTCCATCACTTGCATCAGCAAAAAGGAAACAGCAAAAGCAGGAGCATTATCTACTTAACTGTTTACATGGATTAGATAATATGAGATCAGTGTCATGTGACGGAGCGGAGAATCTGAATGTAGAGGATTTCCACTGCATTTTAAATGTAACTTTATTCACATATCTAACACACATACAGTTTTTTTTCTTATTTCTCCATGTACATCTTCCTCTTCTGAACACAGTGCGCCACAGGGACAGGCGTTGAGTTTTTTAATTAATCACATAATTAATCCCATGCTGATGGAGGGTTTAGTGCTGGGATTATGTACATATTTCATTTAATATGTATCAGATTGCTGATCGATTAATGATGCTTAATGTCCAAAGATTTTCATCATGGCAATTCAGGTATTTTCTCTGTTCACACATGGACCTTTTTAACTGGATTGTAACAGTAAACCAATGTTGTGAACTTGCAAAAACCAAATAAGAAGAATAAGAAGAAAATCCCCCATTGTTCCTTCAATACTTCAGTTCTTTGCCAAAATTCTAGCAGGTTTCAAATGCGCTTCAGCACCAGTACATTGCATCTTATAATATATATATATACACACACACACACACACACACACACACACACACACACACACACACACACACACACACACACAGCAGCAGCCATCCAGATCCATGGATCAGGATGTAAGGATTTGCTGGATATATACTGTAGCAAAAAAATCTGAGTGAGGAGGATCACGTGGGTTGGATTTCTAGGTCACAAACATGAAGCAGAATACAATATATGGATAGCTGCAGCTTTTTGAAAAAATGTTCAGTACCTATGACAGCACAGCTGAAGTTGCTGAAGGAACCAAAGAAAAACAAGTAGGCAAAGAACGGATGATATTTACTCTATCAAAACGGCATGATGTAGGTTTACTTGATATGGCAATCCACAAACTCTCTAAGGAAAGATTCTGTGGACTTGTGGTGTGTGCGAGATTAGTGTGTGCATGTGGATGTCATCTGACTATTAATCATTTTTGTGAACCGTGTTTGCCTTTTTAGGCTGGATTTACAACCACATTCTCCAGACATGTTTTCACATTTGTAGAAGTAAATGAATGACAAATCAACACAGCAAATGACATGCTGTGAAAGCACTTGCAGCTCTGCTTAAGGACACTACATGCAGTCCAGAGTTTTTGCACAGTTACACATTTTTTGTCCTTCAGGCTCTCTGCTAGAGCACATTCAATTTGAAATTAAATAATGGATACTGCAGCTACTACTTCCAAGTCTCAACTTTAATCTGAGTAGGTTCACATCAGTACAGAAAGAATGTGAGGGGGACGTTGCCATTTTAACACCTGCTGCTCAATTTACCAGGGTTCAAATGTAACTGGACACTGGGCGGCTGTGTGTTGTTTCAACATTAGTTCATGGAAAGAAGAGCTCACATGCGGCTCAGAGTTTATTAAGAGCTGAGAGTTTCCATTTAGACTGAGATGGAGTTGTCTGTCAATGTGAGGGGTGAAGAGGCAACTAAGCAAGCGAAGAAAATAATAATGAGGCTCAAAAGAAAAAAGAAAAAAGGCAAAACTAGGAGTGGAAAATCATTTGCTTGGTGGAGAAAAACCTTTTCATGACTGCACAGCAAGTGAAGAACGCTCTCCTGCATGGTGTGCATGTTTCCTCGTCAACGACCAAGAGGAGACATGAGCACAACCTCAGAGGATTCAACACAAGATGCAAACCACTGGTAAGACTCAAAAACAGAAAGGCTAAGTTGAAGTTCACAAAAACACACACATAGAAACAGGTGGAGTTCTGCAACAAAGTTCTATGGTCTGATAAGACAAACATCAACCTCCTTTAAAATGCTAGAAAGAGGAAAGTGTGGAGGAAAAAAGGAACAGCTCCTGACCCAAAGCCACCGCCTCATCTGTCAAACATGGCGCTGGTTCTGTTATGGCTCGGGTATGAATGGCTGCCAATGGAGCTGGCACACTGGCATTTATTGATGATTTCATTGGAGAGCATCAACGGGTAAGATACAGAGTGTGTGCTGATGTCTGTTAGTCAACAGACTTCAGGCAGTCACTGACTACAAAGGATTTTCCATAAAATATTAAATCATTTTGTTGAACTTCATGTGTGTTTGCCCAGATACTATTGAATCCCGAAACTTTGGGCTCTTTGTGTTTAGAGGGCTATATCTCTTTCTATGTCACTGTCTGGACTGTATATTTTAAGGGAAAGATTTCAGTGATAGAGATACCAACAAAAAAAAAAAAAAGACACTCAGTCTTTGCCCAGGAGACCACTTAATCACAGTGGTTTCTATAACCAAATGGACAGGTCACTCACCCAGTCTCTGGAGACCAAATTGGCCAAAGCCTTTTCCTCTGACAAATCCCTGGTACACAAAGGAGTTGGATGAGGAGATGTAGGACACCTAGGGAGAGAGAGGAATGGAAGACAGACACTTTATGTGTCACATCCAGGCTTTACAAAGGAGCGTATCATCAAAGTGTCAGCAGCTGGTGCACGCAGAAAATGAAATATCATGTCAAAGGAGCTGAGAGGCGCTCTTATGGCTGACATTTAATATGACGTTTTTCTGCTCAAGAGCACAAACATAAACAAACTCAGGCGCGCCGCACACACGCAAGCATGTTACACAAGAGGAACGCTCCACTTTGCACGAGACAAGCTTGTGAGTGAACACTCATGTCTGTGCATCTGGTGAAACGTGCACGTAAGAACACATATGCGGTGGCACACACACATATACTGTAACCTGCTTTTTAAATTATATCTGGAGTGTATGTGCATTAGAGGGTGGGCGATAATATTGGAGAGAGGAGTGGAGGGGGGGTATGTCGAGCCCTGATTACCAGGCAATGATTTAACTGACATTTTAATTAAAGAGAAAACTCTCGGCGGGCCCTCCATCTCCACAGAGTGACAAGGTTAGTGTGTATGTGTGCTTGCGCATATTTCACAATACTGGTGTGTGTGAGTGTGATGTAATGTCTTATAGCCGTTACAAAGAAAGGTGAATTGAATCTGACCCTGTACTTGCACTTACATGTCCGTCTAGGGCCCAGTTGTCTATTTTGAACTTGTTGACAAAGATCTCCACAGGTCCTCTGATCTGGTGGACCTGCAGCAGCAGCTGAGCTTCCTCCCTCTTATATGTACCTTCAAGAAGAACAGGTTTACAGTCACTTCAGAGCAACAGCCGCACTGAAACCACCCAAAAACGTTTATGTGATATAGTTAGAGTTTGCTGATTTTTGAAGTGAAAAAGAAGCAAACACAATACCTGGAGCAAAGAGACATAAGAACCGAGCATTTCCTCAAATGTAATTCCTCTGTTACTTTTTATTTCATGAATTCAAAAATAGAATAAGTTAAACGGTAATTGTGGCATGTGCAAAAGTTGGGTACCTTACAATGTTTAGGTTTACTGACAACATATCCAACATATTAGATATTGTCGGGGATATGAGGATAAAGTCCCGGACTTATTTCCATCATCCCTGGTGTTTCACAGTACATCAACCTTTGTACAAAGTAGAGACAGGAGTTTGTCGCCTGCCATGAAGAAATATCACAAACTACGCATGAAACATAAGATAATTGAATGTCAACAGTCATCATAAATGTATGACATCACGTCAAGCATTTTATGATACCATCATGGGACTCAGGAACGGTTTTTCTTTAGACTTAAAGCAGGAAGGGTTTCATTCACTCTTAATTGACTTACTTAATTTTACTTATTTGTAAAACACTCCTTTATAAGCCTTTATTAACTTGTTGGGCTTTAATTGACTCTTTAGGATTGGTCACGAATTGTCATTAGGAACTGTCAGCTGATGACATTTCCAGCAGTGATAAATTCTCAACTCTTCAAAACTTGTGGTAACACTTAACAACCACAAGCTCCTCTAAGCAACTGACCGAGGATCTGAAAATAAGGCTGACCGCAAAGCAGGAGGGACTATAAAAAGATATGAAAGCACTTCCAGCTTGAAATTTCCACTGTCCGAAATGTCATTAAGGAATGGCAGTTAAAATTAACTGTGGAAGTCAAGATAAAGTCTGGAAAACTAAGAAAACTTCAGGTGAAACTGCACATCTGCTGGGTAGAAAGGCAAATCCAAGATGTGGACAGATGGAGTTAAAATTAAGATTCAATTTTTTTTTACTTCTTTTCATTTCAAAAATCAACAAAAAGTAACAAGTAATTTCCCCAGGGTTGCATGCAACTGTATGAGACACTAGGAATTAGAAAAAGAAAAATGAGAAAAGGTGACTCATCCTCTGATCAAGTTATCTTGAGTCCTTCTTCTGTGTCTAACAGCCTTTCTTTGTTATTAGCTGTAGTCTCGACTGAAGCGCAAACACAAGTGTAACTTTAGCAGCAACGCTTGTACACAATTACAAATCTGTGAGCAAACATTGCATTTCACATTGTGGCGTCCTCCTGTTTGCTGACTTCAGTAGCACTTTGTTAGTGAGACTATTACAGAAGACAAATAAAAACTCTGCACACAGATGTCTGCATTTACTGGGGACTATGTTCAGCTGTTGATTGGGTACACGAGTGAGTATTTACAGCATTATGATGGTCTATATAGGATAAATTCAAATTAAACGACAGTGCCCATGTTCATGTTAATTGGGGGACATGTCACCCAGTGAAATGAAATGGCTCACTGATATATTTTTAATAGTTTTTGGAATCTGAGACCAATGCTGTATTCACAAACAGTTTTGTGAAAATTTGGTTGAATATTCATACTTAAATTTTACAGTAAAGCAATTTAGCTTTAGCTTAATCAACAACATTACTTTCAGTGGAGAGAGTGGCTCTCAGTTTGAAGCTGTAGAAACTAATTTTTACGACACTGTGATGAAGACTGATAGCACCCAGGTACAGAGGAGTGAAGTGTCCAAGCCTTTACTGAAGCAAATTTGCTTCTTAATGATCACAGCTGCACAGTGATTATAGCACGGGGAAAAAAAAGAAATATCTGCTGTTCTGTAACGGCAGCAATGATCTACTCCATGTAAGGACCACATTAGTTTTTTGCTTCCTAGTCCTCACTTGCATTTGCCTGACAATTGTCTGTTTGGATAAAATGCTATACAGAGGGTCTCTCATATGAGAATGAGGTCAAATTAAAAATTAAGAGAGTTTGTGTGTGTGTGTGTGTGTGTGTGTGTGTGTGTGTGTGTGTGTGTGTGCGTGAGTGTGTGAGTTTGACTGTGACTTCTATTTATGAAATACAAACCGGCCAGTTTGAGTTCCACTCCGCTGTGGTCGATGAGTGTCCCGTTCACCCGGTTGCTAAAGGGTTCAAAGGCAGTGATGCTGAGCATGGCCGGCTGCTTCTTCCCCAGGTACTCGTACGATCCCCTCCACAGAGAGTTCTTAGCAAACACACCTGCAGGGACTGAAAAAGGGAGGGGGTGCATGGCCAAAGGCAAAGGGTAAGGACAGAGGAGGCAGAGAGATTATTTTCTTCTTTTTACTTTTATAAATATCAATAATATAATAATATTATAAATAATATTTTCATTTTTTTAAGCACCAATAAACACAGATTGAAAACTGACTGTAGAATCAATTACACCAGGGATGTCAAATCATTTGCCACGTTATTTTACTGATTAGAATCTAATCTGAGAGAAAGAATGAATCATTGATAAGATAAATACCACAGAGAGAAAATTTATTATTCTGATACATATTGTAATGGAGATGAATATTAATAAATTAAAGTTTAGTGATATATTTTGAGATTCTCTTTTGAGAAAAAATTTTGAAATACAAGAACAACCTGTTTTACCTGGTAATTTGGAAGGTGGCTCCTGCACTGTGCCCACTGGGCTCTTACCACTTGGGCGATTATCAGCTGGAGAGCACAACAACACAAAGTTAACAAAAAGAAAATACTTAACAAGATTATCCTGTAAACAGATGCAGTGTATGCCTCAGGAAGCGAGAGGAAAAGATCAGATTTAAACACAAAACAGCTCTGAGGTAATTGCAGTAGGAGGATGTCACCATCAGCACTTCCTGACTACCTCCATGCCAAATAACCCCTGCGGTGGCCAGAGTAAGGGCCGCCTGCGACAGGACTCGCCTCGTGCGTCAAAGAGCAAAGTTAGAGTCACAGTTTTGCAGTTTCAAGGGAAGCACTTTAATAATACCTTACTACTCGCACGGGACCGCAGGACTACACCATAGTAGTAAACATACACCCACACAGACAAACAGAGCAAAGAGGGCTTTACACACAACTGCAAACAAAGACAGGTTCACTGAATGGTAGTTTATGAGCACAAACATCACCTCGGATAAATTTACACACACACACACACACACACCCACACAGCCTTCGACTTTATTAGCTGCCAGTCTTTTGAGCTGCCCTTCCATTACTGCACCCACAGGTGCTGTTAATATCCTGTATGTGCTAAGGCCAGTTCTCTTCCTTGCCTTCACTCTTAATGGCATGCCCTTAAAAAATACCCATCACCCTCTATATTTCAGCAACAGCTTGGCGTGGAATCCATCACGCAGATATCCTCCTCTAGTACGCCTTTCTCTTTAGGCTATTAGCATTCGTCTACCCCAGATAATTGTGTGTCGATGAGTCTATTTTTTTTCCTATATGTATTTAGGCCAATACTTAGGGGTGTCTTAATGGCAGTCTATTTGTCTGCTAGACCTTGTTAACACTGCCTCGCCATTTATAAGAGGTACTTCTGCTAACCTAATCAATGGGATGCATTGGCCTAATCAGGTTTTGCACCCTTGTTAATGTTTCAAAGCTTGTGTGTGTGTGTGTGTGCGTTTGAGGCTGTGTGTGTGTAATTCCATGCAGTGTAATTGTGTGATGGATGGGCAATTCTACCCTGGCATGTGTCTGAGAATAAGCAAGTGTTAACAGAGCTATTCATCAACATTAGCTGAATCCCCAATTTCCCAACCTGAGTCACCACTGAATCCCGAACCAGTACAGACCCCAGTGCTTTCAATAAACACTGCTAATGGAAAGCAGCACATTATGAATAAGAGGTGCAGTGTTTTAAGTGTGTAATACATCTGCGTGCTTCCTGGGGAAACTAGGTGGCCAGGTGCACACATCTGTAATCTTATGAGGATTGGTGAATGAATCGCTGTGCGTATTTGTGCCTGTATGCATGTGTCTGCGTTCCCCATATTCCCCTATTGATGTAATGTAACCATGTTTATACCTGCACACAGAGGTGGTTTCCCTGTCCAGCTCCCATCGGACCTGCAGGTCCTGTGCTCTGATCCTCCGGCCAAGTAGAAACCAGGCTGACACGTATAGATCAGCGTGTAGCCAAGGGACGGCAGTTCAATGGCTCTCACATCGGACTGGGCTGGCAACTCCGGCTGGCTGCAGTGGTGGGCTGGAAAGGAGAGAAAAAGAGAGGGAGGGGGATTAAAGAGACCAAAGAAGAAGAGTGCGGGGTTTTAGAGAAAGAGGTTAAAGTTGGGATGAGGAGATGAGCAGGGAGAGGGATCAGAGGAGTGACAGACAAGAGAGAGAAAATATGGTGGAAGAGAAAAAGTGTAAAAGAGCCAAGGTGGAGGTGTGGGGTCAAGGAAGAGTATATATAAAAATGTAGGTGTTACACTGTGAGTAATGCAAACGTTTGCTCAAGGTTATGTTTCCCACTTAACTGTAGGTATGTTTTTTTTTCCAATATGAGCAGACAGCGTGCTTACCAATGCACTCAGGTTGAAAACCACTCCAAGTGAGGTTGGGCAGACAAGTGCGAGAAATGGAGCCCTGCAGTAAGTAGCCCTTTCTACAGCTGAAGAACACAGTGCCGCTGATCTGTAAGAGGACACACAGGAAGATGTGGATTTGCCAACGAACATACGTAGAGCAAACTGATTTTGCACACAAATGTGGCTGTTTAATGATCATGTCTTTGGGTTCGTTATTCCAAAATAGTGATATGTATTTGTTACCTATTTCAAAGAAAAAACATTACCTTGGTTTTTACTCTCTTGGAACTCTAACTTTACCATTCTTATATTTTCTTGAATTTGTGGAGCAACACAGCTGAGAGCATCATCTTTTAAATTATTATGGAAAATATTACGGAAGTGTTTTCAACAAATGTTTTATATTTTGTGGGTGTTAAATGTGTTTCATTAGTACTTCATTTTCACACCAGACATTTTGACTTGTCATAAAAATATTTTACCAATGGCTCTGTTGTATGGGGTCCAGCAAGCCATGATAGTGTGACAGTTAACCAGCACACAGAATACCAGACATTGAAACTGTAGCAGCTGAATTCATTTTAGTATTTACACCTGTACTCTTCCCACTGCGACATGTCAAAATGTTACCAGTAAAAAGGGCCTATTACATTCTTTAAACTTGAATTTGAAACACTAATTTGTAACTGACTTTAATTATGACTGAGGAAAGTAATAATACTACTGCAGCACATGTTTGAATAAAGCCTACTGGTAAGCTATTCCTATGAAACTGTGTATAGAAAATAACAAGTGAGCAGTAGAAGAAAATATTATCCATATGCTTTATGGTGTAGAAAGACAGTTCTAAGCTGAGAATAATTTCCTGTTAGTCATTGATTTAACCTTGCACGCCACACTGCAAACAATACAAGGTTCAGGCTTTCATTTGATTTTTTTCAACATATATGAATTACATTTCTTGCGTGACCACATATTCACACCTGGTAGCCTTGACTGTTGTTCTGATTTCCAAATAGAGGAGTCCCGGGGTCTCCACAGGTAGTGTGAGTGGGATCTGAAACACACATAAACAACAAGTCTTTAATAACTACTCTCATGTTAAAGTGAGTACCATTTATTATATATGTCACCCACTATATACATGACCTCAGAGACTGTGTATGGGGAAATTTTTACAGGAAACACTGAGTGAAGGCCATAAATTACTGTATTCAACAACCACGCACACACATGTGTGTATTCACAAAACCTACAAAGCCTTTTATAAGTGATCTAAACCCACTCTCAGTCCCTGCTCAGAGCAGCTTATAACACAATTATCAGTCCACACAACCCCAATGACCATTACATCATTTTTCTAAAAACACGAACAGCTAATGCATTATATTCACAACCCGCAAGTTAATTTTCACTGGGTCATTTTTCTTTTGCAGCCTAGAGAGTTATAGAACGATTATGTCATGACAATCACAATAATAAAAATGTAAATATTTACCATCTTCATCATATCCCAGTTGCCAAGGCTATGGGTCAGGACCAAACGCAACATTTCTCATTTCTCAAGGGGTTTCGATCAGTCTCACTGAAGTCACCATCAAATTGAGAAGTTGAACAAGAAGCCACAAGAGGCCAGTCTTTCCAGGGAATTTAGAGCAACTATGAGGTGCTGCAAGATGTGCTGTAAAACAGCTTCAGCAGTGGCTGCACAATGTACTTGTACAACACAGGTTGTGTTTTTAATTGATTCAATCTGACTAAATCTTACTTTAACCTTTCCAACATGTCAGGCACTATGGTTTTTCATCAGTGGCTAAACAAACTGGCTGATAAATGATGCATAGGCAGTGGAATTATTGGTGACCCATGGCTATAATGCATTAATGTTTAACTATTATCGGGTCAAAGGTTTGCATGAGTGCATATTTTACAGCTTCCTACTTAAACTTCAAATACCACAATGGACCTGAGGGCTGGAACACTGCACTTTATTTTATGCGCAAGGTGTTTTTGATCACACAAGCGTGATTTCCTCGAGTGCTTCAGCAGAAAGTGCTTCAGAAATGGTGTTATTCTTCCTGTTTTAAGGATGTTTATTGCAGTAAGAAACAATATTTTTGCTGGAAGAAGGCCAAAGTTGATACTGGGACCAGCTTCACAAAAGTGTGTTGCAAGCACTGCTTACATGAAATTCGCAAATGGTAGCAGCATCATGTTTGTCAAATGCAAGTGAATCTGCGAGCCCTAAAGGGTTCTTACATGCTCATACACAGGTAACAAATGGTTTTTGCTCTCATCTGTGAAATATGTCAAAATGAACAGGAGAGCGATTGATGTCCCACAGCTTGCATGTTTGGTGAAACTGGCCCCTCGTGCAAAGCCTGTGGCATTGCCAGACCTACAGTTTCTCCGCACTATGTCTATGTGGTGAAGAGAGACTTGACTGAACCCACAGTCATTCTACAACTGGACAAAAAATGTTCTGGGTTGTTTTAATTAATCACACAGATGAGATCTGAAAACAGGATCAATACAGCTTGTTAGCTAGGTTAAATGGTTTTTGCATGCATTAATTCTTGAATGCAAAAGCCAAGGAATACATAAGAGGGCAGAATGTAAGCAAGCCAATGGATGGCTTCTCTCACACAGATACTCCAGTTATATAAGTAATTGCATACAATATTCAATGTTCTGTGCTCTGGTAATAGAGGCCATGGGCAATGCACACTGATGCCAGAAACCTCCACAAGCCATCCTGTATGCCAATTCTTAGATTACAACAAATATTGTATTTGAATTTTTCAATAGCTTACCTATGCAAGAGGGCTGCGTGCCACTCCAAGTGCCATCATACTGGCAATATCTCCTGGTAGAGCCCACCAGGACAAGAGGAGGGTAGCAGGAGAAGGAGACAGAGGAGAGATAGGTGAATCCTCGGTCCTCCCTCCTGCCCTGGGCTGGCATTCCTGGGTCTCCACAGAACACAGCTGGAAAGACAAAGGAGGAAGGAAAAAGAGAAACAGAGGAATCAGAGGTGATCCGCAATCCATGCTGTGTTTTAATTCAATATTTTCCAAGGGGGGTGAAATGTCATACATAATATAGGCCTATATACTCCCAATCAATGTCAGAGACATGTAATGTAATTTGGCATTCCAGCATGATGCCACTTACGGAAGCACTGCGGCTTTTCTCCACTCCAGTTACCGTTGCCCTGACATGTTAACACAGTGGGCAGGGACAGCTGGTAACCTTGGTTGCAGGAGTAGCTGATGCTGGAGCCCCAGGTGAAGTCTGTACCGACGACCTGACCGTTAGGGATGGTGGGTGGTGGGCCACATACGATGGCTACAAGGAGACAGAGATGCATTGCAGGATGATACATTCCAGTCCTAGTAAGTAATAGTGTAATGGTAAATGTCTAATTCTGTAACAACAACAACAATTGCCATCCATCTGTCCTATCCTTCCATATCACTCCTCGCTGTCCTGTAGCCAATACCATCGTCTAGATTCATCTCATCACCCAAATGTCATCCTACACCTTACAAAACTGTACCTTTACAGAGTGGTTTAGTGCCGTTCCAGGTGCGGTCCTTGGTGCAGATGAGAGTGGAGGCCCGGTCAGCATCCATGGTGAAACCAGGAGAACACTGGAAACTGACTGTGTGGTTGTAGGTGAGATCATTCCCTAACCTCACCCCATTGGCTGGCACTCCAGGGTCGCCACAGTTGATTACTGACAAAACAATAAAAAACTGTGAGTGAGAACAAATTAAACTGCCTAATACAACTGCACAATGACGGTAGAAGTAGTTGAACACAAGGACAGAGATGCAGAAGAAGTTTGTCTGGATTAAGGAAAATTCAAAAGAAAAGTTTGCTACCTCATTATACCACATATTTTGCTGTACTTGGTAAAGCAGGGAATCAATATCACACACTTAGGATGAAATATAAACGTGTAAAAATCCTATTTACAATTGCACCCTGGATGGAGCCTCAAACTTAATGAACTGTTACAGGCACTTAACCCAAGCAGTTCACCTCACCAACAAAACTTAACAATCTAAAAAGCAATGCAGTGGATGTGTATTCAAAAGCAATCAGCACTTCATTCATTTATGGACAACCACTTTTGGATAATATACTGCATTTATACCGTATATATACGCTTAAAAATATTACTTACAATGCAACTGACAGACTTTTCAATCACAGTCACCCATGGTGGGATTTAATGCTTTTTATCTGACTTGACTTTGATTGTCTACAGTTTGGAGCTTTTAGGATGCAGAGAGACTAAATCTTGTGATGGGTGTCCCTCTACAGTAGCTCCCTCAGGCTCCAGAATGAACCATATTTCTCCTTGATTATACTTTTACATCCTGCGGGGGAAAACAGTGTGATTGAGTAACAACAGTGAGAATTCCACTGTGTGACTCAGCAGCATCGTGGCTCCGTTCTGCTGGAAATGTCTGAGAGGCAAAATCCAGGGCACAGAAGGACAACGCTAAGTTTCCTTGGGACAAAAATGCATTATTAAAGGCATATGACCAGCATTCCAGCACAATTCCCAGTGGGGCGAGGAAACTAGGTCTATTGGAGGTGTAGTGAGCAAGCACTTATATGTCCCACTGGGCTGGTAAGAGTGTGTTGCTTGAAGCCACAATGCCTATCTATCCTGTAACAATACCTACAGGGCCGGGACACACTGAGATAGTTTCTCCTTTTGCAAAACAGTACTCTTTGTTTGTCATCGGCAGACAATCCACTATTTCAATGCAAGATACTGTAGATGTGAAAGTTTGTAAATGAGTTTAAATTTCACTCGTAGTAAATAAATTAAAGCTAAAATGGAGAGGAGACAGCTTCTCTGTCAGGTACATCCCTTTTTAGCATTTTTTTTTCTCTTTCGGATCAATAGAAATAATTGAACTTAAAATGCTCCTTTTCACCTCTTTCTCTCGCTGAAGATATTTTACTTAAGTGTGTCAACATGTACCCTTTTACTCCTATGGATTACTGACGTCTGAAATCCATAATGGTGCTGCTTCGGGTTTATCCCCTCCATTCAGAAGAAACTGCTTCTCTTTGTGACCTCTATTTGCCAGGGTCTCTTGGCTCTGTAGAGCAGCTGTGTGCCTTTTGTTAAACATAATGATAAAGGGCTGTCAGTCATGCCTGTTCCATTTGAGTGGACTGAAATGTTCTCAACCAATGTCCTCCTACTAATCCAGGGAACCACATGAGTCATTCATTGCTGAGAAATATCTTCTCTTACAACTAGACTTCCATGTTCTCTGCATTTCTTGCATAATATTACATATTTATGTTGCAATTACTTCTCTACAAGGCCTGGATATGTACAGTATTCTACTGGTGTTGCAACTATTACCAAAATTGCAATCTGCAAACTACTGTTGCATTACAAATAAAGATGAAAGGCCAACAGGAAGACAACTCAGAAATGTGTATAAGCCAAGCAAACAGGAAAGCATCCTACACTGGAGCATGAATATCCAAATGAGAGTCGTTAATTACCCGAGCACTCAGGCATGTTCCCGGTCCAGGTCCCGTTCACAGTGCAGTGTCGGGTGAGCAGGCCAGTGGAGTAGTAACCCTCCCTGCAAGCGTAAGTGATGGATCTGGAAAACGTCAGGCCATCGTGGATGAGGATCTGGGAATTGCGTGGAGTTCCCGGATTCCCACAGGAGATAACTGAAAAACGAGAGAGAAAACAGAGATGGCACCAGGAAAGGATTAGGTTTTTTTCATTTACAGACTAAATCTTAAGTGACCAGAGGTGAAAGTGTATATGTACTGTATTGTATATGTGTGTGTGCATCTGTGTGGTGTGGGGAGAAGAGTATTGGTACTGTACCATTGTAGACTTTTCTTCATCTAAGCATTTGTGGAGAGATCAGAGACCCGAGTCTGAATTTTCACTCTTTTTTTCCATCCACGTGTCTTTCTATTAAACCTGTGTGACTGCCTAAAACATTGAATTACATTTTTGTACCCTGCAAGTAGTAGTAAATAAACTCATGTATATCTTCTAGTGAGTGATCAGTAGAGGCAATGAACCACCAACAAGAGTCTTTTGTATTCTTCTTATGAGTACATTCAGGGAATCACAAAGGTTTGGTTCTTAAAAGGCTCTTTTCACATATATTCCCATATAGAGATTTATAGTGCTCTTAATATGTGTTTTAGGTTTCCACAAGCTGAACAAAATCTAGGTTGCTGTTCTACTACATCACTTTTATACTCCTTCATGTGCCGGATATGCATCCTCACTTGGTTTGTTTTCCCTTTCCCTCTGTTCTTCATCTGTCCACACGAACACCACCACCATCATCTTCCCCTGCATCCTACTTCATAAGTAACTCTGCTTTGATGGACACATCCTTTGCTCAGAAAAATCCCTTGGTGTCTGTCCGGCCGCCAGCGATGGTTCTGTTCATTACAGTCTCCAGCTTGCCCTGGGCCCTCAGAGCCCTGTGGGCTTCGCCCTCCCGTAATGACCAGATGTGGCCTGGCCCTTGAAGTCTGTGCCAACTGAGAACAGGTGGGCAACCTCAGCTAGCAGGCATACCACACCAGAAAGGGAATGAGACTGAGTGAGGCGAGGGAGAGAGGTGGTGATGTGAGAGGAGGAGGTTATGTGTGTGTATATGTGTGTGTGTGTGTGTGTGCGTGCGTGTGTGTGATCAAGGGGTGTTAAGAGCACAAGTGAAAACAGCATGCGAAACAGGATCAAGTTTCTGGAAATAACACACTGGATACAGCAATGAGGAAAGAAAAAGGGCCAGGTGTTCATGGAGAGTAGGAAAAAGGGCAGGTAAGAAATAATACAACATAATTGCTAGATATAACTGCATGGTATAACTTGCCAGCTCAAAGGTGTAAAACTGCAGCCAAGTTTATGGATGGTTTTATCATCTTAGTGTTGCTAGGTGATGAGTAAAAACCCTTAAAAACCCTTGGAAATACCTTTCCCCACTGTTCATACAGTATACCTTGACCCAATGAAACCAGAGAAATATGACTCTGACAAGCAACAAACTAGATGCTGAATGCCTAGAGCAGCTGCAAGGATACTGGAAAAATAAACCACGCACACTATTGACAGTAATTGACTTGATTATAATCTAAATCAGGCTGATTTCAAACACTCACCTCTTGAGATCATCCCTAACAGCCTGGCTCTTTTATTTTTTCTGCTGCATGCAAGTTATTTGACAGCAGAAAAAGAAAAATTGCACTCTAGTTCTTACATTGTCTGTAATGTCTTTGTCCTGTCTCAGCAATAATAATGGGTAGTGTGGTGCCAAATCGATTGGTCGCACACCACACATTCAGAGGGTCAGCTTTTTCAGGTGTCAGCAGCAGAATGAACGCAAGAACAAAAATTTTTAAATTACGTTGTTGTGCCCTCACTCTCTGGTTTAATCGTTGTTTTACATTTTTGCAAACACACACGAAACACATGCACACTTGCCACGTGTCTTTCATTCAATTTGAAGAGGCAGCATCTAATTACACAATCAGTGACTGTGACTACAGTATTAACCACAAACTGTGAGTGGAGAAAAGCTCAGAATGTGCAGTTCAGTGCTGGGATTTGTTGAGATCAGCTCTGAAAAGACATGAAAATGCAGAGATGAGGAAATATAAATACTCATTAGTAAAGTGCCCACATCCTAAAACATTCACTAAGGCCACAATTAACTCTAATCGAGGAAATGATTTGGATGTCTATTACCCCTGAAATTACAATCTATGCATACAAAGGTTTGTAAAACTAATGCAGTGGGAGTAATTAAACTGAGCAAATGAAGAAGAAAGGGAAGGAAAACGTTGCACTTGAAAGAAATACAAGTTAGTGAAAAGAAACTAAATGAAATGTAGATGTCTTATATATGTCTACAGTGCATTAAAAGTTCAGTGAGCATCAACTTCAACTTCATAACTACCCAGCTGCCCTGTATCACATGTTACTACATGGCCAGATACTGTGTTCATTCATTACTGGTCTCTTTAATCAGCGGCCCACACATGATTTTCGACAGTAATGTCCTCCAGCTCCTCATAAGGAATCCCAAGGTGTTCCCAGGCTAGATGAGAAATGTAATCTCTCCATGGTCTTCTGGCTGTGCTGCAGGGTCTCCATGTCCACAATGCTTCAAATGTACGAAGGGGAAGGCAACCTGATCAGATTCTTTAACAACTGACTGGTTTTGATGCAAAGGAGCATCTGTTTTACTCCAAGCTCTTCCTTGGTTTCCAAGATGCTCGCCCTATCCCTAAAGGCTTTTACTCTTTTGATCACTACCCAAATGCTCATAGCCACAAGTGAGAGCTGGAACCTAAACTGACTGCTGAATCGAAAGCTTCACCTTAGAGCTGAGCTCCCTCTTCACCACAAATAGGTAGTTGCCACACCATTCTGCTTATTGAAGTTATTTTACCATCACCCCACAAGAGGACATTTATACACTTCTTTACTTGGGGGAGCAACCTTGAGATTCAGTCTATAAAAAATCACGAACAGAATCGCTGATAAGCCACAGGCTTTGTGAAGTACAACATTCAACTTGCGAACGCACTCAACTTACCACCAACTTTGTGCACAAGCTCTTGCTTACGTTACATAAGGACCAAATAACTAGGAACAAATTTCTCAGTGCCTCATATTCCCACAGGAAATGTTAGTTCTGTCCAAGGATATGAAGCACATGCAGATGACCCCTCCAGCATCTCTGTGAGGGTAAGGGCTGAGGAGATGAGGCGAAAATCCATATTTATTCTCCTGAAAACAAACTCAAACCAGAGTTCCAGGCACTTTGGTAAAAACTTTGCTGCAAATGCTGAGCAGTGTGATCCTGCTGTATAAATAGTAGGCACGGTTTTTCTTTTTCTTTTTTTTTTTTTTTTTCTTTTTTTTAAAAAGGAAACCACCCCCTTCTATCAATCTATGTTTGACAGAGAAGAATAAAAACTCACAGCATATGTGTTCCTTACCATGACACTCAGGTTGGGTTCCCAGCCAGCTCCCATTGGCCAGACAGGTTCTCTCCGGTGAACCCCTCAGCATATAACCGGGCTCACAGCTAAAGCGGACAACACTGCCTACTGTAAACTCTTCGCCCAGACGGATACCATGCACGGGAATGCCTGGGTCTCCACACAGCCCGGCAGAATCTCCTGCAAAGATTTAAAAAGAGGAACACATTTATATGTTATATCTATGAATTTAAAAAATGTAGCAAGAAAAATTGCTCATATTTTTGACTATGTAAGACTACCGCGAGAACACACATTAGAAAAGTGCTCTCCACATGAGTGATGTTTTCATATTAAAACACAATAACAATGTGATTAGAACAGGAACACGGACCCCCTCCCACCTGATTGCATCCAACACGAAAATAATATTGCCTTGTCTCCCTAAGCAGCAACTAGCTTCCCAAATACATTCATTTTCATTATATATATTTGTTCAACATGCAGAAATTGCACCATACGATTCATTGACCCAACATATACATATATTTTTGCGCCTTGCTACATATTTCCACATCCTTAATTTAAAACAATCACAAAGCGTTTAGTACTGCTGTGTACTGCTCTCACTCCTTATTTTATAAGGAGCTGGTCAACATCACTATAATGGTGCTTAGCTAAGAAAGTCGGGCAAATCTTTATAAAAAGGTTGTTTTTATAGCCCGTTGAAAGAACACTAGCAATTCCCAGGATATATACGAGTGTCATGAATTGTGACATTAAACTGTCAGCGTGCTATTTTATTGTCACACGGCTTATGGGTCTGCGTGTGCGCTAGTTTGTGCATCTCTGTCAAATCTTTGTGAACGTGTTTGTACTTGTGGATATTCACTCGCATGTCTGGCCTTTCGCATGTGTGTTAGATATACTAGGAGCCCTGAAGCGAATCGCTGCAAGGGGAGAGGAAGTACGTGGGCCGATGTCCTTATAGCGCTTCATAACCCAGCTGAGGTGTGGGCATCCCTGTTCCTCACTCTAATATGAGCAGATTAAAGCAGTTTTATGGAGGACACTCTCTTTGCCCTTGAGGCCTGTGGAGCAGACAGGCAGCTCCATCTTTGGTCCACCTACTTCGCTCATTACCTGCTAACAGCTGCCACCCGAACTCTTTATTTGTTGGCCTGGCATTATGAGGGCATCATTGTGACTGGGTTGTGATATTACATCTGAATTTATCAAGTATTAGAGGCAGAGAAGGGGAAGAGGATGAGAAGATGGATATCTCTAAATATTAACAATCTAATGCTGTTTGTTCAAATCTTTTTTTAATCTACTTCACAAAATAGTGTTAGTTTCAGTTTTATTGTTCCAGACTGTCAGTCAGTCAATCTGGGTGTAGTTTTCCGTACCAGAGCAGTGTGGTGGTGAGCCGCTCCACTGGCCGTCCAGCTGGCACATTCGCGTCGTGTTGCCGATGATGGTACGCTGGCCGATGCAGCTGTACCGGATGACTGAGCCTACTGTCCGACGGTCGCCTGAGATCTGGGCGTAAGGTGGCATGCTGGGGCGGTCACACAGCACCACTGTCCAATCATAGCAGAGAGGAAAGAGAACAGTGAACAAGTGGAAACGTTTCAGGCCAATGGTTAAGAACTGATAAATAGACTGCATAATGTTTATATGGCTCTTAAGTTGGGTTACATTGGATTTGTGTTTGTTTTCAACTTGGACTCTGGGCTTTGCTATTTTCTTACATTTTATAGTCCAAACAATTGATTGAATGATAATAATAATAATGATAATAAAATAGGCCACTAATCACTACTATTGTTTATTTGTTGTACATTTGTTAAATGATTTTGCACAAAAGTGAGGGTTAGGGTTAGGAGTGGTGGGAGTTGGGGGGTTGCCTGACCTGTTTATACAGTTTTACTCACAGCCAACTCCTCAGATACTCACACAGGCACTTAGGCAGGGAGCGGTCCCAGGTGCCGTCCCCCTGACAGGAGATGGAGCTGGTGCCCAGCAGGTAGTAGCCCGGGCTACAGCGGTACGACACAGTGGTTTGGAAGCTGTAGCGATGCGGCCCGCTGGGCAGTACCTGCCTTATGCTGTTCTCTACGTGGCCCGGCTCTGTGCAGTTCACAACTGAAGAGGTGGGAGGTGGGTAGGAGGTGAAAGACACAGAGAGAAAAAAGAGATCTTGTATAAGCATTTCAGGTACAATTTATCTAATCTGAATTTTATTTCCAACCATGATATAGATATATGAGTCTCTCACACAATCAGGGAGCAGGCCCATTTTATAAGCATTTTTTTAATCTAACGTTTACTGTCTACCCATTCATTTCCTAATCTACTACTTCCACCCATCCAGCATCCATCCATCCACCCCATTCCAAATGAAGTAGGAGGCAGAGTCCGGAAATAAACATTTGCTTCATTAGAGCCAGTCTCCTGCTGGCTGCAGTGGTGCAGAGATGGTGATGGATGGAGAGCTCACAGGAGAAGAGGCACCATGTCAGTTTAGCACCAGATGGAGAGAGTTAGGGAAGAGGAGAATGAGGGATGAGTGAGGAGCGAGGGACAGCGAGGGGGTGTGTGTGTTACAGAGTTAGAGAGGAAGAGACCCTGATGGTGCAGAATATATTAAAATTCATGACAGAATGTCAGGCTACGACTGCTACCAGCACCAATCCATCTTGAGTGTCTCACATACAAGACACAAACCAAAACCTTACATTGCCTCAACAAAGTCAGAACACGGCGAGGAACAGTTGCTGTTCTATACTGCGAATCGCAATCAAATGCGTACTATATGATGCCAAAACTCTATTGGCTTCTAAAACTCTGCTTGGGAGTGCCCTCGCAGCCATTATGCCCCAGTTTACCTTGCCAGTCTTGCCCCCATGAGTGTACCTTTGCCACAGCCAAAATGAACCCATTGTATGCTAATGTGCCTAAAAGCTCTCTCATTCCATGCTCCCAAACAGGCCAGCACAGCTAAATCACCCCCCAAATACCTATTATAATGCATTCCTTCCAGCAAAGAGCTGACCTGTGGTGCCATCATTTACAACTTACTGCATAATAACACTACAAAGCGTATTTGAAGCAGTGGAGCTGCTTCAGCACGAGACTTTCCAAGCTTGGAATTCAGCTTTGAATAAATGTGCTCGGGCAGCACGGGCTCAAAAGCGATCCAACAGTCATCTAAAACGACTGACCTCCTGGTACATTTTTGTGTGTGGCCCAGTGGGCAGGGGGAGAGGAAGCGAAGGGATGAAAGGAAAAGAAGAATAAAAGTGAGAGGGGAAGAAGGGCTGAGGTAATTCATCTCTGTTCCACTCAGAAGTGGGGACCCCGGTCACCCTCTCCTCCTCTTGGCTTCCTGCCAAGTAACGGCCCTGTAAGTGGCGTGTCAGAGGGTGGTTTTTTTTCTGTCCTGTGTCTCTTGCCTTTTATCGCTGAAAGGCAAATAAACACACGAGTCATCCAAGGAAGGCGGTGTTGTGGCTGCGTTGCTGTGACTCAAATTGGTGGTGATTAGAGAGGGATAGGAGAGTGGCTGGGCTGCTGGTGCGCTCCTGCTTGCTGCATTATTGATGGAGCCTAGAGACTCTTGTAGTTAAAATCTGGACCATAGAAATCATTACCTTTGTCTGACTGACTCCTGCCCCGCCCTCATGTCTTTTCCTGCCTTCTGTATCTATTCCCTTCTTTCTCTCTCTCTGTCTCTCTCACTACCTATAAAAGAAAAGCCGATGGTTAAGCCTAGCTGAGGCTAAGGTGAGATGGATGAAGCGGATGTCATCAAAGCACTTAAAGTTTTCCACTCAGGGGAGGAAGTACATGGCAGGCAGGAGAGCGCAATTCACCAAATATGTCTCGCATGCTGTAATTAAGGTGATAAATCTGATTGACGATAAGACCTCTAAGCTACTTATGTCTCCACATCAACAGTGAGGATAATGTGCCATCAAAACAGATGCCCACATCCAGCCACGCATATACACAGAGAGGCACACACAGTCTCCCGCAAAATGCATCTCAGAGTCAGCATCTGCATGGAAACAAGGCCAATGCTAATATGATGTCACTAGCAGAGCGGAGAGATTTAAGGCGTATGTCTGGGAGAAAATCTCGCCTGCTTATGCATGCAGCAGCCAAATGTACTTCTCTCTTTTTTTAACAACTGAAGAAGGATTCCTGTGAGACTTGTAACCTCCTCATCCCTTCATAAATGTCTAAAAAAAAAAAAAAAAAAAAAAAAGAAAAAAAAAGAAAAGGGCCAAATCCTTTCTCTCCTCATTTAAAACAAACTCATAAGTCAATCCTTCACTGGTTCTGTCAGTGCCTTGTCACATTCAGGGCCCGACCTTGCGAGTGGCCTCTTTCTGTGCCTGTCACAAAGCCCTCAGTTAGCGGGGACTTAGAGACAGACGTGGCTGCCGAGATACATCGCTTGTCGCAAAAACACTGCCAAATTAAAAGTACTTGCTTTGCTCATTCAAAGCAGAAGAGGCTGGGTACTTCTTATAAGCAAAAGCCAGAATGCTGGTCTCCAAAGGATGCTGTCTTTCACACAAGCTCAAGGATCCTGTGATTGTTTTTGGCTGCCTCTTCATGGTTATTAACCAAGTTTGTTTCCCTGACAGACAGGTGAGGCCTTCAGGTGTAACAGAGGAAGCTAAAGCTAAGAGGAAATAACATCACATGTAAATATTATCCAGACCCTCCACGGACCATGTGGACGAGACTGTGGTAATTAAATAATCCAGGCTTCTCTTTGGTTTTTCATTTCAATTTCCCCTAATGTGTGTCGTTTAAACTCTTTCTCCCTCTGGGTGTCTCTGCTCTTCATCTCCGCTCTCTCTGTGATTGGGGTCATCTGTGGTCACAGAAGATGTGACCTTGTACAATACAATAGGTAATTTAATACCTACCCACACAAATGGATGCGAATACAAAAAGAGAGCCATACTCCCACTGGGAAGTACGTGCAAATGAGCACGCTTTCTGAAAATGCCCTCACTCTGTGCATTAGGTATCCACAAAGCTTATTTAGCTCTAAAATGATTCACACATCATGATACATATAAATACCAGCAGGAGAGTTGCTCTGTTATGCCTATGCATTGTCTATGTGGGTGTGCTGAGATTGTATTTACACATTTTGCTCATATTTGTATAAAAAAGATGGATATAAAAACAGATTTTAAGATTATGAAGGCAGAGACTTTTATTTTGATAAATTGTTCTCTCATATTAGCCATTTGTTCCCTCACACACACGCACAACTTTGTTTTCTAAAATTGCTTCCTAGTTTGTTGATATAACGCACCAATCCCTCTGAGCGCAGTGGAAACTCTACATGTAACCAAAATTGCTTCTTGGAAATAATTTATGTTTCCATGCCAACAGGGCTAGGCACAAATCTTACATTATATCAGTCCTGGTACTTTGCATTTATCTTTCTATTCATCTGTAGCCATAAGCTTCTCCAAAAATCAGACATGCACTGACTGATAGGCTTGGGCATCTACAGTACTTGACACTTACTTTTACACCTGGGTAGGGCGTTGCTCCATTGCCCATTGGCCTGGCAGGCAGATTTCACAGCCCCCTGCAGAACATATCCAGTATTGCAGACAAAGCGCACAACATCGTTTAAGTTGAACTGGTTTCCTTGGGTCATACCGAAGGTAGGGTTGCCAGGATGCCCACATGTAATGGCTGAAAAAGTCGAATGAGAAAGAAAATCATGGTAACACATTTGGACAGCAGTTTACCGCAGTACAGACACTGATGTAAAACTCTAAAGCCACAGGCCCGACTGCGGCTGCACTGGCTTAATGTCTCAATTTTCACTACTAGCTTCTCGTAAAATAATCTTCTTGTAAGAAAAGGAGCAGTATTATAGAGGAATACAGTGAACATCTTTGATAACTTCATGGTAAAAGATGAGGCAACAGTGGCTTTTATAGCTTATTTTATGCAGGAGCTTGTGTAGGAGCTTCCTGTTAAAAAAAATCTTCAATAACAGGAATTAAGTGGTGATCAGTACCAGATGGCTCGAGTCTAATCACACTAATTTGGTGGTTGGTGGCAGACTTAAACTGGCCTGATTAGAGCATCCCTAGGTAATATATGTCTGTACTTATTACAAATCGCTGATCTGCAACACTATTAAACTGGGAAAAAAGTTTTGTTTTGAGATTTAATTTTCTCAGTCAGCTTGCTAGTTTACCAGTGCTCCAAATAGAAGAAGTTTCAAGCCCCCCTGTTCATCTGAGCAATTTAGAAAAATGTAACCATACCATCCACAGCTTTACTATTAAACAAGCTTCATTAAATATTTCCTCTGGGGACTTACGGACACAGACAGGTGTGCGTCCTGACCATCGGTGGTCCTGTTCACAGATTCGCACTGACACCCCGATGAGGCGAAATCCTGGGTTACACTGGTACACAACGCTGCCTCGATAGTTATAGTTCTCCCCAATGATCTGACCGTTCACTATGGGCTCTGGGGTGCCACAATGACCAGCTATGGATGAAAGGAAAGAGACAAGATCAGACATAGGTGTTTTGAACTTTATGAAGTTCTAATCATTTTTGGGTGCTAAAGTTCTCACCTAGACACTGGACCTGTGTTCCACTCCACAGTCCATTGGACATACACTCTCGTACCCGGGAGCCCACCAGGGTATAGCCAGTGTTGCAGGAGAAAATGGCAGTGGCTCCATACACAGTCAGTGTTCCAATCTTGTTGCCATTTGGTGGAGTCCCAAGGTCCCCGCAGGAGATGACTGAAATAAGAAAACAATATCATATCAGGGTAATCCCTCATGGTCAAAATATGATCAGGAAAATTCATTTGTTTTGTTTGGGAAATGGTTTTTTTTTTGCTTTCATTCAGCTTGTTTTGGTTAGAGGATCTGTGCCTGTTTAGTTATGTTATTTTCTTAATATCACAGTGGAAATAAAATAAAAATTGATGCAAGTATTTTTCAAGCCTGGCAAATTACTTGTTTCTGGTGGCGGGTTCTGGAGTTTTATAGTGGAAATGAGGCAGTTAACTTAAATAACATGAGGTAAATTAGACTGTAAGGTGTGCAGTTTTCACATACTTTCGCAGACTGGCCGTGGATCTGGGTAGTTCCAGGTGCTGTTGGCTTGACAGCGAATGACCCTTTGACCCCTGTAGTAATATCCTGGGTCACATATGAGCATCATAATAGCATCATATTGGTTTTGAGTTCCATAGATTAGTCTCCATCTCCCATGCTCCACAGCAGAATGGCCGATATCAGGACAGGTCACAGCTGAAAGGTCAAAGGTCACCAACATTACAACAATGTGAATCTTCTTTGATTTTTTTTTTGCGTGTCATTATGGTAGCACTGAGACGATTATTATTTGTTTAGCTGCTTGTGGACGTACATGTTGATGATTTTTTCACTGTGTAAGTATGACAAGTGTCAATCTCAAACCTGCCAGGGATATTTGGAGCTCACTCTAGGTAACGCAGTTTTAAAAGTTAAGATGTTTCAGAGTTTGTAATACTACCAATAATACTGCAGGTAAACAAACAAATACAAATACTCACGAATACATCTAGGTTGGGCCTCAATGGGGCTCCACCTCCCAAATTCCTGACAGATCACCGAGGTGGTGATAGGCCCAGCAAGACGAAATCCGGGATTACACTGGTAGGTGGCTCTGGCTCCTAGAGAGAAGTCCTGGCCAACAATACTGCCATTGACAGGAGGAACTGGCATTCCACAGGACATGACTGGAAGGGAAAAAAAGATGCATCAGGAGGGTAAGGAGGGCAAAAAAAAAAAAATTGGTTGGTAGTATAAAGTACAGGTAGCCAAGTATATTTCAATAACCATCTTCATATGCAGAGTGTCTCGCTCACAACAGGCTTCCTGTACAAACACAATCTCAGAGCCAGCATTTCAGTGAAGTAAACATTAGCTTGGGCTGCCATCTGCACAGTAGTAAACAATCATGTCTAGAGAGAGCACATGCAATTCATGTGGAGATTACACCTGGTGCAGACCTGACCAAACCAGACCAGAGAATGGCTGCTCCGCTGCTCTGTTTTCACTTTTAGGTGATTTTCTTAACATGGATGGCTGGAAACTAATCTCTGGAAGTAGAGCTGTTAAATTTTATGTGTTTATGATGGAATATAAAAGAAAATCTGAGACTGGAAATCAGTGAAGTTGGCACAACAGCATCACAGCCTGAAATCTCAAAACTGAACTGTATACATCTTCCTGCATGACTTCATGCTATTCATGTTTGTTTCAAACTTTTATAATGTGTCAGTCTCTCAGTTGCTATTGTTGATTCCATCACTGATCATTTCCAAAATTTGAGCACAGTGACAAGCAGATAACTGTGACTATGACCCATAACTAACATATCAAACAATTCAGCTCAGGTAAATCACAAATCATTAATATGATGCAGTGATATCTTCAAAGCAATCCTGAAGAAAGGTGAAGTGAGCTTCCTTGAAGCAAGCCTTAGGCTTTGGGACTGTTGGTAAAGGCACACTGTCAGAAATGAAATCACACTTTAATCCCAAGTAAATGTCTTCAGTGACACTTTTTTTTTTCAATCAAATATAAATCAGAACTTTAAAAATACATTTGTTACAAAATATGCTCAACATACTAGTGGGGCTAGGAGCAAAAAAACCTTGTTTTCTTTTCACAGTTTCAAGGATCATTTCACCACTTTTGAGAAGTGTAATGCTGAATGAGCTCAGTCACAAGGATAATGTTGACAAAAGGTTGATTTTCATTGGTAATGTGAAGTCATCTAGCTTATTTTAACCACTTGACCTAAGAAAAATATAACAATGTAGTTTATTAGATCACTATATCTTTTTTCTCAACAACTTCCACCCTCTCATGCCTTCTCATGACCTGCTGCTAACCTCACCTTGGCAAAGTGGCACCGGTGCATTCCACTGGAAGATCCCCTGTGCAGTCCGGGTGCATGTGGCGCTGCTCTGGCCAATAAGACGGAAGCCCTGGTCACAGCTGAAACGTAGGGTGCTGCCCAACTTGGTGCCTGTCAGACTGTGCACTGTGCCATTTACAGGGTTGTTTGGAGGGCTGCAGTAGGCCGCTGTAGAAAAATAAAAGGAAAAGGTAAAGATATAAATATGTACATATACTGATAAAATTGAGTGCAACAAGCATAAAAACACAATAATGAAGCAAGATGATGCGAGTTGTTGTTGAGGAAGTGAAGGATTAATGTGCCTTCAGTAGCACAGAGCCACAAATCTCGTCTGCATTTGTCTTCTACGCCTGGTGTGGTAAAGGAGGATATGTATTAATACCAACGCTACAATACAATCTCTTTAAGGCAAAAACTGCAGACAAGGAAAATTGATTAAAGGAAACTAATGCTCTGCAAAGCGAAACAGGAGTTTGTCAGCAGCAGCAGAGGAGGATCATAAAAGTGATGGATACATAATAACAGGGACGAAGTATCTGTTTTTGTTTGTTGGCTAAATTGGTGGCTGCAATAATCGTTTATCATCCCAAATGGTGCCAGCAACAGGTCCACGGTTTCCAAAGACTCAGGTGTAGATTGCATTTTGCAGATCTCACAGTAACACTGAATCAGTATACACCTGCTGGAGAAGAAGAGTTTCAGTTAAAGAACGCAGATTGTGAAAATGTTAAAAAAAAATGAGGGGATGTAAAAGTACACGGCTATGTGACACAGAAAACGGCTCATTCTGGGAACTGATTAGGATGGAAGTGGACCATGGACACACACAAAAAAAAAAAAAGCGTATCATCCATTACACTTAATCACTATGACCACATTACATTTCTATAAAAATGCTAATTCCGGCTCAAACCGCTCATATGTGGCAATGAAAATGCCCTCTCTTTCAAGTTAGTGGGGATTTTGAGCACCACACAGACAATCAGATAAAACTCCCTTGCATGCGGCATAAAAACTTAAAGCCATGTCAATGGTGTAATATGTATTCAGCATTTATGAGATGTTGCTGCCTCACATAAATTGCTCCAGTGAGACAGAGAATGTGAGACTTTTCAAGTGAGCTGACAGACCATTTTGTGGCACTGAAGAGATGTTAGATAAAACAGACTTTATGTGGAATTTGACACCGAGGTTCACTCAAAAAGATGATAGATTTCTTAGTAGATGATACACAGTAGGTGTACTTTGGGCTTTGGTAATTTTGTGAGGCTTTGTGAGCTTGTCGTCTGCACAATCATCAAGGGATGAATGCTAATTACTGTCCTCCTTGATGGCTACATGGGTAAGGAATAGAACAAACCCAATGTTTAAACAAAATGATATTTAATACCCTGAGAGAGTTATGTTCCTCGGCAAGGCCTCCTCCTGTCAATCACTTTGACTGGCGGGGCTCCTGAGCTCCCCTTGAGTTCAATCCTTTGCCTCTATCTGTGTCTAACTCATTTGCCCCTCTTTCTGTGTTGCTCGCTCCCTCTCTCTTTCTGCCTGTTATAGTACACTGCTTGCCTCATTGTAATCAGCCCTGCAACTTATTGGATTGGAATAGATAATAGAGATGTAGGGACAGACTGGTTGATGTAGACAAAGGATGAGACACATAAGCATAAAGTGATAGTAAGGAAGATAGTGACAGAGAGTGAGGCAGATAGTCACGTCTAAATCAAGTGACAGAAAAACAGTGACAGAAGCCATGGATGGGGAGAAAGACTGGAAAGCAGAGATGGGGGGGTTGCCAGAGGAGATGTCTGCAAGTTGGTGATGGAAGACTGGGCCATGGAGAGAAAAGATGGATTGATTAAGAACACAGCTGAATACATTGAATCTGCCTGTGCCATCTGTTTCTTCTTCTCCTCCCTACAGAAGGCAACTCCATACTGACCACGGCAACTTGTGGGTTCTCAGCCGTCACTTTGTCCGTCTGTCACTTAGCCTGCTATGGCGAAATCCATCACGGTTAAGAAGAGAAAAAGTAAAAAAAAAAGAAAAAGAAAAAAGAGGCGAGACAAAAAAAGGGCAGCGAAACGACAGTATATCCGGTTGGGGAGATGGAGCGCTCCACAGAGAGGAGGAGAGAGACGATTAGTCAATCTGGCTGAGTGGTGTTGATACAGAACGGAGGGAGCCTTTTAAATATTTACACTGTCATAATTCACAGCGAGTTATGCAGGTGTCGTACACTAGCAGATCCTTCATGGGAGCAGGACAAAAACAGAAGAATAATAAGCAATTCAAGAAACAGCGTTTACTAATTCCCGGGCCTGTGCGGCGCAGCAACGAGTGCCACAGATGCCTGCTGCCCCTGTTAGGTTGTCATGGAGATGGGTCATACTTCTAGCTGTTTCAGCTGCAGTTGGCAGCCCAAATATTGGTCTTGTTGACACAGTAAACCAAAGACACCTCGGCTCGGTGTCTATAAGAAACAAAGCCAAATATCAATCCCCAAAAAGACTGCAACAACACCACCTTTGAAAAGAAGCCTGTTACTTCATGCCAGTAGATGCCTTGGTTCGTACTCACCTGAATAGCGTATTCGGAAACCTTTGTGGCTGGTAGTGTGATCGAAGGACCAGTGCAGGTAGACTTTGTTACTGGAGCTAGTGATGCTCAGCGGACTGGAATAGTTGCCACTAAGGGTGATGAGGAGGGGGCTCTGTCTGGACGGGCCTGGATAAACACACGGAGAGAAAAGAAAAACATATCTTTAAAATAAGGCCTTGTGCTTGATCACTGACACACATTGAAAAATTATATTATATTCCTACTAAATAAACAGTGATACAACAGATAATGAAAATTTCTAAAATTTCTCTATTTATACAAATTTAATTAAAAAAATCAAAACAAAAAAACACTGATTTATGATATGAATCAAATTATTCTGAGTTATGGTATTTAAGGGATTATGCATTTTGCTACACTTATGGTAAAATCTAAATTTGCTGAGCTCCTAATTGTGGAAAAAAGATTTCCTTCCATAATTGGCTCGGCAGCCCCAAGGTTAGCAAATGTCTGTTCCCCTCCACTCGGCAGAAGATAAAAAGCACTAATCAGCAACACAAGTGTATACGACCGCCATTTTCTTAGAGCAGCCTGCAGAGTTGCTGACTGTGCCTCTAATCACATGCAAATGTACAAGGCAGATGTAGATGTTCTGTCACCATGAAAGGGAGCCTGTGTGTGATTTTCTGTTAGTAGATGCCTTGTTAGGGACGGTAAATCCAGCTGTCTGGCTCCTTTTGGCCTGTAATTGTGGATATTGGTGAAAATGGGTCTTTGAACAGGGAGGTGTGTGGAGAGTCGTCGGGTCAATAGACTACTGATCAGTATATGTAGTGTGCATTACCCTGGCCAGCGATGTTAAACAACAGGATCCTCATTTAAACTCTGTTTGATAATTAAAAAGTCCAAAGAAAGATAACACTTGCTTAACTTACTTATATGATACAGTATGTAACCATTGCTTTGACTACATATGCTGACTTTCATAGCATATACGATGACTCACCATCAAAGATCTCGAGCTCATCAAACTGCCGGCTGGTCTGGAAGTGTTCGATAGTGAAGGTGATGTTGTAGCCTGGTTCTACTTTGACCACCCAAGAGCAAGACTCAAAATGCGGGAAGCCGCTGCCTGGTGACTGGCTCATGATGACACCCGTGGAAGCTGTCAGTACCTCGTTCATGGGACAAGTCACTGTTGAGAGAGGTAAAAGAAAGAGCCAAAAAAACTGAATTCTAGCAATAACGGTTTGTTTATGTAGTGCTGTTCTACATTGTTTCACAATGTTTTAGTGAATTTATTTTACCTTGGAACACAAATTGGATTGGTTAGATCCATATTGTTGTTGGAGGGCAATTCAAAGTGACTAAAAACACAGCTAAGCTAATTGTCATTCTGGTCCTGATGCTGTCTCAGGAAACAAAGCTGTCCATGCTTAGCCAGTGCAGGAAATGGCTTATATAGCATCTAATATTACTGAATTGCCATGAGCACACTGTGTCCTCTTTGCCCATTGTCAGTATGTGACAGATGTGATGCTAACTTGGTGGCTAAAGCTCACATCTGCCTTGAAGCCCTATTGCTGTGGCACGTCTGGGCGGACCACATCCATCCACTCCCCTCCCTTTTGTCATTGGTATTCTTGTGGGACAGCTCCGTGACATCCTTTAACATTTCCGAGTTGTTTCAGTCTATATTATCAGACGTTACACAGCTCTCCTGTCTGTTATGTTTTTTGCTGCGATTCTGTGAAGCCAACCTCTTAATCTGCCAAAGATGTTTGCATACACAGTGGAAAGCAAGCACTAACATAAAAGGAAGCCAGTGCTGCAACAGTAACACAATGCAACTGCTACATTTATTTTCTTTTTAGTTCGATAGTTCCGACTGTTTTTGCTGCTTACCTAATGGGAGTGCTGGGGAGAGACTGTGGAATAACTATTTCCACAGCAGAGAAACATACACATTTGTTTTTTTTGTTTGCTTGCAATTGCTTTTGTACATAATTAAGATACCATAAACCTATATAAAGGAAATATATATAAGAAATTTTCTCTCTTATGATATCAACTCCTTTCTGTAGCACACTCAGTTGTCAGTTTATTAGGTACAATGAACTGAGACTACTGGTAATACAGTAAATCTTACTTTAATGAAGATTATAATGTTCAAGGTGTGATGTTGTTCAACTGTGTTGCATTGTCTTGAGAGGTGTTCCTACTATTTTGTTCACCCCATTCAAATCAATGAGGGTTATGGTACACAACCGACACACAACTTTGTGTAATCAGCAGCTCTTTCACACAACTCACGACAAAGATGAATGCACATACGAGAGTTCGGGGATGCACTGGTCTACAGAGAAGTGGAAAAAAGTGATGTGGTCAGATGAGTCACCCAAACATCAAATGAGGGAAGATTTGGAAGAAGGGTGTCCGTCCATTATAGAATCAATGCCATGCTGCATTGATTCTACAAGCTGTTCTGGTGACACTTTATGTTGGTTTTTCCTTTAATTTATCACCTGTCTGTATGTGTGTGTTTGTCAACCAAGAGCAGCGGAAAATAAAAAAATAAAATTTATGTAAATGCCCTTGTTGTGTGCTGCAATTTCAATAAGTGAGCCTGTTCTGCCCCAGGGTAAGGTAGCTCTTTGCACTTGCAGGTCCTTCATTACAGTGGTGAAATACTGAACGCTCATTCGTCACATTCTAGCAGTGCTTCCTTTGTGGGACAATGTGTGTGTGTGTGGCTTTAACTTTGTTTTTGTGAGTGTGGATGAGCTCAAGTGTTGTGTCTTGGCTTGTTCACCCTCCTTTCTGTGTGTTCGTAGGGGAAGGCATAAAGAAGATTATAGGAGACAGCCTGGGTTAAACAGCATTTGTTTTACCTTGCTTGGTGTGTCAACTAGGTTGGGGTTTATTGCCTCGGGAAGTCTCAGATGTCAGGTAAGATGTCACCAACAGAAATGCATGTTAAAATGACTTCAAAAATATTTTCCTGTCAAATACTTTTCCCTCAACTTTTTGCTATTCATTGTGAAGGTATTAATTGCAAAACCTAATGAAATGTTACCACAAAAGAACAAAGCAAACACTAAATATATGCAAATGTTATTTACCACAGGGAAACAGTAGTTGTGTCCCAATTTCATATTATGTTTGTATATAAGCAAAATTAGTGGGATAAAACAGGTAATGTGCTAACTCAAAACATACATTTTGCAGATGGGAATGGTTGTATTGTTATTGCAGCAGCACGAACAATGGTACATACTACACTTGCATGCAGTATCACCATGTTGCATACGATGTTGAAATTAGAAATCTGCAAAGTATTCCTGGGATCTCACTTTGGACGAAAAGTAACAGTTATCTACTCTGATCCTAAATTCCAGGAAGAAATTCACCAACTTTGTGAAATCAGTTACAACCTCAAGCACCTAAGTGGACACGAGTCAAAAGGCTTAAATCCATCGCTGATAGCGAAACTGATTGCGTCTGGAAGTAGCATATAAAATCTAAGAGAGAAGTTCATTAAACGATCAATTCTCTGAGGATGAGATGTGTGTTGTCAGTGACCTTTCAGAGAGCCCCATCGCCTCTTCAAAACTGCCTTCAGCTTGTCATGGAGCTGACGCAAAGAGACAGACAGGGGCTCTTATCTATAGGCTGCTACTTATTAAACTAATCCACTTTGAAATGAAGCATCACTCTGTTTGGCTGTAAACAAAAGGGTATTAGGGGACAAACCTGACAGCTGGAAAAAGGCAGCTTCAACACAGAAGGTGAGATCAGCGCTGATAGGACTCAAAATGAAATTTCACTTTAATGAGACGGGGAATGGAATAAACTGGGTGAGACATCCTTTCTGTTTGTATATAAATTGTTCATGGTATGCAACAGCCTCCCAATAAAAAATGCGGTGGTAGGCTTCAGTGCAGACGAGCACAGATGCACACACATCTGCATCCACACACACGGATTTGTGCACTCCGGCATACAAGTATGGAAGCACACGTGCATCAAGCTCGATATATTCAGTTCGTAGTGCTGCAGAGCTGTTGAGATTCCGTTACTCATGTTGGTATTTAATTAGCATAAGCTGAGAAGCGATAACGAGCTGATTGAAGGGGATGGGCCACAACATGAGCATTGCCGTGGATCAGGAACTAACAACTCTAAGAAGTCAGGGATGACAATAAAGATGTAGAAAAAAAAGGAAAAAAAGGGGGCATCTGTAATCATTCTGTGGGACTAAAAGAAGGGGGCTAGGGCAAAAAAAATTATCAAGGGAACAAAGAAAGAGATAGACAGAGAGGCGAGGGAGGCGAAGGGACCGAGTTGGGAAGCTAATGTGATGGGTGATTATGCAGGTTTTTACCAGAAATCTGTCCAGGGGATAAACACAGGGATTTTGGATCATCAGGGCTCATTGTGATTTATTAATGAATTCAAGCAACACGTTGTACTGATGCTACTGCCTTGTGTGTGTGATGCTGGAACTCCTGTTAGTCTCAGCAGACAGCAGATGTAGTTAAGGACTGTGGGTACAATACAACCCTGTTTAATCAAATAGAAGGCAAATCAAATACTGAATGAATTAAATAAAGACAGAACAAGAGTGAAAGTGTGTCTGTGTGTATGGCGGTGGCTTTTATGTCTGTGCCTGTGTGTCAGCTTTTGGGAGAAAGGGAAAGACACAGACAAAGAAAGATCTGGGTGTTGATAGACACCTGTGTGTTCAAGTGTATGAGCATACACTGCACTGTGAAGCAGCCCCAGAGAAGGACAAAAAAAAAAAAAAAAGAGAATAGGGAATAAAAGGGTACATGTGTTACGTAAGAACAGAAGTCTGACGTTAGTGGGGCCAGGGGAGGGGAGAGAAGTGGCGAGTGAGTGCAGATGGAGGGAATGCAGAGGATGAGAGAGGATACTGGCGCTGAGGGGCAAGCAATACTGCAGAACCGGCTCCAGGCTCCAGTGCTGCTCTCTGGAAGACTAAAACAATGACAACATCCACTTTCGTGCTACCCAGGCACATGCTTGACCAGCGTTTTATGTCTGTGCTATATATGTATGTGTGTGGGGTTGGGGGCAGCTAGATGTGCATGGAGGGTTGTGCTTGTCAGAGCAAGAAGTGGTGATTTGATAGGTGCAGCTGCAGCCAGCATGTCCCCTGCATTTCAATGAGCTGTACACGTCTTGTCTTCACCCCCCCCCCTCCAACTAAGTCTCTCCCAGTCTCTCTTCCTCCCCTTGCTTTTTAACTCCTGTCCTACTTCCACTGACTCACCATCCTTCTGCTCAATTAGCAGTCTCTCCATCTTTTCCATATAGATTTTTTTTAACATTTTTTTTCCCAAGAATCCTTCTTTTTCACAGAAATCCCAAAATGTTTTCTACCGATCTGTATGTCTTTGACCCTCTTCTCTCCCCGTCCAATCTTCTCCTCTTCATTCACACTAACATCAGTTTGTTCCTACTCTCAGCTCCCTCTCACTCAGCTCCTGCATCCTTCAGCTTTTGTTGTCTGAGGTTCTCCTCTCCATCACCTTGGTCTGTGTCTATGCAGGAAAAGTGACAGGTTTGCAGATAGATGGAGTCTGCTGGAACTGTTTGTCCCCAGTATATTGTGTCTCTCAGCATGAGGGGAACAATTAACAGGGCACAGAAGCCATGAGCCTTAGTGCACATTCAAAACTGAAATGCATGGCAAACTGCAAGAAAAAGCATTCAACTGTCACCGACTTCCACTTAGATTTTAAATATGGCACACAGATTTCTTTGGCTTAGCAAGGCTCAACTGTGCACAAAGCATGATATTTTTAAAATGCAATTATAAGGCAATGTCAGTGGACGCTTTCAGGTGCAATTGTCTGTAGGTACACCTGAGAGGGGAGGCGGGGGCAGGCAAGAGGCAGGACAAATACTTACACACACACACACACACACACACACACACACACACACACACACACACACACACACACACACACACACACACACGATTTCTCTTTCTCATTGTTCTTTTCTGACTTGAATTTCAACACCCTCAGTCTCCTCTGCTCTGCCTCTCTCTGGGTGTCCTGGGTACTTTGTTCCACGTCTGCATTATTAGCCTATACATAGATCCTCTTCACCTTTCATTGCTCTCTTTCTGTTGCCTAACTTTTTTTTTTTTCTGCTCCTTTTTCACCTCATGCTGAGAGTATTTGCATATTTTTCCTATTTAGCACTCTAAATTAGCTGCATTTACCAAACTTTGCCAACTCTTTCAGATCCACCACACAACCCACAAACAGAGTGCAGGACAAAATGACAAAGCGAGATGGAGGAAAAGAAAATAAGACGAGCATTTTAGAAAAGAGAGCAAAAATAATGAAAGATACATGTTTTTATGATATTTTGAAACAGAAAGAAACAGACACCCATCTATGGACCCACTTTCTGGCCCAGGGGAAAAGTATTGCACACAACATACTGTATTATAATGATGTGTTGGGGACACAGCACTTATTGAGTCCTCTGGGAGGATGATATTTCGGCATGTAGAGAGCACCACAGCAGCCACCCTCAGCCTCATGGGAGCCAAGTATCATCCACAGAGATAGAAAGTGCTGCCGAACTGATATGTGGCTGCTGCTTCATGACTATAGGCAGAAAGAGGACCCACGGGAGCCACAAATAAAGCACAACTGCAACTAGTGCATGAGTCTATGATTAGAGCAAAAATGATACTGACTACCTATAACCCTGTTGAAAATAAACAGATGAAGGCAGTGCTTCACCTGTGTTGTGATATATTTGTGAAACATAATGACTCATCGGGCCCTCCTGAAAACTGAGATGATGCATCTCAAGAGGCTTTTTCTGCAAACAATCACATTTATTCAATGCGATGTGCTGTAATGTGCAGCTTAGAGGAAAAGTAGTTGCTGTTTTCACAAAGCTAACTGTGTGACTACAGGTGCAAAAGGTCCATGGAAAATATTCAGCAAAAGAGATGATAGAAATCCACAGGGTTATGATGGAGGAATGTGATGCTGCACCATCATGTTGCCCTGACTGTTTGAGTCTAACTGGACTTCACTGGAGTCTGAGTAAAGACCACGTATAAATCAGGTCAAGTAACAAGTGATATTTTTTCTGAATGTGAAAATAATGCTTAAAACGGTAAGCAAGTTTTAAATGTCATGAGAGATCTGATGAGCAAGAATTCTGAGCACTTTAAGAATTATGCTTTGTTCACATTAACTTTACATTATGACTTATTTTTTCTACCATATATGTTTGTAGCAATGGAGCTGATAGTGCTGATCAAATTTAAAAAGTATAGTAGGGAGAGCAGGGAAAAGAGTTATATTCTTTAAATGAAAGAAGCTAAACAAATTCACATTATTTTTTTCATGACACATATTTGCTTACTGCTTGTTTTCTGGCTTTAGTTTTTCATCACATATAAGTATTTGTTTTTTACCATATTCAAACACCACAGTATTCATTAAGTATTCATCTATCTATTGCAGAGGATTTTATCTATATTATTTGAGATATTTCAGAACCATACATTTTCCATTTTAGTGAGACAATAAAAAAAGATAAAGCAGGTAGAGAAGAATATACTAAATGGAGCTCGGGGAGAAAGAGGTATGAAAGTGTGAAAAGGAAGAGCTTATGGCTGGAAGGTTTCAGGTTCGATGCCTGGAACGGCAGAATAAATATGGGTGGGAAAAGTGACAGAACACTGCTTTACCTTTCCCTCATTACCACCACTGAGGTGCTTCGAGCAAGGCCCTTATCTCCCTAGCCCTCATGTGGAGCTGCCCAGTGGCCAGCAAATCAAACTGGGGTTGTACTGAGCAGTCAGCAGGTGTGAAGGTGTTACTGTGCAAGTGTGATCAAGGCCCTCCTGGATACCTTTTCAAGTTCAAAAGCCTCAAGCATTCACTCACCATCACATGAGGGCGGAGGCCCCTCAAACTCCAAGTGTGTCCCAAGCCGGCAGGTCAGGATGCTGTTTCCACTCAACTGGTAGCCTGGAAGACACCGGTAGCGCACTATATCACCTGAAGAGAGAGATGAAGGAGGAGGGGGTACAGTCAATGACAAATCAGAGATGGGGGCAACGAGCCAAAATGTCTGCAGAACTAATCATGATCCATTGTGTGTCTCAGTGAAAGAAAAAGTTAACAGTGGAGAAAAGTACCATAATAAATCCCCACTGGGAATCCTATAGATGAAACACTATGTCAGTGTCGTCGCCTTTGTGTCTCTGAATAATAATGAGTCAAGGAGGTATGCAAATAAACAGATAAGGAGAATTAATCTCCATTGTCTTCTACAGGGGAGAATGAGAGCACCTGCCCCAAATCCCTTTGGCTTTCTGATTATTTTGTCAGAACCATTCATTTATACTGCTGCCTCAAAGCTCCGTGGGTGATGTAGCTTGGGGCCAGTCTGCATTCAGTACCACAGACTTATGGGATGTGTAGTCAGTCAATCTGGGGCAATGTAACCTGTCAGAAGGTGAATTGACAGTTGGGATTAACTCTTCAGAATGCTACAATTCCACGAGTCAGCATGGGACCAGCGTCTAATACAAAAAAGTCAGCAGAGCATAGACGGCAGTGATTGTGTGTGCGTCTGTGTGTGTGAATGTGCCTTTCTGTGACAGCGTTTCCACCTACCAATTTTAAACTCTTTGCTTGCCATCAGGATCTCTGCATTAGGAATGATGGGGGGCGGCAGGCAGTGCTGCAGTCTGTACGCTTTATTGAGAGCATCAAAGAAATGAAAAGAGTCAAACAGAATATATGCGAAATATCAGGTAGAAATAAGGATCAAGAAAGATCATTTACATACCTTGATAGCTGATACGGAACAGTCCACCCTTCTCTGTGTTACTACGGAAACGTATCAGCACCTGATTGGATGTGCTGCTGGGTGGATCATTGGGCTCTCCATCAGTAAACACCCCCAGTTTCCTGGCCGTCTCCTGTGGACCATCCCTATAGGAAAAAGGTCACAAGTCAACTATATCTTTGAAAATAACAATACACCGGGGACACAGTGATGATAATTAACTGCAAGGGTTTTCTGTCAGCACCCTCTGCTAAAGTCTCTAACCATAAAACACCTCAAGACTCTTTGAGGGATATCTGTGAGAAAACCAAACAAAGCCACATGCCAGATTATTGTCAAGCAGCCTCCAGCAGCAGAGTACAACCAAGCTGCTTTCACTTCATCAAACCCAAAGCAATTACTCTGGGCTGCTCTGGGTGATTATGTTGAAATAAGGTAAAAATTACAGATAAGCGTGAAATGACAGGTCTGGATTGCGCTGTTCCTGCTAACTGCCATCCAAGGGGAGTGTCCCTGGAAGCTATGGCCCAGCCTTGGCAGTCCCCTGGCGTGGGCATGGCCGATTAAGCCAGCTCCCAGATTCCTGCCACAACCATTCAGCTTAAAAACCATCTGTCTTTGGCTGTCAGACTGGGCATGGGCGATTACAAGCAGCTCTGGAAACGGCTGGCTAGGGACTGCTGCCTGACAGCACTCTGGCCAAGCCGCCATTACGGGGCCCATTTCCTTGGCTCAGTAGTTCAGTGGATAGATACAAAGAAGTGGTAACTGGAAACTGGGGAACATGATAGTCCCCATCTTGGCTCTGCAGGAGGTTGTTGGGAAAGATCAACACAGTGGAGGCCATTTACAGAAGAGCCACAATAGATAGAAAGTGGACATTTTGGCTGAATAGCCAAGTCGAGTTAGTGACTTAAACTCTCCATGGACTAAAAATCTTCACACAAATTTCTATAAACACCCTCATCTGCAAAACATACAGTCCATGTCACCTCATGCCATGTGCACTTGTGGTCGTCAAGTTGCCAGGTTGGCTGGCAGTCAGATCTCCGGTCTCACTGAGAGCTGGGACCTTTGGAGCTTGTCTTGGGATCAACTGGGACTGGCAGCCATCATGCATGCAAAATCCTGTCTTTGGTTGCACATATGTCAGGCTCAGCCATACATTATGGAGGTGATGAAAGGAAGCTTTACCACTCAATAGTCATCACTATATAATTGTCCTAATGCACACATAAGAGCACACACACAAACCCTCTCTGTCTCCCTGTTTTCTCCCACACACATATTTAAGCGAGGGAGGGGGTGTACTGTACTTGTTAAAACAAGCTGCAGAGTCACATAAAGGACAGTGAATGAAACAAGAGAAGGGGGGCAGGGGAATTAGAGATTAGCTAACTGGACTCTGACTCAGTTTTGTGAAGCAACACAATGGAGGCTGATATGGGAAAAAGAGCTGGAGGCATTACAGGTTTAAAAAGCAGGAGCAGGTGACAAGGTCTTGAAAGATAAGGCATTACAGAGGTGACGATAACGAGAAAGTTGAATTGCAAATATATTAATAAAAATGGAAACATTTCAATGACACACAAATACAAAGCTCAACATTTGGTTGAGATGGCCTTGAGATTTAAGTTTGGCTGTTACTAGAATACTGGTTAAAATATCATTTCCCTTTACCCACACAAACAAAAATGAAGGTACTAAATATATCCAGCATTTCATAAAAGGAATTTCCACATATCTTCAGCCCCTGGGAGCAGCAATTTCTTACCAGACAGTGATAAAGTCATGCGGCCCATGAACCTGAAGCAGGGTGAAGTTGAGTTTAATGCCGAAGCCAGGAGCCACGGTGATCAGCCAGGAGCAGTCAGCTGAACTGGGGTACTCTTCTGGGTAAGCTGGGGAGAAGATGGTCCCATTGTCTGACGTAATGTTCCCACCACAAGGCACTGAGGGAGGGAGGAAGGGAGGGAGAGGGAGAGGGAGAGAGAGAGGCAGTGTAAATATATCAGCGGGGCTGGGAATACAACAGGACAGATGCATAATGCAGCTGCAATTGGTGGAAAAAGGGGATTTTCATCCCCCACTTCTTCTACTTCCCTTCTCAGTGTCTTTTTCCCCCTCTCCTTCACTCTTCGTCTAGTGCCCAGGCGCTTGTCTGAGCTAAAGATTAGCCAGTAAAGCCTGTTAGCAAGTGGGGACTTGGATAGAGTGTTTTGCTAAGATAAGGCCTCAACCCTTTCCCATTGGGGGTGAAGAGAGAGAGTGCAGAGATGAGGCGAGGGATTAGTGTGGTCTGGGCTTTTGAGGTGTGTGTGTGTATATTTACAGTATGTGTTACGTCTATAAGCAGTGGATATGCATGAGTGTGTAAACCTGTGTGTGTGTGTTTGAGTGACAGGAAAGGTTAGAACAGCATGTCTATGTCAAAACTGACAATGCTGGGACCTCACATGCCTGATGTCCTGAGTTAAAAAAAAAAAAAAAAAAATCTTGCACATCAACATAAATATAGTAAAACACACACTCAACCAGAGGCACACATCCCTACACCCAGCCTCAAATCTGCATGCATAGAAGTCGTAACTATATTTCAAACATTCCTCAGAAATTCAGGAGGTTCTCACCAACTTAACGATTACCAAGCCTAACACTCCCGCTGGTGCCCTTAGAGAAACCCCTTATTCACAGTGGTGAAGCAGGGAAAATCAGGAGGGAGTGGTAATCGCAGTAGTGCAGGCATCTCAAGCAAACCAGACAGGGTATTCAGCTTAACAGCACACCCTTGGACGCCTATGTGTATAAGATCATTCCCAAAGCAGAGACTGCATGTTTTATCCCTGTATTTCTCACTCAGGTTGTGTGTGTGTTCATGTAATACAGATGCTTGCTTTAGCCCTGTGGTTGAGTGGCCCCTCTGCTGCTGCCTCACCAGGTTAAATGAGCTATCGATCAGACCGATTGATTAAACCCTGGACACTCCATGGAGTTGCACCTCTGGGTGATGCCATCGACTGGTAAGCTACTTAAGCATTATGTGCAAAGGAGTGTGTTTGCTTGAAGGGTTAGGTGGGAACAGAAAAGTTGGAAAGGAGTTGGAATTGTTTTTAAATACAAAAGAGAAAACAGATTGTGTTTGGATGTTGGTTGTTACTATAGTCACAGAAAATTGGGTAAAATAAGGCAGGAAATATGGCCAATTTTTTCTGTGGAAACACTGTCACAACTGGCAGCCTTTACTTTTTCATAGAAACAAGAAACTGAAAAGGGTAATGATTCTCAAGTGATCAATGTGACACAATTTATCACATAATTGTGTTTCTTTACAAACTGTTATATAAGTTATATAAATATACAGGAGACGAGACTGCAAAGTACAAAGACAAGTTGAAACAGCATAGAAACAAAAAAAGAAGCAGAGAGAATGTAATGTATTTCATAGACACAATGCGGTGTGATTATAACGCCAAGCTAAGCAGGTAAGTGGAGGCATGGTAACAAAAATCAATGTCTCTCATCCCCCTCAGGGGAAATCTATGCAAATACCATAGGCAAATACTGGACTGACAGAGAGACTGAAGAGCAGGTTGTACTGAGCTATACTGGGTCAAGTAAAGGTGTTACAACATGGTTTGCTGCCATGTAACACTTGATATGAATTAGCTGAGAGGAGATGAGAGAAAAAGAAACAGAAAATCAATATATTTACTTTGCTAGCAAAGACAGTGATGTATGTTTTTGTAAATGTGTGCGTGCATGGACATATCTGTAAAGTAAAAAACAACATTTGGAATTATTTGGTCCATTTGGTTAATTTCCATGTGTTTTAGTGATAATTGTAAAATTAATAATTGTGAGGGCTAAACAGGCTGCATCTGCATTGGTGGCAGCAGGTTGGGTTGGGGGGTGTGGATGTCTGAGTTGTAGTTTCAGTCTTGATTTCAGAATCTTTACACCCCCAATATTTATCCCATTAAGACTGAAGCACCTCCTATCACTTCATCTCCTGCTGTATCACTTCCTCACACCAGGTCACAGCATTAAAGCCAATTCAATTACACTCACAGTCAGAGACATCAGGCCACCTTCTCCTGGTCATTTTGCCCAGCAAACACACACATGTGCATACTCACATACAGCACAGAAACACTGGTTAATGGTTGTTTATGTAAAAGAAGACACATGAGTACACACACATGCAGACAAAGTGGTAATTATTAGTGAATATATGTATTAGCTTGCATTAAACAATGTCAAGCAGGGTAAGGCAGTGTTCAAATACTCTATATACAATTAGACTGACATATATGATATATTAAATACTGTATAAGTGCTATGTATTGCATCAGTGCAGCAGGAGGCTACATTGCAATTGCATATATGATTATAGAAATAAACTGTACAAAACTGCAGAAGCTTGTGAGCATGCTACTGGGATATAGGACACTGCAATATCATTAATATTCCCTTCATGTACAGTATTTTATATAATTTGCATATATGCATGTGTCTGTACACACCCACAAATCCACATGAGCATGCACACACATGACATTACACACACAGGTGTAACATTCTAGCAGGTCTCTGGCGATAATACAAAGGAAAATAACTCTGACAGAATAAACTCTGCTCCTGCTCCCTCTGCCTTTTCACTCTGTTGCTCCGTCTCTCACTCCCACTTATCTCCCTGCTCACCCATTCAAAGTCCCAGTGTCACGGCCATCACCTCCCTCTGTAATTTTGCCTGCCTTATTGAATAATCGACAGCTAGAGCGTGAGAATGTGGGTCAAGGACACGGCGAAAGAAAGAGCACCCATTACTTTTCTTTTCAATTTAGGCCCTCTTTTATTCATCTTTTATTTGTCTCCATTCCTCTTTAGCACTACATTGATTTTCATTGAGGAGTACTTTGCTTTATTAATGGGGGATGATAATTCACTTTAATTGCATTATTCATAATAGATAATCATTATCTCCATGGCCGCACTTTGTACTAACAATGTAATAGCTCACTGCCTTCTAAACAGGAAGTTATCACGTTATTAGTTTAGTTCTGTGTTGGTGGGGCTGTTTAGTCGGCCACTTGTTTGGAAGTATTTAGATTATTTAGATCCATAAATGTGTAAAAATTCTGCACATTATTTGGATATGATAAGACAAATCTTGCATCTCTTACCTTCGCAGCGAGGGAAAGGGTGATCCCAGTTGCGGGTTGTGCCATGCTCACAGGTGAGGATGGAATGTCCCATTAGCTGATAACCAGGCAGACACTCAAAAGAGATAGACTGGCCCACATTGAAGCCAGCACCCACCACCACTCCGTAGCGGAAAGGCTCGGGATCAGGGCACTCCTGTAGCTCATATGCTGGAAGGACAGAGCAATTAGATCAACTATTAAATTAAAGCTAAACAGTCATACAGAACAGTGAGATGGTACAATAGTTGAGATGAACATTCAGTACTTTTGTAAATGTCTGTGTCTCTTTGTAAACATGCCAACAGAGAACATCAGGGAAATGACTGAATTACTAAGTGCCTATTGGTGTGATGATCACTGAGGCCACCTACAGATGCTGACCACACAACCATTCCAGATCCTTTGTTGCCTCCTGAAGCTTCCAATCAATTCACACAACCACCATTGATTATCCTCAATATGTGAATCCTCTGCTTTCAGACAACAGCAGTGCAGTGTCTTCTATTTTTACTTTCTCTCTTTAATTCCCCTTCCTCATCTTTTTGTTGTTCTTTCTCCTCAACCTCCCACTCCTCCTCCTCCTCCTCCTCCTCCTCCTCCTTCTTAAACCGGAGTTATCAGAGGAAAGAAAAAAATGCCAGGGGCAGGTTTGACTTGTGCCGGAGGAGTATGAGGCAGTCATCAGAAGTAGTGTGGGTAAATAATTCTTTTTTTTTTTTCCTTCTTGGAGACAAAAGCAGAGCAGGCTGCAAGCCTTGAAAAACCAGGATATAAATATAACTAAAGAAATTGATTTCTATGGATCACAGCTTCCCTTTGTGGGAGATAACTCATGCAAATACTGCAAAAGGGGGGTATTTGCAAATATAATGCTTGATTTATATGCTAATGTACACATAATTATGTAAATGCACAATGCTACCTTTCGATTTGCCGGCTCGTTTGTTGAATCACAAAATACAAACTTTGTGTGCCTGTTGCATTTGGAGACAAGGGCAATTTATTCCTTGCAGCCATGTGGATATGCAGTGAAGCTGTTTATTGGCACATGGCGAAGAAATCTTTTAGGTGATCAACAGTTTTATATACAGAGATTTATAGATCCGGGGAATTTACTGGCTGTGTGGGCTGATTATTCTGACAGTCAGTTCCAAGGCTAATTCAGTAATGTTATGCCTTTACATGCATACACCTCACAGTGAAGTGACACTTATGATACACAAGTTAACATGAAGAAAGCAAGGTAACACTCCCAGAGATTATGAAATGTCATTATGCTTTTACAAGACATAATTAGTTTCTGTGACATTGATTCTTATAGTGATTGTGTCAATTCAGGAAAATAACATTACAGTTATATTCAGTGTGCTGCTACACAACCATAATTCAGTGACAGCAAAGATGGGTCGAAGCAGCCAAAAAGCTCCAGTTGCACTAAAGTAATTACTAGTTTGAATATCCTTTGCAGAAGAAAATAACTCACACTACTGATACTGGCTCAGCTCTGCAATTAGCAAAATTTAGTCTTGGTGATTATGCTCACTTTTATAAATGTATATTACCAGAGTCTATTTTTGTCAGAGACAATCGAAAGGCTGGTCATAATTTCCTGTTCCTATCTTCTGAATCTTTTACAAGGAGCTTTGAGTACACTTTCATACACATCGTCATGTCTGGATTCTTACCCTGGTACTCAAACCTGAAGCCTGGTTTGTTCTGTGAGTGGTCACTATGGAAATATACTGTGGTTTCATGGGAGGTGGTGAGAAGGGAGGAGGGAATATCCTGGCCGCTGAATCGGCCAATCACTGCGCTTGTGTCAAGGGGCCCATTGCGTATCTCAAGGAAATCATGGTTGGCCTCCGTGGAGAAGTTGAGGAACTGAATGTGGGCTCCTGGGAAAAAAGAGGAAATGAAATTGAAAAAGAAATGCCATGCTTTTCTTACCCATACCTTTTTCACAGGGTCTCAGAATTAAATGAATTTCAGCCAGATATATCGACAACTATAAACATTGTCATTCCACAATCCAGCCCTACAAGTTGTATAATTAAAGGTTCTTGAGTGTGGAAATGCCAAAGTGTGGCATGCTTGTAAGAGCCTCTCATGATATTCACCGTAACCAACTGGCAGGTAGATTCTCCAGGTGCAGTCACTGTTGCTAGGGTAGTTGCCAGGGAAACCAGGACTGAGAATCATGCCCTCCATCTCCTCCCGGATTCCACCACATTGAGCTGGCAGAGGGTAAACAAAGCGTTTCTTTAGCATCTGCAAACAGTGATTCTCCCAGATTAAAATAACATTACAAATATGTCTTACTGCAGTTCTTTGTTGTAGTGGGCGGCTGAAGCAACTACAGTGCATGTAGAAAATATTTGATGATTTTATCTGAGACAAAATAGCATTGTATGTCAGCTAGTCCATTTTTTTTTTTAGTTAAAATTGAAATTGGACAAAAAAAAAGCAAACCCTTTACTTTACAATGTTTTATGTGGGTTTGCATTGCTTAAAGGTAAGGTGTATGATCTTATATGCAGCTGATGTGCTCTAATCCATTTTTTATTGCAAAAAGAAAATAGTGTTTTAAGAATGTACTGAATTCAATGTAAAAAAAAAAAACAACAAAAATTGTAAAAATAAAATATATACAATTTCATAAATTGTCATAAAAAGAGACAGCATCTCATCAAAAGGGACAATTTATCTCACTATTTAAGAACTTTGGAGCTCCTCTTTTACCACTTGAGATATATCAAGGTTCAATATACTATGTCTTTTGCTGCTCTTCATCTTTTGCCTTTCATCTTTAACCACTGATGGATAAATGTTTCTTTGACTGAAATCCAGGACGAAGACGCACAAGAACTAGTGAAGAGCTCCACTGAAAAAAAAAAAAAAAGAGGTATGGAATTACTGAGGGAAAGAGGAGATGGGATCAAGACAGATGAAAAGAGTGAGAGATCCTGACACCAAAATTAAAAAGATGAAAGGATGCTGAAACTCATGGTAAAAGAATTAGCTGACTCAAGGAAAAGAGAAAGACAGAGGTACTGCAAGGGGAAAAAAACAAGCAAACAGAGGGAAGGAGATTAAGAAATAAATGGGACAAACAGCCTATATATGTCAGAGGAAGGAGAAACGATATAGAGAAAATCCGAGTGATGTACCATCGTGTTTCTGTAAGGAATAAGTGAGGGGTTAAATGTTATCCTGTAGCAGCAGAAAAAAGCCTGAGGTAATCAGGAAACTGCTGATGCCTGTGAACACGATGAATCTTCCCTCGACTTCAACCAATCACAGTCTGAGATGGAACTAATTAGGCAGTTGTAGGTTGTTCCAATAAGTGGAACCCGTTTGTCAAGGCGCTCACACAAGCAGGAGGACTCAATGTACAAAACTGGAGAAGGAACCTCTCAGCCCCTCAAGGCAGAAATTCATTTCAAAAGCGCCATCGCTCTCCTAGACTCAAATAAAAACACAAACATGTGAAATATAATTTTCCTTTTTTGTTTATATCACCTATTTTCCTCATTTCCATTTAAGAGCTGGGTTATCTCTGGCATAGTGTTTCTGTATGTCAGCCGTGAGGCGGTGTTGGATAAGTAAAACATATCTTTGTCACCTATAGTATGTACTAACTTGGCAACCCACTTTTGCTTTCATTCAGACTGCTGATGACAACAATGTCAAACACTACAAGGCTGCACATTGAGACCTTGGCCTGAAAGGCTCTGTATAACATTTGGAAAGATTTGCTGGTGTGATAACCAAGTTAAAGAGTCCCTAAAGAGAAATAGTCAGAAAGTAGAACTGAAATAGGAGTGAAGAAAATAAAGAAGAAGGTATTTTTACCTATGCAGAGAGGAGGTGGGTAGTTCCATCGTCTAACGGTTCCAGGCATACAGGTGATGTGCGAGTTCCCCTGTGAGGAGCATCCACACAACAGCGTGTGCAGACACACAGACACAAAGACAAAAGTGCAAGAAAGAGCAGGCGATGAATTTATTTCTTCTCCCCACTGTCACTCATCTGTTCCTCCAATTATTTGAACCTGCTGCCTGTCTCTACATGACTTCATGTGGCGACTAAATGACTAAATCCATCTGAAGTGACAGAGAACAACAGAGAGGCAGCATCACAGGCACATTAAGATGATCATACAGAGGGAGACACAGAGGGAAAGATTACAGAGCAGTTCACATTTCTTGTTGATCTGCTCAAATAAGCAATACAACAGGCATTTTTCTGAGAGTTCTGGAGTTAACTTTTCAGACTAACTTGCCATAAAGATGAAAAAAAACTGATTAAAAAACTAGTTCATGGAACATAGAACTTTTGAACTATTAGAAAGCACTCTTTCACTTGTCTCCCCATCAAAGATGGCTGCTGCAATGGTTGATAATGATTAGATATTTCCCAAATTGAAGGATGATAGTTTAATTTCCTCTTTATCCTACCTATCTAATTAATTTAGGTCAGACCAATTTATAATAATAGAATTTCTAGTAGGTAAGGCTAAAAACAACAAGACACTTATGTATAACAAAATATGAGGAAAGAAACTGGAAAGCGAAGCTGTGTATGTGTTTCCATAATATGACTAATCTAACCTATTGTGCAACAAAATGTGCAAATACTTCTCCCTGATAATGCCTCTACTGCAAATACTGTGAGTGTGAGAAAAGAAATGTCCAGGTCATTTACATGATTACATTTTAGCAGCATAACTTCAAACTTCCTGTAACACTAGACAATATTATTTGATTATCCAGAGCCAATGGTGTTAAAAAATTCTGATGGAGCTCAGGTCAGGACTCAGATGCCTACCTATAATAACAAAATTCACGTGTTAAAGGAGCTAGTTGTAAGTTTTGCTATTGCTACATAGCGATCGTTAGCATTAACAGCTGTTTGCTTACCAGTCTAGAAGAAATGTTGCGAGTTCAGCATCAAACGTCATTCCTTTACTCATCAAGAGCTGTCTTCAGCGGTGGAAAAGCAAACCTTATTTTGCTTCTATTTCTATCACTGCTTTCCTTCTACTGAAGTCAGCATGCTAACCAGCTAGCTCCCCCCGCTGTCCCCATCTTGTCACTTTCCGATATCGAGTAACCATTGTGTTCAGTCTACCCCGAAGAAGTAGCGCTGCTCAGAGGGCGTATTATAAACACAGCGATGACTGAAGCTCCTGGCAGGACAGGTAAGTAAATAGCTGTTAATGCTAATGTTGGCTATGTAGCAATAGCAAAACTTGCAGATAGCTCCTTTCAGTAATTATTGTCATTATTAAGACATCAGCACAAAATTGAGATCATTCCCCCAAACCTTTTTCTGCTAAAACTTGCTTCTTTCCCTACCACTATCACATTTTATAAAACCATGTCATCATAGCAATTGGACAACTATCTATGACAATTAAAAATGTAGTAAACCTGGTGTGAAAAGAGGTGAGTGACAAAAACCAAACCTGGCATTTCTAGATGAGGACAGGGAGTGAGAAGTGATGGGAACACACAGTCCTGACTTGTGTTGTGCAGAGTGGAGAGAGAACTTTCAAGTAGAATTTGTGTGAACTGCTGCATCCAATGTGCTCCACAGATGTCACCATCTGTCTGCTGATGATGACTGTGGAAGCACTGGAGGACGTGCAGAATACAGTCGAACTTGGGAGGCTGAGCAGAATTCTTAGTTTATAGCAAAACCAGCACCACATCATCCTATAAATTATAACCAACATATGGAGGATACCTGTCTAGATACCTATCCAATTTGATGAAATTAAGGGGGAACACTGTCATGCATCATAACATCCAGGCTGGATGACAGAGATGAATCATAACAATCATCCTCTAATCTATAAAACCGCACAGACAATTTTCCTAAACCACTGAGCTCAGCACATGCATAACTTGTTCACAGGTGAAAGGATGCAAATAAGGTGCATACATTCCCTGTCTGGTGTCTATTAAAGCCAAAGTCAGAGTACTCCAAATGTTATTGCAAATGTGTTTACACTGATTTAATCACATTAACATAATCAGAGCATAAAGTTCATTGAGGCTGAAAAATGAAGGATAACTTTTAACTTAACTTCTAAAAGGAACTTCTACTTCCACTATGCAGTCCATCCACGATACCACAGTCTCATCTCCAACATTTTGCTTGATCCCCTACCGTAAAATATGACCACTGCTTCAGGAGATAACTGACAACAATGAAATCTGACAGGAGTGACACTGGCAAAGGCCAGAGAAGGATCAATGAGGTTTTATGGGCATTTAATGCTGAACCTTGTCTGAAGGCGGTAGGTGTTACCTGTAGAGTATATCCAGGTTCACAGTGGAAAGACACCACATTATTCATCTGGAGACGCTCGCCAACTTTGATGCCATTCATTGGAACCACAGGCTCTGGGCAGTTGGTCAGAGACACAGCTGAGGGGAGAAATGAATAAATAGAAAAGATGAAAGGGACAGAGAAAAAGGGAAGGCTATTTAATGATAATACAGAAACATAAAGGACAGAATTAATATGAGAAAGTACAATGCAAAATGTGGGGAGGAACAAGACGAGTATATCTTCACAGAAAATGTGCTGATATTTGATGTAATACTTGTCCTTGGTTGGTATTTACATGAGGTAGTAAGAACTGTAATTTCACTTACTTTTGTATTCCAACCTGAATCCAGCTGCAGACACACTAATGTCAGAGAAAAAGTGAAGGTAGAGTTGGTTGGAGGTGCTGTTGAGGAGTGCTGGAACCGTGGTGCCTTGGGGAGAAGATTAATAGAGGAGTTTGGCAATGCTATCTCCTACATAGGCCAACCATAACTAACTGCATAAGGTACTGTTCTTTGCTGCATTTGGCGATTTAATAGTGCGTGTGCGTCTGTGTGTGTGCATGCATGCAGAAAAGATGTATACATGAATGACTGTGTGTAGCTGCACTAGGATATTTAGGGAGGCAGATGCAACATAGTATGACCTTCTTGCTTTTAAGAAGCACAAACAGCAAAGAAAATAGTTTATTCCAGTTTGTGGGTATGTATTCAGCTAATATTAAAAAAAGAAAATCTTTCCAATAAAATGAAGAAAAAAATAAAAATAAAATCATGATCACTCAATAAAATCACGTTTTACAGATATGACCTAAAATTGATGGTTTAATAATTCAAATTTGTGAGCCTGGCATTTCTCTTTCATCTCTTTACTTCAGGGTACATCTAACATTTACGTTTGGTCTGGTTCCAAGCATAAACAAAAGGAGAATTCCCTGCTGCTGTATCCTCACTATGACTGGAGTAACGCAGCTACTGTAAACAAACATTCACTACAACTCCACACAGAAAAGGCTAACCTTTGTGGAAATGCACCAAGAGTTTGTCAGGGGATGTTCAAACAGATTGGAATTTTGAAACTTTCCCATGTCTACACCAGCTGGCTTTATGTACTCTGAATTTAATTTAGCACTGTTACAATGCCAACTGTGCCAAATAAGGCCCCCAATTTCAATACTGTACGTGCTGGTGAGCAAATAGAACATGCTCCATGTTCTAGATGCTACTCTTAGAAGTCATTAGGCTATTAGGTTGCCTGGACTATGCTTTTAGGTATAAACTGTTTTACATTTAAAATTAACATGAAAACATGGATGAAAATAAATGTGTACACACACACACACACACACACACACACACACACACACACAAACACATATTTGGCAGTACCTGAGAAGCTGCCAAGCATGGTGTCAGTGTTGTCTCCTCCGTCGAACACCTCCAGCGAGTCCCAGTTCTGCTCTGTGACAAAGCTGATTACCTGGATCTGAGAAAGGGAAGAGACAGACCAAAAGAGGGGATGGAGGAGGAACATAATTAGTGACAAGTAGGAAAAAAATGGAAACATCAGTACAGAAACAGAAAGACGGATGGGATTTAGAGAGTAGGGCTAAGAATGTGTATGTGTAGGGAAATCAAAAGTTAAGTAGAAGATTAATGGGTGGGAGAAGGCAACAGAAAAGGTATATGTGAAAAAGGGAGAATGAAGGACTAAAAGTTTGGCCATTTTACCAGTAATTACTCTCACATTTAGAGTAGCAGTAGTCTAGGCCCTGACACAGCTAACTTCTTGTTCAAATGTTACAACAGCCCCATCATGACAAAGATATTTCTATATGCAAAGTCAAAAATCTTCAATCTTTTCCTCGCATTTGTTCAGTGTTTTACAGGAACAAAGATAGTTAACAGTTTCTAGAAAGGCTAAGATAACTATATAAACATTTTTCTTTCTCTTATATAGTTTAAAGTACACAAAGGGTGATAGATTAATTGATCAAAGCCATGAAGGATTTCGAAAAACAGCAACAGCAGTTGAGAATTCTCAGGGGAACAAAACACAAGTCATTTCAAAATAAATGTCTTGCTTTCTTTTCTTAGTTTGAATGCTCTCTTAAAAGGCTATGTTCAAGTGTTGGGCATTCGATTTGAAATGAAAAAAACTGTGAGACAGCTGCAGAGAATGTTGAATATTCTTCAAGTAGAGGCAGGCTCAGAATTATTCTAACAGTCTCCACTGTTGAGAAAAAAGATGCCACATCATCCAAGAATAGCAATCTGGATTCTCACAAAGGTTGTCTATATGGTAAAGCTTAAAACTTATTTTGCTGTTGAATGCTGGCCAAGGGAAGTGGTAGAGTAGGCTTACCTCTAATATGTAAAAATGAATATGTGAACCTGTGCCATCTACTATATCTTTGGTCTTTGTGTTTAGATACAATTCACCCACTTCTTCAGTACTTTATGTTCATTCTTTCACTTTGTCCAAGCATTCCTCTTTGTTCCCTCTCACATCCATTGCTTGGCCCTCTCCTTCTGCCTCCGATGGTAATAGATCGGATACGAGCCAATTAAAGGGGCGGTAGGGGCTCTGGCACATCCCGGGGAGACGAGGCAGATCACAGATTGATCTTTCATTAGGGGGCCACGGCAAATGTGCCGCCAAGGCACCTCGCTCCTTTAAGTTCTCTTCTGCATCGTGACACTCCAAACTAATGTGTCTTTGCTCGCTAGTGGACGGGGAGCAACAGTGCGAAAGACAAGACGCTGAGAAAGGGGATGAAGGTGTGAAACAGATGAGGTGGAGTAGGAATAGTAGGGATGAGGAGGATTCATCTGCAGAGAGCATGGACAAAGAGCGGAAAACCCTCTACAGTCAACACCTCACATTTTGGTAGCACATGCTGTAACCCGTTGTTCAGCGAGGAAGTGTGTGTGACCGTGTGTGTGGCCCATGAACACAAACTCATCATTACCGAACCATACCATTTATTATTTATACATTTGACTGTCATGCCTTTTGCGTTTCAGAGAGTGTGCGTACAGTCAGATCTCAGTTTTTATTCCTCTATTTCACCTCCAAGCTATTGCAATGTTAGTGTGTTGTGCAGCATGCTAAGCGTGCCTGCGGGCTATCTTGGGTATTTGACCTGCAAGGACAGTCAGCTGAGATGGAGGAGCTAATAGCTGAGGGACGGCACTGAGGTCATTAGCCACAGAGGCTGAAGCATAAGCCTAAAAAACTTTCCATCAGGCAGATCCACGGGGACCTCACTCAGGTTCCTGGTGGAGTTCCATCACACATGCATCACAGAATAGGAATATGCAAACTGAATTAACTCCCAAGAAAGAAAAGTAAAGTAATTGAAGAGAAAATTCTACAAATTTATTTCTGGTTTTAAGTTTCTGGTATAGTGATCTGCCAAATTAAATTCTGAGCCTCTGTAAAGGCTATAGAATCATTTAGCTGCTCTCCTGTACCCAGAGAACTGTAAATGCTATACTTTGATATAAAGTGGCTAGCTCTGTTAATTGGTACCCTTGGTAAGCTGAAAACATATCACCACACAGGAGCTTGTTCCCAAGACCACGCAGAGCTGTAATGGCTAGAGGCTAAAGATAAATAAAATCTGTTAACTCATTTAACAGTCTGACCAGAGACAGTTTTAAAAAGGGATTAGTCCATATGTTTAAAGTGAACAAATAGGTCACTGGAGCTCAGTTGCAGAATTTTCATTAATGGAGAATCTTATCTGATAAACTAACAAGCTGACAGCAGGCAGATAAAACAGTATTTAAATTCTAAATCTAAATCTATTTTATTATATTGCATGCAGCTAAGTCTACTTTGATATATCATGACACTGCTGACATTTCCTGGACAGTGTGCGCACAGTGTGCTGCTTCTTTGGGTTGTGTGTGGATTGGAGAAAGTAGGATTGGGTTTGGGGTGGGTTAGGGGATGTAATGAATTTATACTTTGTTGTTAACAGAGCTGAATCACAGCTGAAAAATGCCTATGATTGACTAAGGGATTTCACTAATTTTAACACATCTTGATTATGACAAAGCTGTCACCCAGGACGTATGCTGATGCCAGGAAGAAAACTCTGTTATGCAAACCTGGATTCCTGATCCCTCGGGAACAGTGATCTTCCACACACAGTTCAAGCTGTTGAGGTACGGCTCAGGAAAGCCGGGAGACAAGATGGTGCCTGTTCGATGGGTCAGATTTCCTCCACATGGAACTGCAGGATAAAAGCCGAGAGTTGAAAAGACATGAGTTGTGTCAGCAGTACCTTGATACATCTTTCACTAAACCTAAATCATTAAATCACAACCAAAATGCTAATACGCTCCTGAAATACACACCAAGTCTGTTCCACCTGGCCATCAAAGCGCACGCACGCACGCACGCACGCACGCACACACACACATTGGACACACAAATTATCTTCAAACACTGTCTCCCCAGCTTGTTCTGCACATTTACACATCTGGTAACAGTGTAGGAGCATCTGCTACAGCTGTATCTTGTGTGTGTGAGTGTATCTCTGTAGATACATGTGTGTGTGTGTGTGTGTGTGTGTGTATATGTGACCCTCAGCAGTGCCTGTTACCTGTGTGCTGCATGGCTAAATCTCACTATGTTGCTACAGGCACTGGCTGGCAGCCCACATCTGTGTCAGACTAACAAGAGTTTGACACTCGAGTTATCGAGTGAGAGAGAGCCAGAGACACAAGACATGGCAGGAAACAAAGTAGAGAAAGAAAAGAACAAAGATACTAATGAAGAAACTAACAAAGGAAGAAAAAAAAAGAAACAAACAAAAACAACCACACTGACTGGTGAATGCTTAAAATGAGTGCGAGTGTGTCTGTGTTTGAGTGTTCATGCCCCACCTATACAGCTGGGTATGGAGCTGTTCCATTGTGCCAAGGCATTGGGAACGGTTAAACATTCAATGGCACTTGATCCCTCCAGCATGTATCCTGGGCTGCACTCAAAGCGGATCACTGCGCCAACAGCAAAGTTGTTGCCCATCCGGCGGCCATTTCGGGGCTCGGGGACTGAGCTGCACTGGGTGGCACTGGTCCGTGGCACAGCTTTGGAAAAACAGAGAGAGAGAGAGAGAGAGGGGGAGAGAGAGAGAGAGAGAGAGAGAGAGAGAGAGAGAGAGAGAGAGAGAGAGAGAGAGTGTTCTGATTTTGAGTCATTACCTGTAACATTTATCTATGTTGAAAGCTTGAAAAAGAGCTTTCTACTTAATTTTGTGTGGGAACTTGTATAAATCTCACTACTTTATCAGTGTCAGTATGATCAGTGTGTCCCTAATAGATAAAACAAAATATGATATTCAGTTTTTTCTTTGCCTCGTGGTTCTTTCAGCTTACTTACAATAAAATGCAAAAATGAATTATTTATTCATTAAATTTCCTCCAGAGCTGCCGTTGCCTGTGGATATCTGCAGCAAATGCCATTTCTGGTACACTGCATTGTTTAAGAAAAAATAACAATTCAAGAGATAAGTCCCTCTAAGGGGACTAGATGAAACGGGGAGTTTAAGCACAACCTTTTCAACACACCGCCATACTTCTACTGAGTTAATGCTCCAGATCACACACTTCTGCCGACATGCCGACACACACACACACACGCGCACACACAAACACAAGTAAGTCACAGCTGAAACAGTGGCTGAAGGTGAATCCTTGCGAAATCACTCAGCAAGTCATCTATTATGGAGAGGAACTGGGGCTGTTAGAACAGAGGGACTCCAGGATTTGTGTGTGTGTGGGTGTGTGTGCCGGTGTGTTACAAACTTACCCTGGTAGACCAGGTGGAATCCTCTAGAGCTGGATTGACCTTTGGAGGTGAAGCGGATCAGGACTTGGTTGGAGGTTGCTAACGGCAACGACTCACCTGAGGTAGGGAAAAGTTAAAGGCATAGTTTGTAATGTTTTTAACATTTAAGTGCTGCCTTTGGTTTATATTTGTGTGGGTACAGACGACTCTTACTTGATACCTAATTAACATCTAAACACATGCAGTTAACTAACAAACATTCTCCTCATCGGTCTAGAACAAAAGAATTTAGGTGTGAATGTTAGTGACTATTTTAGGGACTCAAGCAGCATGAAAATTCAAAGTAAGAGGACTAATAGCTAATGACTGTGTGAAACATGACAAACTGCAGATATCTCTGAGAATACATTTAGAACCTCTCCTTGTGTGATGCATTGCAGGAAAGTGCAAATAAATAAATAAATAAAGAGTGTAGATATCTGATTTCAGTGAAGCAGACAGACAGAAGGACCGACTGTGATGAAAATATAACATGCTTATAAGGCATCATGAGCATATCACGATATGCAAATGCATGGTGGTTATTAAGATTAGCCTAATATTTTACGGTCATACAGGACTGCGCTTATCTGCGATGCTTATCGGATAGCCAACAATTTCCTTCAGCTACATTGCGACTAAATGGGAGTCCTGATTACTGGCACTGATATCATCGCGTCTGACTGCAGTCTGCCCATAAAACGACATGTTCTGGGAGCTCAGAAGTTACTTTTGATCACCACATGAGCCTCGAACATTTTGTCAACTCACTGTCCTGTTCTTGTTTTTCCCAGCTCAGATATACTTCTAATTTACAGTTAATTTCTTTGTCATGTCATGGCTGCACCATTGTAACTCTCAGCCCCAACTGTTGCTCACATTCCCAATTAACAAATAATTACTGGAGAGTCTGCAGCTGGGTTAAATTGGTGCAGTGACACCCCTGAGTGCTGTAGAACCAGCTGCAGAGATCAGACCCCCCACCCCACCCCCCACCACCCTTCCCCTCTTGGTTTTACTTCACTGGCTGTGTGTGAAATACAGAATCAAATTCAAGGTTGGATTTATCACTTGCTGCGTAAGGCTCTCCACAATCAAGCTCCTGCTTACATTCAGGAAGTCTTAATGGCACACTGCACAGGCAGGAATGTAAGGTCACCTGACCACGGCTTAGTGGCTTTCCATCTGTCATAATTAAAGACCAAAAGGTGATTGAGCTTTTGTTGTTGTAGCTGCCAGGTTGAGGAACAGCCAACAGACTTTCGACCAGTCGGGTGTGAATTGAGCTTTAAATGGCATCTGAGAATCTATTTGAGCAGACGGGCTTTTCGTTAGTGTTTTGTTTGGTCTGTGGGTGAAATTTATTTTTCAACTGAAAAGTGAGGTTTTCTCTGCAAGATGCTATATACATAAACTACTAGACAATTTATTCAGAAATTTAGGAGCTCAGTACCTCTTGGGGCTGCTTTAGCATTATTTCTCCAAGAACATTTATCAGTGCCAAAATTTAAAATGTCTCACTGCAGATAAAATCCTCAGAAAACGAATATCTTATCACTGAAATTGGTGATATGATCTCCTGCTATCCTCATCAGCTTAGTGTAGCAGTGTAATTAAACACAAGAAAAACCCACATGGTGTATCTACTGTGGTGGAAAACTATTTGTTGACTGACACAGAACATGATATAAAGTGTGAGCATCTCTGTCTCTGCCTCTCTGTCTTTCTCTCAGTGTGCTGCTGACTGGCTCTCTGCAGTGGATCTCATTACTCTGCGTCTGCTTGCTGTCACATTGTAGTGGGAGGCAGACGTGCTTAACCCCAGAGGCTACATTTGTGTGTCTGTGTGTGTGTATGTGTGTGTCAGTGAGTCTCTCCTGTGCATGCATGTTTTTGCTCACATTTTTTCTATGTGAATATTTCTGCGCCTTTAAGTGCAGTGTCCTGAGATAGCTCCAATGGTACAGTTTCTTCATGCGTCATCACCAGACTGTTCAAGTTCCACTGTAGGATCCCCAAGGCATGCTGGGTAGTTTATTAGAGGAAGCCCTTGCTGCGTGCTGTCATGGTGACAGTGTTTCATAATTTGCTGTGCGGCGCAGGTATTCATCCAGACAGATCAAACATGTGTCAGCATGTAACTTATCAACCCCTCTGGCCACTCTCCAGCTCCAAACCGCTTTGCCCTTAAAAAGATCCTCTATGCTGGCAATATGAAAGACTCACAAGGACAGATATGACTTTGGCTGGAAGTCAATAGTCAAAATTCAGTGGCAGTTGTTGGTGTGCACTGATTCAGACACAACAGTCATGGGGAACAATGCCAGAGATTAACACTCAAGCTGTTAAACCACAATTCAAACGGGTTTAGAGTTAAAAACAGAGTTAGCCCAGCGGGGACTACAGGAAGTGAATTTTACATTTTATGAATTCATGTTTTGCATTTATTCAACAGCGTGCTTGCACTGACACAAAAGTAGCATTAATGATAAAAGTGGTCAAACTTGAATATAGCTGAATAAAAATGGATTCCCTTGTCACCGCTGATGGCCAAGAGAGTGACATTTTTTTTTTTTTTTTTTTTAATCAATTCAAAAATTAGCATTTTGATAAGTCTCCTTGATTTCTTGATCCAGTCCTTTTGTCCCTCCTTCCAACACGCTGTCTCCTTTTCTTTTCTAATTCCAACCTTTTATCATTCATTTAATTCCACTCTCCCCTTTTCTCTCACTTTACTCTGTTTGTCGCTACAGCCTCCGATAATTCAAAATCATTGCCTTTTCTTTTCAAAAAGAGTGATTTGCCTCACAACGCGTGACAGTAATGAAAACATACTGTACTCGGGACTGGTTTAATGTCATGTGCTTTTCAAGGTTAGCGTAATCACAGCACATTGCCTTGTATTTTGGCTCATGTAACTTACACCGCATGACAAATAATATCCCACAAACCACTAAAATGCTCATTACCCGACAATGTATTTACTGCACATAATGACAGCTTGTACATTTAGACTACATGGGTGAATTCCTTGATTTATAAGTTTGCAGATACAGTATGTCAGTCAATTTGTGAGCTTCAACGAATCTGTATAGGAGACAGTACAGGTACACACTTCTGGATTATGCCTAATTCATGCCAGTTATGCCCACATTTACTAGTTCTTCAGCATCACTGTCTGTGTGGGCAAAAAGTCTCTCTTCCCTTGCCAAATTGTGTCAGCTCTGCTCTGCCATGCCTGGTTAGAGAGCTCTGTGAACCTGCCGCCAGGAGTCCGCAGTTAATATAGCGTCCTGTTTATTGAGCTGTAAACTGGATTTTCTGAGGCTGCCCTGGACACAAACCAAAGTAATCATTTTGCTTTTGTCAAGCCACAGGGCTAGGGCAGGCTGAGATGGAGAGCTGCCCTAAACTCACACACCTTTTCACTCGCACGCTCTTCAAACGTTGAACCTCCCACTACTTGAGCTATTTCTTTTGTAGCCCGTCAACACAGCTGTGGCATTTATCACACCCATGCATCCGCAATTTTACAACACTGCTGCAACACAAATCATTCCTTCTCCTTCACCTTCTCACTTTTCACCTTTCAACTGTTATCCTTTTTTTTGTCTCCATCTTCTCACATACAGTAACTGCTCTTTTCACTTCTTATCTGTGTGCATCTGTGCTGTACCTCTGTTGTACATCTTTTTGGAAAGGAGGGCTCATGAGATCAAAGTACATTATGGCAATGAGTAGATTTTGGAAATGGTTTGGGGTCACAGCATTGGGTTGGGAAATAGAGTAGTTAATAAGATGTTTCTCACAAGATTGGTTAAGTGTTTTCTTGTGATATTTCAAATGAATATTTCATGGCTTTTCATGGGATTTCGCACCGTAACCGAAGCTTTAACTGTGAAACATTAATCACAAAATGGTATGATCGCATGTTTTTTGTTGTCATTCGGTAATATTTGTTTAATTATATGAAATTGTTTTTAATGATATAATAAAAAATAAAGGTATTACAACAATTTGTTAAGGCATGTGGCCATTGTTTGTCTGCTTATTTGAGGTAATTACCGCATGCAGTGGCAGCAATTTTGGTCAGGATTTATTCAGCTGTTCCAGTGATGAATAAACAGCTGCAAGCTGAACAGTTGAGGCAATATTAACTTAATACCGATGCTTCCAGTTTGAAATTCATTATTTATAATAGCTGGTAATGTTAATGCAGCTTTTAGTAGTTGTCTTTGTTTCATGCTAAAAATGCACAGTTGGTTTTCTTGAGGATGGGAGACAGAAAACCATTTCCCTGGCTTAAACCTAGTGTTTGCGTGTATATATATGTATGTGTGTGTGTGTGTGTGTGTGTGTGTGTGTGTGTGTGTGTGTGTGAGACATGTGTTTGTGCAATACCAATTCACGTGTGTATGCATGCAAGTCTTCTTGAGCCTGTCTGCTGATGTGTTATCCCTGTGACTCTTTAAGTTGTTGTTGTCACTGCTGGATTGTTTTACAGCTCACTGGAGCCCACCTGCAGCCATGGCAGCTCTGCCTGTGTCAGCAATTTCTCTCCAAGTTTAACTGGATGCTTATGAAAGGCATAAGGCCAAGACAACATTTTATTTAGTCTCCTGTCGTGTCAAAAAATATTGTCTGGAAGATCAAATAGTCAAATCAAATTTGCTGATTTGTTACAAGCTAGGTCTGAATATGAAATAAAAGCTACACAAGCATGTGTGAATCGCTTTCTGCCTACCTGCAGTTCCATTTAAATTGCTTCTGTTTTCCACCTCCCTGATGTTTTTACTGAAACACAGAGGCTACACAAAATGTGTCTGCATGCAGGCGTCTGATAATGCATGTTTGTGTTTAAGTACCTGTGTGAGCTCCAGACAAGGAGCTAAGAACACGGGAATGCTGCGTTGCCCCATCATAAACCTCCACAATGTCATTCAGAGCGGTCTGGAAGAAGGCGAATTGGCTGAAGACAACTAGAAAAGACAGATATGGACAAAAAAAATGACATGAGAGGAAAGTGAAATTAGCTAGAATTAGTCACTTCATCAGAGTCACATTGAAAAACTCTCAAATCCATTTGAAATGACACAGAAAACCCATAAAAAAAAAAGTACTTTGTAGTATCCACATCCAAAAGAATATTATCAACAGCAATTTCAATCAAACTGTCTTCTTGAAAGCGAGGTGGATAATGCCAGCAGTTATGACAACACAACCAAAAATTGATATTACACAGGGAGATCAGCAATCCTGTCTGGGCTAGATGGCTTGTCAGTAGATGACAGGCTTCAGCAATGACAGCCCATCTGTTGTACAATGTGCAGGCTCCACTATGGTGCTTTCATGCTCTCAACCCACTCTTTCTACCACTATCGCCTGAACATATTTAGTCCTGTCACATCCAATCTTTGTCTAGTTTACTTTTGGCGAATATTGTCGTTTAAATAGAAGTATGAAGAGGATGAGGGAGAGAGGAAGAGGGCAGAGGGGACAGAGGACTAGTGTTCTCCATTAGGAGTGATGGCGGGACCTTATCCTCTGAGTTATACGTGTTCAACATGATTCAGCATCTGTCATCTCCTACTCATCCTCAGTGGTTTCTGTTACTTGTACATCCTCTTCCTCTGTAGCTATTGTAAGAGAAGCCTGTGGTTGCAGTGACACCTGCCCTGTCCTCTACATTTGGGGAAAATAGCATATCATTAGGGTCGGTGCATCAGCCTAATGAGAAGAATGGAGGCCAGAGCATTTGTGGCTCTGCACGACAAAGTGTGTTGCCCCGGGCCTCATTGTCATTTTCCAGGAAAATGCAAATGTGGACTTTAATTATTTCAACTTCCTCCCTCACTTTCACTTCACTGAGCGAAATATGTTGCCGACAGGATCCAAGGAGACAAGGATGGGTGCCCAGCCATTTTGGAACAGCGCCGTACCTCCGAATGGGCATCGTGACCTCGACATTCAAAAAGACTGGGGTGAAGAGCCCCAAAGCTAAACACATGCCGGCTGCTGCTGTTTGGTGTAATTTAACAATGACAGGACATGAGCTTTCCCTTAGAGAGACACTATGCTGATAACTCATTAAAGAGGCAGAAGGAGGAGGAGAAGAAGCAGAAGATGAAAAGAGAGAAAGACGGAGCGAGTTAAGCAGAGAGACATCATGGGCAAGTAAATGAGCAACTGAAACATTTTTGATTTTTCATGTTTGAGCTGTGTCACACCCCTGCATTGTTTTTTTTATTTTTGCTTTCTGAATAATTTGCTGCTCCCACACTATCAGATCACATATTGAAAGCAAGCTATGACCTTTAAGATGGAAATGCCAAAAAAGTAGTGAAACTCCAGGAACTCTGGATCTTCCAGACACCCAATTATTTTTTGGTGTGTGTGCATGTGTATGTGTGTGTGTCTCAGACAGATATTCTATGCCTAATGTGTAAGACAGTGATTAAATTGCTCCACTAAAGTAATGCGAAAATATATGTATGGCATTGAGACAGATGAATATGGGAACTATCAATCACTGTGTGATTTTACCGTGTATAGAAAAATATGAAGAAAATGCATTTAGTCAACCTCTGACTAAAGCACTATAATTATGAGTTAAAGAAGAAGGTGTGTGTGGGAGCTTTTACAAGTTTTCCACAAACTTGTTTTCTCCTACACACCTGTCACTAAGAATATTCGTGTGGAAAAAGAAAAAGTCTAGTTTATTTTCAGCAGTGAAATATGTGCAGAATTTAGTGAGCCTAATAAGGGCAGTTTGTGCATCTTAAAGAAAGACGCATGATTACTCTCACAGGCACTAACATGCACAATTAAAAATCTGTCTGAAAAAATGGCCAAATTCAATAACACGGCACTCTTCCTTGGCTTACCGTAATCCTTGGGTACGACCACAGAGTACAGACAGGTTCGTGCGTTGCTGTAGTTTCCAGGGTAACCAGGAGACAAGACCACTCCCTCCAAACCTGAGTACTGTCCACCACATGGAGCTGGACAGACACAAAGATTAGACATTAAGAGACAGGACAAACACAGAAGGAAGGTCTGAAGCCAGGAGTGCAAGATTCCATTTCTCCCCGACCCTCTTGCTTTTCCATCCTCTCTGTTCCATCACTCCTAAATTACTTTTCTTGTCTGATTGGGCTTTGGGTGGAAGACGTCCCTGGTGTTTGCCACAGTGAAATTGCAATGTTTTCCAAGTGTCCCTCAGGGTTAGCCTGGATGAGATGAGGCCCGGATGCTCTGCGCGTGCTCGTATCTTTGTATAAGTGCTTAACCCATGTATGGGAATGTCTTCTTTTTTTTTTTTTTTTTGCTTGTGCGAAAAATGTGCACGTATTCCACCTGCCATATAACTTCACACTGTGAGAGCCAAATTCAATGTGGGGGCTCTTTTACCAGCTTTCCACAGCGCGTGTTAGTAAGTGTCGTGGGAATGTCAGCAAACAGCCAGGATGACGTAGGTTTTGCTGTGAGTGTGAGGAGCAGATATGCAAAATAAGTAGCTGCTGCCTTCAAACTGCAGATTAAATTAAAGCTACACCCTCGCATTTATTAACATTAGCAAAACCCACACAGCTCTACACATATACCTGTAGGACACAGATCTGTGCTGAAAACCACATAATCAAACATGCGTGTTTACATGTGATAAATCTATAAGCACTGATGTGGTTTGTGTTCCTAACAACCGTCTCCAGATGTCAGTGTTTACCAATGCAGATGGGTTTGGGTTTGTTCCAGCTCGGCTTGCCATCTCCCCCCATGATGCAAGTGAGGGTTGGGTCTCCCTCTAGTGTGTAGCCACTGTCGCAGTGGTAGGTGACAGTGGAGCCCAGCTTGAGGTCGGTGCCCACCCGTGTCCCGTTGCGCACCAGGCCCGGCTCGAAGCAAGACTCCCTGGGGTTCTCTGTGTAGAGAGGTAACACGGTGGAAAATCAGTGACAGAAGGGAACGCATGTTGGTATTTAATAAACGGGTTTTTGCGTCAAGCTGCAGCGCTGATGCTAGAACAGAAATTGTTTTCTGCCTAAGGTCCCTGATAATCTCTGATCTCTTCCTTCCTTTGCTCGTTCCTTTTTTCCCTGTTACTCTGCGCTTTCCTCTTTCAGTAAATATATCTCACTGACTGCCACTTTTCTCTCTAATCCTTGACGGTGCCCTCTCATCTGTGGCTGCTGGAGGTATGGATGGCTGTGGAGACAGACAGGCAGCTGATTGAGAGTGGCATTGCTCTGGCCCAAGGTCTGCTGACTGCACACAACTGCTCCTCACACTATCCTCTGCTGTGCAGTCAACTCGAGACAAGACAATGCACATACGCAAGCTTTCTTGCTGTGTCTCTCTCTCTCTCTCTCTCTCTCTCACACACACACACACACACACACACACGCACACGCACACGCACACGCACACGCACACGCACACAAACACACACACTATATCTAACCACATATCAATCACCACTCCTGAGGTCGTAAGAAAGATGTCTCGCTCAATCTAGCATCACATTGTTCTCAGATGGAAAATGTGCATGTGAGAGGAGACCTGTCAATTTGGCACACTTCACACCCTTACAGCTAAAATAAACATAGGAAAAATGCCCAAAGCAATTTAGTTCAATCTTTAACGCAGACCACTCAGGTCTCACAGCAAACTTCAATATTTGATGATTGAACACACACACACACACAAATACAAAAAGGAAGATGAGTCAAATTTTTTCTTTTGTCAGTAAAACGTCAACTTACAACTCACCGTCTTTCTTCTCGGAGAAAAGAAATTGAATGAGATAAATGTTCTAAAATTGTGGCTGGATGTGGCAAGTGAGAGTAGCGAGGGGGAAAGTTCACACAGTATAAAATACTGCATAGATACTATCACATTCCATTGAGATTCCACAGAATGAAGTTGTTGAACAATGATTTGTGTTGGAAATGTAAAACTGAAATAGGAACTTTTCTGCACTTTATATGGGAATGTATTTTAGTCAGACCACTTTGGTTCGAGGTATTACGAATTTTAAGTAGCTGGTTTGATTCAGAAACATACTGAAGTACATTTTCTGTTATTATTGTGGCTATAATATATATAACAATCTCTAAAGTTATTTTAAGACGTTGGTAGAAAACTCCCGGCTCCAGAACTGAAAGAGGGTTAGTGCAATTGTGGAAAAATATCATCTTATGAATGTAAGCTTAGTAGAATAAGTGGTGATCAGGAGGAATGGGTGTATCATTGGGACTGGTTCTGGGCTTACATTAAAATGGAAGATAGGTCGAAATAGATATCAGTCTCCTCTTTGGCTATGTGATCCTGCAGTATGACACAAGATACACAGTATATATGACACGTGTTCCCTCTGTTATTGTTTCATTCTGTTATGTTTAGTTTTTTTTCCTTCAGGATCGATCTGGATCATTTATTTGTTTATCTCTTTCTAGGTTTATGTATTGGAGTCTGCCTTCATAATATAAAAAAATGCGCCATGAGTCCTGTATCCTGGAGACAATAGCCATGTACCAAGCCATTCAAAAACTAATAAAAATTGAAATTCCGAAAAATAAAAAAGTTCATATTTTAAAAGCAATCATTTGTGAAGGTCAATAGGGATGTCAGCAAAGTCTTTGAGACAAGAGCTATAATGTTCTGGTCTCAGAGTTAAAATGTTAGATTCCTTGGAAACACTTTTCTGTTTTGATTTTTCTGTCTAACATTACTGAAGAGGTACAACATATCGGAAGTGATTTTTTACATGTTTTCTTTGTTCCACCATCTGCTCATTTACAGAAGGGTTCAAGTCGCACCATGAATGTGAATGGTACCCAACAGGAGGAGCGCCAGCAAAATTTTTTTTTTGTGAAGATACATTTGAAATGAGCAAATGTCTTTTGTGCTATAAAACAACAGACATATTTCCTGCATAATATTCTGTGTCTACTATAATTATAACAAGGTCTATACCTTAGTAAAGTTTTAATTATTTATCGATGATATAATGTGTATGAGGCACCTTGGATGAATACATAAACTGAGAGCTGGAGACCTGCTGACCAGGCAGGATGCTGCCCTTCATGGCTGAGCAGAATGCTGAGGCCAGCCATGTGGCCTGTCTGTCTGTCACCCAGGACACCTGTTCCAGACAGGTTGAGCCCTTTCATGGGCTGATTTAGACCTAAACCTTCCCTTGTCGCCGCCATCATTAAACCGGCGCACCTGGCAACAGACAGTGGAGGCGTGACGGATGTACCGGGCACCGGGTGTGTACTGGCCCCAGACACAAGCTAGTGGTGAGGACTCGGAGGTCGGTTGCCACGGTGAAGACGGCTGATTTAGTCAGCCTTGCCCTGAGACATTTGTGGGTGTGAGAGAAAATGGACGAGTGGCATCATCTGTTTTGGAAAATACTCAAAGGAGTTTAGGTGATGTGATGTGAAGTGAAAATGAGCCGAGGCATTTGTGACGTTATTGGATTAGACAGATGTGAGTGTGGAGGTGCCTGTATGTGTGTTTTGTCTGTGTTGGTCTATCCATGTCTGTGTCTATGTGTATTCAAATGTGGCTCAGGCATGGAAAGTTTCTGCCAACATGTTGCCCAATCAGACACAGCCAGACACACGCAAACAGAAAAACTTGACAATTGCATGATAAAGAGGCTAAAAAGCACCTCAGGCTGATTTTGTAATGCAATTTTCAGTGGCGGACCGACCAAATACTAGCTGGGCCAACTCGTCAATTGCTGCTTCCTCACCAAACAGACCCAAACCTGCAGCCAAACATGCTTTTGTGCCATGTTGTTTGTCTGAAACCGAGGAGGTAATTTATGTATTATTTGGTTATGGTTCATTAGTGTGGAGAATTGGAAGTGGGGAGAGGGAGTTTTTCGGAGCCACACACTGGGTCCATCTGCTCTACCAGATTGGCCATACAATATCACACACTGTATTAACACACACTGCAGTGCTGGGAGTGAGTTAAGGGGAAGGCTCTGTAACGATGTCTCACCAAAAGATTGTGTTTCACCCCATCTTTATGTACAGTTTGCGAATGAATCGCAGAGCTGCATCGCATAAACATTTGAAGATCAGTTGAGTGGCTTGTATAGTTCAAATCCCATCTGGATACCAGCCAAGAAACAGAGAGCTCATGGTCGATCTGGAATTGGTTAAATGCCTGATACCTTAAACAGCTCTAATTGAAGCTGAGAGATTTAGAAAGATTTAACACTGTTCTCTCAAGCAAAGCCCTTAACGAAGATGCCCTGTCTAATTTAGACCTTGTTCAGCGTCTGTATATTTGTTAGGAAAAGGGTTCAACACACAGGCACTGAGGCGCTCCCGTGACTGTCTGAAACACAAATGCGGAAAACACAGATGTTTTGTGTTATCCTTAAAACAGCTGGCCCTCTGTCAAGGATGTCTGTGATCATTCTGCACCTTGAATGCAGTGCAGAATACCTCGTGTGAGAAAATCAACATTTGTGTCCCCCGAACAGCATGCTGCGGTCAGCTAAGCTTAGACATGAGACAACACAACATTGTTTGCTCTAATTTATGAGAAGCCTTTTGTGCAGCTCCAAAGCACTTATCAAAAAGAGCTTTAGCACACATGCTGTCAGCTTTTCATTTTCATAATTCTTCGTGTTAGTCTGCAACTAGAGGAGGTACGGATCAATAATGATGCCCAAGCAGACCAAGCAGACCATGGCACAAATGGGAGGGTGGTGATCAGCACGCTGCAGCACCCCATTCTTTTTCTGAAGCAATTTTCACACCACTAATCTCACTCATTTTGGACTAGACACAAGACGAAGTTAAAAAGAAACAATCTGCAAGGTCGATAAGCAGCAGAGGGTAAATCCATTCTCACTGTGCCAGAAGAAGAATTTTTAAATGTGAATTGTTCAGGGGATAAAACCTCACAAACTATTTAAAAATTCACTGTTTTGTTCAGAATCCTAAGACACTGGAGATGAAAAAACTGATTATAAAGAATTTTAACGCAGACACATAAAATCCAAGTTTCCACTAGATGAATAGTTTTGTTAGTTTTGTCCTGTTAACAAACATGCCATGCTACAATCAAAAATAACACACCTGTGTACTGCAGCACAAATCCATTACTGCTTAGGGAAGCATCACTGCGGAATGCTAAGAACAGTGTGTTGGAACTGCTCTCAATGCGGTCTGGAACGTCTGTGCCATAGAAACTACCCAGCAAGGGGCTGAGGGAGTCCGGCCCATCGTAGATATGTAAGAAGTCATAACTGGGCTCCAAGCTGAACCTGGTAATAGAAGTTTACATGGCATAATAGAATATTTGCATCTTAGATTAGCTGTAAGTATGGTAACTTAAAATGTTTTCTTTGTGTTTTGTTGCCAATTAAAACATAGTTATTGTGATAGAGGAGAATAATTACACAGCAATGATAGCAAACTTCAGTTAGACAGTGAAAATGTTGGTTGTAGCTTTTATAATATTGACGCTTACTGGTTGAAGCTCAGAGCGATGACATAGTCCAGTGTGACAGTAACTGTCCAGTCACACTCCCTCCCATGAGGGTAAGGCTCAGGATAGTCTGGAGACAGAATCAGCCCACTGGGACCTGTCAGGTTTCCGCCACATGGAGCTTTGAAAAGAGATCAACTGATTAGAATTCACAGTAGTAACTCCGACAGTAAACAACAATGGAATTTTGAAAGCTATTGAATATTAATCCAAAAACCTATTGGACCACAAAAGAAATCATATTAAGATGATATATAATAATTTCCAAGTTAAACAGTCTTTATTTACACTTGAAAGCAGTGATTTAGTCTGCCATATTAATATTAATGATTTTTTTTTTTTTTAACTTTCATGTAGCAAATTCATTATGATGCTACATTTGAAATGAGTTGAGTGACAGCCAACTGCTAATCTAAACAATGAACAGAAAACAAGTAGTATGACTTGAATAGCTACATAAAGTTTCTAAAGGTTTTAAAGTAGTGGTAGTAGTCCTGCTGTATCCTGCTTTATATCCCGCTGTATGTGGTGTATGGCTTCCCCACAGGAAGGTGTAGTAGTGACAGATGCTTAATTGAGACGTAGCTAATGCCCACAGACACTAGCTTACCACGTTCTCACCTGTAAGTGTCAGAGAGCTGAACTGTCCCACCTCTCACCAAAAAAAATGATCAAACTAATTAAGCTAAGCACTAATTAAACAAGGCACATTAATTACAAGGTCTTAATTGCCACTGTTAATTACTCCACATTGTTTTGTACAGCACTAAGTGTGATCATATATTAAAAAAAAAAAAAAAAGGAGATTGTAAAGAGTAGAGGTCTGACTGAGAGGTCGGTGTTATTATTGAGGAAGAGGATAATCAGATCTCTCTGTCTGCTGCAGTGACTTCAGGAAATGTCTAGGGAACATGCCAATCGGGTTTGCCAATTGAGATTCACTTAAGGAGTCTGTTAAGTAATCACATTAGGAATCTGCGCCGTCTACCTGTTTCACAAAAGTCAGACCAGCAAGAAAGGTTATACCATTCACTGCATTAGACAGGTTGTGGGGCATAATATGCCTTATAAGATAACTTTTACTTTTATACTGGTCTCTTCTGTCTTTAGTGATTGTGTTATATAAAATCTTATCGGCACATTAATTTACACATAGAATTTTAAGAAATATATTGTATTTCCTAAGCAGGAGTATTCTGAAAAATTAGCTCCAGTGTAGTATTTTGAAAAATGGTAGCAGTCTATTTATTGACCTTTCCAATTTGAACATTATAGGATCATATGAAATGGTGGAGTCTAGACTAGTTCTGATCGTAGTTTTGTAGCATGTAGCGTTAGCTATCATTGATGATTACATGCTGTGTTGATAGAGTACCTGTGCATGTAGGAGGGTCTGGCTGCCAGAAGAAGCGGCCGTTAATCTCAGTGCAGGTGATCCTGTTGGCCCCCTGCAGGATGTAGCCAGGATCACACTGGAACGCCACATGGTCTCCAGGTTCCCTGCTGTCTCCGCTGCGGGTACCATTAGTAGGCATGCCCGGGTCATTGCAGGAGGTTGCAGTGGAGACTAAAGGAGCAAGACGAGAACCAATCAGTGATGACATGACATGAAATGACACGACATGAAAATGTTCCTCAGTTAAGATGATAGAATATTATGATCATAGTTCACAGTCCTTGTCACAAACCTTGTCTCTCTTCTACACCCAGCTGCCACCCAGCCATCTAACCCATGTTCCTTTAACATTTCTTTCACCTCCCTCCCATCATCCTTCCTCCTCACCAGAGAACTGCAGAGCAAAGCCTTGCTTGCTGGTGAAGAAGTCTGTGGTGAACTGCAGGCTGACAGTGTTGAAGGTGCTGTGGGCGTCCGGGGGCAGCACTGAACCACTCAGCTCCCTCAGCAGGACCCCTCCATCCTGGGGCCCATCCCAGATCCGAAGCACGTCGTGGACCTCCTCCGTGTGGAAAACCAGGAAATGTAGACTGTAAAAGACACGGATAGGATACTTTAGAAGCCATGACTGCTGATAGATGACACTCCCTCTGAATTAAGACTTTAACCCCCATGCACCTCTCCTTACAATTCAGCCTTACAGAAAACAACCTCAGGCAGACAAAGAACTGTTTATTTTCTCATTGAAAAATTAAAAGCTAGCTCTGAATATTGTCACCTCCTATTTGCATTCATTTTCTTCAAACAAGCCTTGGGTCTTTTTAATGGAAGGCAATTCTAGCCCATATCTCACAGTTTTTCCATTAACAGCTTTACTCAGGAGAAAAATCTGGACTCCATTTGTTCTGACACATAACGTTGGTGGTATACGGATTAGGGTATTTGGAAAAACCTTCTGCATCTTCCATGTTTTACGATCAAGGTTCAGTATTTTGTTTTGCTTTTTGTATGCAGGCTAAAATTAAATAGAATGATAGAACAACAGAAGAAAAAAAAAGAATAAGTCGAGGCTTTGAGCAATACAAATCACAATTTCTAAAACGTAAAAGAAAAAGGATGAGTCAGATCTAAAGAGGAGGAAATAAATGGATTAATTCAAACTACTGAGTATTTAAAAGAATCAATGCACACAAGGTAATAATGTGATTAAAGGAGACAATAAGAACAGAGGAAAGACAGAAACACAGGGCAGGCCAAATATAAAGCAAGGAAACAAATAACATTTAAAGTGAATCACAGACGCCAGATCCAGAACATTCAATGGATGTTCCACAGTGTCAGTCAAGCAGATATGTCTGCCATGGCATTTAATAGTTTCAGTCTAGACATCAGAAAGATGATGCTGTCAAAACATCTACCTTTCACTTTTTGCTTAGACAGCTGTCAGCCAGCTGGTGGTCCACTGGATGTGAAATGCACTGTAGTTGTGTATGTGTGTGTCGAAGTTTGCCAGCCTCAATGCAGCGGCTTCATAATGACATATCGTCTGGAGTCCTGCGTGTGAGCATGTGTAAGTGTTGTATGTGTTTTGGACAGGCTCTTTAAAGACAAACTGTATTATGTATCTCAATAGTTTCAAATACTTACAAGAAATCATAAAACATATCAGCTCAATTAATTTATGCTTTTTTTTTTTCCTTCTCTGAAATACATTGCTGTCTCGCATGTCTTCAAAATAAAAGATTACAGTGGAATGCATTGAGATGAAGCTGTGCTAAAATCAAGAAAGTATTTGGTAAAAATTGTGTTGGACTAAACTCACATGCTTCACACACAAAGTGAGCATTTATCACAACAGCAACAGTTTTTTTTTTCTTCGAATTATTACAGCAAAGCAAACACTGTCTCTAAAGTTGCTTCAAATGCATTTCCCACTGAGAAATGCTCAAGCAAAAACATTTAACAAGGCACATGTATCCAAAAATGTATTGTAGTCTCCATGATGTGAACATTTAAATACTTCAGTGCGTTAACATGAGAAACTATTATGGAAACAATTTAATTATGAACAACTGACAACTATTTTCCCCCAAAGCAATTTCCTGACACTCTCCTTCATGTTTCAATCATTTTAGTTTTGAAGTTGCAGTTCTTGTAATAAAATCCTCACACAGTACTTAAGCTAATTTTTTTTTGAAGAGCGGAGTCTGTAAATCTCTGTTGATTCTATTATTTTGTCCACAAGCTTAAGCTTAGCTTATTATAAATCTGTCCAGTAGTCATTTTCTCAAAATACCATTCTAAATTCACTGAGTTGAATGGCAATCTCTTTCCCAGTCATCATGGTACTTTATGTGCTTTTAGTGTCCTCATCCCTTTTACACACACACACACATGCACGCACGCACGCACGCACACACATGCACAGCCTTGAGCTACAGATGATGCAGAGGAGAAACAGCAACCCACTGATATGTCGGGTTTAGCAACAAGTTCCCACCGTTTCTGCATAATTGGTGTCAGACTCCGATTCCCATACTGTCTGATGTGTGAGCAGCAGCCAGAGGCTACTCAACAATGTGCTGTGTGTGGATACTGTACGTAACCTACTCGACAAGTCCTGTCGCAATGCTTGTAAAATAAGTGCATGGAAAACAAACAGATGCAGACAGGCGCACCACTACATATTCACGCAAATGTACACTGATAGGTATAGTTAAAGGATATGCTGCATTACACACTCGTACATAACCATCCACGCCTGGGAAACAGATGCAGGCACAGACACAGGCGTACATGCAGGGCACACATTAACCTCCCTATCTCTGGAAAGCAGCACATCACATGTTTCCAACTTTGATCATCTGAGATGCAGCATAAATACTAATCCCTCTGCTTACAGTTCTCTTGTTAATATTCACTAAATGTTGATAATACCCTGTGATATACAATAATCATTCAAAGCTCAATGAAATACAGCAATGCATTACTTATACATAGAAGCGGCTGGAAGAGATAAACCTGTTTACTTCTCCTGAGTACTCAGGCACGCAGACAACCTACTGTGATTTGCTGCCAAACTTAAATAAGAAGGCACACATCTGTGTTTTCTCTCGTAGCACAGAGAATCAAAACACAAAGTTTATAGTCTATTAAGAGTTAGAGAAGACACTCAATTCTTTTGCTTAGAGTGCCAGCAGCCTTAAGATTAAAAGTGTGTCAAACCACACCAGTGCTTTCAATCCAAAAATTAACCATCTTTACCAGTTACTGTTGAGGAGCACTTGAGCATGGTAAATTGACCCTGAAATGCACCAGTAGAGAGACAGTATTTCTTCTTGGCAGCTCCTAGGTACAAGGTGCCAAAGCTTTTGCAGTAGCCCCATTCATTGTTTTTATGTATGCCGGTAATCGGTTAAATTAAATCTGCAGAAATGCATCAAATTCAGGTGAAATATCTTTTCTGCAAAAATGATGTCAACTATTCACATATTTAGAAAATCAACAAAAATGTAAAATTTATCTACAGTTGGCCAGAATCCAGTGCGTATTAGTGTATGAATGTGACGGTGGACATTGCTAGAAAAGTTCACTGGTGACCTACTAATTTCCCACTCCCATCCTGCACTTCCAGCAAGCAAAGGTGATGCTCAAAGGCCTCCATCCCTGTCATGTAAGAGCCTCAGGCAGTCGGATGCTTGTTATGCAAATGCTGTTATGAAAGCCTCAGGTACTACGAGCCTTTCACCTACGCTCCACCTCCCCATACTCCAGACAGGAGACACTGAGGTGTTTCACTGAATTTGCCAGCATGAATAAAACAAAAAAGAGCATCTTTCTCTAATATGTGTTCGTGTGTGTGTGTGTGTGTGTGTGTGTGTGTGTGCTTTCCTGTATAGAATATTAATGTGCAATATGTACAATATGTGCGCACGTGTGTGTGTGTGGAGGCAGCATCGAGGATATGAGTGAGCGTAAAAGACGGTTCTGGGGATTTGCATGAGCAATACTGGAGTTAAGCACCAGTCACGTGTTGGATCCATGCTGATGTGCTGACAGGTCTCATGTTCTAATGCAACCTTTCGCACTGCCAGACACCGGATGGCATTGTGTTTTATTTCCAGATTTATATGTTGGAAGAAAGATGGAAAGGTGGGTGGAAAGGAAGAAGTACACCAAGGGAAGGCAGGAGGGAGGTGAGGGAGGGAACGGAAACAAGCCCAGCGTTAATCATTGCTTGGTTGCTGCAAGAAGAGGATGATGGCAGGAGGATAAGAGGTTGATGGAGAGCAGAGGAAGCTCTGAAGCATGGAGGGATTTGTGGTGAGCGGTCGGGCGTATAGGATGGACGTGGGCTGCATGTTAGGATAATTGGTTCCTTTTGTACAAGATCTAAATAGCCTATCTCTCCTTGTCACTTTCTGAGAGTGAAGGCTGTGAGGTGGGATGAGGAGATAGTGGAAAAAGAGACGATGGCGAAAGGAAAAGAGTGAAGCGAGAAGGTTGTAAGAAAATATGTTGATTCTGGCAAGTAAAAAACATACTGGTTTTTTCTTTCTTATGGGATGTAGACCGCACTCTTCTTTTATTTCTTCTTTTATGGACATTCCCTCTCTTTCTTGCTTTGTGAGTGTGCCCTGTGTTACTGACCCTGCCGCCACAGCTACCCCTAGCATTTGTGTGGAAGAGAGAAAACTGTGTGTGTGTGTAAAAGTTCACACTTGTTTAATGTGAACAAAATGTGTCACAGCTTGTCATCCAAAGTTGTTCATTTCAGAGGCCCTAGGAAGAGAAGTGTTAGCTTCCTGTGGGGTGGGGGTCGGGTTTGAGTGAGTCCATTTAGAGATAACTTCTGCACTTAACACAAATGCTTGAGGGGTGGGGAGTGGAGTGGGTGTGTGCGTGTGTGTGTGTTGGGGGAGGGGGGCATGAGGGATGAATAAAACAACAGGTTGAGAGAGAGTGTGCATGCATGTCTCACTGAGGAAAAGAGAAATTTGGGCCTCAGTGTGCAGATGATGATTAGTCGAACCATGTTTTGAAGTTTACAACTGAGGGCTCTCCTTTACACTTGTCCCCCTCTTAACCAGAAAAAATAGTTCAATCAAGTGTCAGAGGAATCGCTGCAAAGAGATGAGATGGTGAAAAGAGGGATGGAAGAAATTTCTCAGGTCTCTTTTGATTCTGCCTTAACTACTTTGTATTCATATGAGAGAAATAAAGAGAGAAATGGAGAGTGCTGAGACTCTCTCATATGAATACAAAACAGTGTAGCTGCAATCACGAGTCCTGTGGGGAGTCGTCACATAGGTGTATGTGTGCATGAAGATGATAAATAAGTATATATGTGGTGGTGGTGGTGGTGGGGGGGCTACAGATGTGTGCATGGATGTGTGTGTGTGTGTGTGTGTGGTGTGAGGGAATGAGGAAGAAGAAAGATGTAGAGCAAACATACGCTCGCAGCTGCCTGCTTTCTTGCAACTAATTGAGATTGTGTGTATAAAGGAAGTGTCACACTAAGAGCCAACCTCATCGATATGTGTGTGGATGTGGCCTCCGCGGGACTGTCCCTGTGGGATCGTTCATCAAGGATGAGACACATCCACACCATGAGCTTTAAAAGACACCCAGCACGTGAAGACAGCACAACCGACTCATGGTGGTTCTCTTGACACCTGAACCAAGTTGTGGTAGCAGCAATTTTTTTGGCCAGTTCAAGCACTGTGAGGCGCATGATGTAATAACGTGTCAGTAGTGTTATCATACAGATAAAAGACAGTTCACAATTCTTTTCACGCAGGAAGAGGTGTGAAATTGGGAAATGAATCAGAGATAAAAGAAGTGGTTAAAAACGAGAAAACACACACACACACACACACACACACACACAGACACACACACACACACACACACACACACACACACACACACACACACACACACACACACACCACCTTTCACTTATGACCACCATCCATTTATCAAATTCATTCCTTATCCCTCAACACAATCTCAAATCTTTGCCTAACCTGAACCTAAATCTTATTAAAAACAGCCAACTCCATATTCTAAAAATACCACCTTCAAAAAGCAGGCAAGCCAATATAACTTCACTGTATAAAAAGAAACACTCTCTAACATGCACGCATACACACACACAAATATATACATATGAAACCATGTTTTGGGTTGGGCAAACCCAATGAAATATACATGCACATTCATTTGAGACTGAGGGCACAGTTTCTGTGATAGAGCATGACTGGTGATGCACTGCTTTGGAAAAGTGGAATAGGTGGCTCCTTAAAGGAAAAGTCCACCCCCAAAAAGGATCTCCATCCTGTAAGTATTTAAGAGCTGATATTTGAACAATTCTCTCCTTAGGCTCAGCAGCGCAGACTGTGCTGATGATCTTATCTGGAGACAAATCCAGACAATGAAAAAAAAAAAAAAAAAACAGCTAAGAAATTATTTTGATATCCACTGAGATTTGCTTGGGATTTGAGGAAATACTGCTAGTCAGATCTCAAGAGACAGCTGTATGTTGACTTTACTGTCCAAAATCACTGGATTAGCACAGAGCATTTGGTTTAACAATAGATTTTCCCATTAAAAGCCGAGCCTTATCAACAGAAAGCACTGCGGTTATATACAACCGTTTCTGAAAGGCAACTTCACGCACCAAGAAGTGTATTAGGAACACCATACTAATACTGGGTAGGTTCTCCCTTTGCTCTCAAGCCTCAGCACTTTGTGGCATGGATTCCACAGGATTCTGCTCCATGTTGACATGATTGTATCAAATCATATCTGTAGATCTGTCAGCTGCACATTCATGCTTCTCCTGTTAAACTACATCCCAAAGGTGTTCTATTGGATTCAGATCTGGTGACTGAAGTACACTGAACTCACTGCCACGTTCATGAAACCAGTTAGAGACGATGTTTGCTTTAAAACATGGTGCGTTACCATGCTGGATGTAGTCATTAGAGGATGGTAAGTTGTGGCCATAAAGGGGTGCTCATGGTCAGCAGCAATGCTCAGATAGGCTGTTGCGTTCAAAACACGATATATTGGTATTAAGGGGGCCTAAGTGTGCCAAGAAAACCTTCCCCACACCATTGCACCACCAGTCTAGACTGTTTACACAAGGGAGGTTGGGTCCATGGATTCATGCTGTTGATGTTGATGATGATGAATTCTGACTCTACCATCTGTGTGCCTGTGCAGAAATCCAGATTCATCAGGACAGGATACCTTTTATCCAGTCTTCAACTGTCCAGTTTTGGTGAGTCTGTGTCCACTGCAGCCTCAGATTTTTGTTCTTGGCTGACAGGAGTGGTTATCTGAGTTACCGTAGCCGTTCTGTCAGATCAAACCAGTCTGCCAATTCTCCTCTGACCTCTCTCATCAACAAGGCTTTTCCATCTTCAGAGCTGCTGCTCACTGGATGGGTTTTTTTTTTTTTTTTTTTTACACACTATTCTAAGGAAACTCTTGAGATTGTTGTGTGAGAAAATCCCAGCAGATCAGCAGGTTCAGAAAAACTCAAACCAGCCTGTCTGGCACCAACAGTCACACCACAGTCAAAGTCACTGAGATTCAGATGTTTAATGTGAACAATAACTGAATCTCCTGACCTGTATCTGCATGATTTTATGCATTGCTCTGCCTGATTGAATAATTGCATAAATAAAGGAGCTGTACAGGTGTTCCTAATGAATATCTTGATGAGTATATAATCTCAAATTATCAGTGGCTTGAATATTTAAATATTACAGATACATGGTACTGGCTTAACTGTACAATGGGAGTGTGTGAAAGAGGAATTAGATAAAAGAAACAGCAAATCAATTAAGGAGGAATTAAGCAGCTAGTTGCAAGCAATACTTTACTATAGACAGAGTTCAACCACAGGTCTAATAACAATGGTCTATCTCCTCTTCACATACTGTGTTGGTCCTCTTAATGCCTTGTGAACAACAGTTAATCAAAAAGGCACCCTACTGTATTACAGCTCACAAAGTACATCATGTTTTACAACACAGAAGCTGTCAATTTAGTGAGAATGCTTCTTTCTAAATAGTAAATGCCAATTTTTAGTTGAATACATATGGCTTCATTGTTCAGTGTACAATGTGGCCTAGATCCCTCATTTGATCTCTGTAGCCGTAACTACTGAATGTACCATCGGTGACATGGCTCACTGCTTCTGTTATCATTGCTATTCCTTTTATCCTGTTATCATCTCTTTATGTTTGCATTCCACTCTCCGCCTTCCCCCTACATTCTCTTTCCATCAATAACTCTCGGCAAACCAGTCCATAGGCATTTGAGATGTCTGCTGTCACACGGCACGACTCCTGGTCGCTCACAAACTTGGTACAGTTTGATTAGTGTGCTACCTTCATCTACACCATTTCATATACACAGAATCCCAGGGCTAATGCATTGCAAATTCACCTCAATAATGAATTGCGTGGGCAGGATCAAAGGCATGGATATGGAGCATACCTTGCAGAGGAATACCAGGGACCCAAAGGTAGTGAAGGCACTAATGAACCTAAACTAGCAATCATGAGGGACTTGTGATGTCAGATGTTCAAGCTATGAGACACATTCGCTCACAAATGGATCCATGCAGACAACCACACATATCTGTGTAATGTAGGTAAAATATAAATAAAGTACAGTGGACGAAAAACTATGTACACTACAGCCTCAAAGTATTAGCACATTTGTCATTGCTTTGGATTTACTCCAGCACATTGAACTTGAAACGAAACACTGACCAAATTGAAGCTAAAAAGCATATGTAACAAGCAAGTACTAAATATGGCTGTATTCAAAGCCTTACAGAGCATTACGAGTACAGATACCAATAGTCTGCTGAGGTCTGCAGACATGAACCACATATTAAATACTTTATTCAAGTCAGAAAGCTCTTCCTGTCCCCTTAAATGATGCCTATAGGAAAAATGTATGTAATACAGATACAATATTCTATTATGATGAGCATGTGATCTTCTAGGAAACGTTAATCCAATTTATGAAAGAGGAGATTATAGCCCTCCCACTTAAACCATCTATTGTATTCTCTTCCTCTTCCACATGTTCCCTCACATACACATGTATTTAACAGTAGCCTCCTTGAAGAGCACTGCATCCTGAACACTGTTCCTGCAAGTACCTAGGGACACTTTGTATGTCCCATGGCTGTGGCTTAAAGGTCCTCCATTTCAACGCTGTCAAAACATGGTAGTTTTCATAAGCATGATGATATATGACTGACACTGGTCTTAACATGTCTTCAGTCCTCAATGGCTTAATGGATATAGAATAATGCTAAAACCACCAAGGTTAAGGTTTCAATATCCACAAGGATGCACATCTTGTTACAAATTATGATAGTGCACTTTAGTTTTGAAGAATTAAAAGCCTGAATTATGTTATATGTATATATACTATATCAAGTTGGATGGTTATGCATGGAAGCCAGGAGGTGTTTTTTTTTTTCTTTGGAAAGGGAAGGACAAGAGAAACAGTTTGTATTGTTGGGTGGCGGTGGGTGAGAAGAGGTGAGGTAAAGAAAAGCAGGTTGTTTCATTAACACAACAATTATAGTATTAAGCATTAAATAACTGACCATTTCTGTCAGTTGTATTTAATGCTAAATACAATAGCACTGGAAAATGATGGGTCTCTGTTCTCTTACCTCTAAGCCACAGGACAGAGCACATCCATAAACCATTATTTTTATTCATTAATGAATGTACTATTATCATTTAATGTATGGATAAAAAAACATGAATACACGAATACATGCAGAGTTAATGGACGAAGGCAAAGAGAGCAGGGTGGAAGCAACATCACTGTGGGTGGTGGAAACTGATGAAATTATTCCTGAAATTCCATCACTTGAGTCACAAAATTAAAGAGATGCCTATGGAGTGTCTATTGTTTTCCAGCTGAACTCTATTCAGGAGCCTAAAAAAAAACACAGTATGGGTGATAAGCTGACTTTGTCACATGGTAATGACCTCTCTGTGGGGGAATCAATACCCTGGGGCGGCTCAAGAACACACTCAACAAATGCCACCATCCCACAGTCTTGGAAACATCAAGGGATCCAGCAGGAAGTGGTTTGGCAAAGGGGCATCTGGGCTGCTTTGTCCTAACCACCTGACCCTGATAAGATGCTTGACAATGACAACGAGAAATTATGGAGAAAATGTCTAATCTAATATCTATGTATATTGATCAACAATATATAATAGTAAATAAATACAGTGCTAGAGCATAAGCTCAAGTTGATTATATTGGCTAGAATGGTATCAACCGAAACCCTGAGCCAAACCCCATTACAGGATTTTGCTTGCTTACATTTCATCAAATTCGTGAAGGTAAAAGAAATAACATGCACCCATCTGTAAGACATAATTTACTTGAAACACTTGACTTTCTTTGGTGTAGTCTAAAACCTGGAGGCTCTGTGGTGGCATTTCCCCCCACCCAGTAGTAACTCAGCTATTGGCCAACAGCAGCTCACTGAAGATTGATTACACAGCAGCCTGTGAAAGTGATGAATACCACTGCAAAAGGGGGGGGGCAAATTGGAAGTATATTGAAAGGTGGTAGATTGAAAGAAAGCCTGGGAAAGAACAATGTAATCAGAAAACTAGAAGGCATGAAAAAGGAAAGAGTGTTGCTCAGACCTAATAGTGCTTCCAGGGGCGGCCTCAATGGTCCACATACAGTGCAGGTTGTGCTCATAGGGAGCTGGATAGCCCGGAGACAGGATACGACCAGAAGGCTCATCCTTGATGGTTCCCCCACACTCCGCTAGAAAAGAGGAGGGAAAACAGAAAGGCAGACAGATTTAAGGAGGTGAACAATGAGTAGGAGTAATAAAAAAAAAAAAAAAAAGTGCAAAATAAGTACAAGCTCATCAATGATCTGAAAGTCAAATTAATAAAAGGATAAAGCAAGGTTAACATACTTAACATACCAAAGACTACATCATCCCACTTCCAGTAAAGTGCATCACATCAGTTTCCTCTCATCATTATTAATTATTGACATAGCAGTCATACACTCAAATGTGATGTGCTTCATCATCGTATTTGCAATCTGAATGATAGGAGGGAGAGCAGCCAACTCAATATACTATGTATCTTCTTGGCTCAGCGAAGGCAATCCACCATCTCAACCATGATCTCATCTGGTTGCCTTTGAAAGCTGATGGACTTGTTGACTGAACAACACAATTCATCCAATATATCAAGACTCAAGTTCAGAGTAACTTTAAGGAAGAAGCTTTGACCGATTTGCGAGTATATACAGTGGGGATGTCACAATGTCAGAAATTTGGTATTCTGTACCAATAATCATTGAAATTCTGTGATTCTTGATAATAAATACGAAGCATACACCTCCATATCGTCAGTCGTTTAACCTGACTGAGACAAGTCGTGGTGGATCTGCCGCTGCTCCTGGTGGAGCTGCCGTCTTCTTCTCTTCCAATTGAATGTCAGACTAGAACACATGCAGTGCTATTATACTGTCCTCATCAGTCCTGGAAGAGTCACATCCATAGTACCTTCAACATCTACAGTACTTTCAGTACTGTCAAAAAACAAATGAATTTTGGCATAGACTTGGTACCGAGGTATCTGTTGTTATGACATCCCTAATATACAGTATGTGGGTACAGAACAGATGCACGATTGCCATAAATGAACCATCACTGATACCTTAGGAGCAACATGATAGGCAATAGATCATACAGAGACAGTGGAAAACTTGTCATGAATGACCAGAGGAATGCCGCTGAGGACGCTTACAGGTGTGATTGTAGTAGCAGTAGTCAGTATGATGGGTCTAGTATCATATCACTGTTCAACAAGCCCCCCTGAGGTACACAGCGCACACCAAACCTAAGCTGTGTCTCTCAAAAAAATTGACAATGAAAACAAACACACATCTATGAAACTACAAAATAAAAACCAGAGGCCAAAACATTTTGTCAAGAACAGTGGGAAGAATGGAGTGTTTTTTTCAGCCTCGAGTAATGAATTGCCATCAGAAACGCTCTGTGACTGAAAAGCAATTTTCAGCCCCCCTTCAATTACCACCCTCTACCCCTATCCAAAAAAGTGAATGAAAAAAGAGAGAGTGTTCTCCAGCAACATCAGATTTGAAGTGTTTTTGTTCACATTTTTGAGGCCATCTCAACTGACAAGAGGAGGGTAAAAGTATTCTTGTTTCTTTTCCTTCCCGTTAGGAGGAAAATAGCTCCTTCAAGCAGGAGGAAAATGGAGGTCCAGGAATCATACTGATGATGATGGGGATGACGATGGTTGTGAAATCCATCAGACACACAAAAAACTAGAGTGGCAAGAAGGAAGTACCTGACTACGGAACTAACTAAATTAACATATTACAGACATAAACGGAGGGAATCAGACATTTTGTCACATTTCTTCCCTTATGATTGCAGATATGTCTTTCCTTTTGTTTCTCTTCTTTGTTTCTTCTTCTCCTCTTGTGTGTCTCCTTCACACTCTTGCAGTGAAGACCCCCCTGTCTGAGTTCCACTAAGAGATAACAGTGGGTTTATATAGCCCTTTTCAGAAACCGTCAGGAGCTGTCAAACAGCCTTCTCACCTCTCGCAGTAAAAGTGTCAGAATTAACAACGGCTACACATGGAAGCACCCGTCTCAAACCCTGGGCGGCCGATGTTTTGACATGATAATGAAATTAGCAGCAGGACGTGAAACCACTTTACGACCTTTTGGGGTCATCCTTGCTGTGGATCCCAGGGAAAGGACCAGACAAGGAAATAACTCTCATGGAACAGAGATGGACGCTTCACTCAACAAATTGATGTGTACTGCACAAAGGAAAATCATCCAAATTATACACATGATGATCTGTAGTCTTCATCTCTCACTCTCTGTCTTACACACACACACACACACACACACACACACACACACACACACACACACACACACACACACCAGTATACTTTCTCTCTTCCTTCCACATTGAGTTGCTTCTGAGATAAGAAACTAATTCCCGAAGTGATCCAACACTGATATTCCTCCTTGGTTAAGCACATGTCTGAGTTAACGTGAATTAGCTGTCCAACTATTTAGTAATCCAGTTATATCACTCAGCAAATGTTTTTTTATGAAAATGAGTTCAACTGTCATGTCTGTGTGTTATGAAATGGCTAAGCTATGAAATGCTGAGTCCTATCTCACTACAACAACGGACCAAGAAGTCAGCAGGCTGCCATGCCTACAGACTTCTGCCTGGTCCATCGACCCTGGAGTGGGGTCACCAGATCATCTGAGAAGCCCCTCTAGCTGACCCTCACTGCTCCTGGACAACTGGAGAGTCACGAGCGAATCCAGCACTGACCCAACCACTTTAGGTCCAGGAGAAAGGAGGTTCAACTCTGAGACGATGCTGTGAACTTAGGCAGACTTTGTTTTTGCTGTGTGTGACAAGAGCTGATGCCGGATAGTGCTCTGAATTCTTATTTTTAAGTCCTAGAGAGGTTGATTATACCTCTAGCGTTTTGTTATTCTCTGGAAAATCTTCATTTCACTATTGCCAGACAATTATATTCATCTGTTGTGTTCATCATTAATGCCTCATTTATTCAGTTGCTGCAGTCACTCATCGATCGAGATCCCTGTATTGACAGCTTACTACTTCTGATTATAAGACTGACTGACTGATTATTTTGGTTTGTCCATTTTCCTTCAAATGAAGGCACTGCTCCATTTTTCAATAAGTGCAAATTTAAATTCTCATGTAGTAGCAGCTAGACTTCATCTCCATCATGCGTTCCATCATACATTATACATTTAAAAACAGCAATAATCACCAGAGTTGGCCTCTGATCATTTTTGCTGTCAAAGCATAAACACACCAAACACACAACATTGCACCCACACGCATACATGCATAATGTAAATGGAGAATGTGCCTGGCTACAGAAGCCATTTTAAATATCTGACCTTGTGATTTTTCATTTCACTGTCTGAAAAAAGTGTGAACATATTAATCTTTTCACTCTTGCTGAGGTTTTAGTCTCTATTCAAGCCCCTGTGTGCTTTCCTTGTTGAAGGAAACGTACTGTTTCGTGGAGTGAAAGGAGAAGACAGTGATCTATCACAGTAAGACAAAGCCATCTCTTTCTTCTAGCCTTGTGACCTAAGAAACTACTGCTCAATGCAACCATGGCAGTGCAACTCCCTCAGCTTCTCTACCTCTTCAATCAATCAGTGCCTCACTTTTTGTCTCACCCTCTCCTCAAAGTATCTTAAATTACCGTCTATGCAAGGGATTAACATGTGTATGGGTGCTCATATTGTCTTAATGTAAGATATGTTTTGCAATTTACGGACATAAAATATCTACAAATCAAATAGACACACTTGACAAACATTTTCCTTGAGCAACACTTGAAAACTATGTTCTGTAAGTTGGATATCAATGTGTGGAGATGTGTGTTTGCTATAAAACCCATTTAAATGCAATTATATACATTGGATATGCAGCTTAATATTAAGTGTCATTAAATACAACACCGCTAACACCTCAGTGCCCAACCTAAAGCTGCTCAGGGATTCAACCTTGCAATTTCCCTTTCAGGATATGGACTCTCCCCACTGTTTCCAACTCAGTTTCATTCTCCTTCCTCTACTGTTCGCTATACGTCTCTCAGCTGTGTTCGGTGTGTCCCGCTGCTGGAAAGTAATCCCACCATTACAAACAAAGGCAGTCCCTCATCTGCTCCCAAATTCACTCTGGCTGTTTGGCTATCATTTGCAGTGAAAGGGGCACGGGGAGGACAAACGTGTCCAGAGATATAGAGAATGCTAAATGTTGTTTATACCCAGACATGAAATTACCTGTCAGTTTGGGTTGAAAAGGGAGCCAAGTAATATTATTCTAATCACCTTGGCCGATGTCAAAGAACACCATTCTGCCTGTTTTCCTTACTGAGTTTCAGGCTGAGAAAACTCTGTCCCCCAGGAGAAGAGTCAAAAAATAGTTTAAGGGTTTGCACCATGACACCATTTAGGCTCTTTGTGTGTTAAGGCATATCAGTTTTACCGTTCTTAAAATAATGCATACTATATTTATGTCAGCTGGAAGCAAGTGACAGGTGAACTGGAGATGAACTCTACATAAAAAAAAGATCAGGTGGATATACCATCTACTTGTCTATGTGCTCAGGTGTGTTGCAGATATAGGGAAAGTCTTATTTTATTAAAATAAATAAAGCGAAAAGGGGGAATTTTGGAACCATGATGCAATATGAATATGATGAGCTAAATGGAGCACAGTCATTTTCGATGAGATAATGCACTGAATAAGGTGCTGGGAAAGCAACCAAATGGATGCCCCAAAATAGCAGAGCTAAAACAAACCACATAGCTTTCCTAAACCTGCAAATGCATATTCACATTGTTATTACGATGAGGAACTAGGTCAGACGTATTTTTCAGCTAAAAAAACTGAAACAGGTTTGGATAAGCCGTGTGCCAGACAGTAAAGCAGCCACTGACATTGTATTATAACGTTATACAACAAAATACTAATTTACATAATCTTACATTTTAGCAGAATTAACATAATGTAATGCAGAAAACTGTGATGTAAGGGAAGTAATAGGTAATAAGTAGTAACTTTGATGTATAGCAGGATAGAGCAGAATAGATAACATTACACTAGATCCCATAAGGCACCTGACATAACCAATGGTGAAAATCACCCAAGTACATTTGATCATATACTGCACATGAAATTTGAAGCACTTTACTTGAAAAATTCCATTTTATCCTATTTAACACTTCTGCTTCACCACATTTCTGTGGCAGCTTTAGTTCCTAGTTAGTTTGACATAAAGATTTTTCAGACATAATACACTGGCTTATAAAATTTGATGAATCGTTTATGCTTAAACTACCAACAGTATGTAAAGTCTTTAGCTACAACTTGGCAGCTACAAGAGTAAAGTGCTGCTAACATGTTAATGCATCATAATAAGAGTCCGATTATATACTCACTTACACTGACGCAACAAAGTAAATTCAAGCACCAAACTTAATATAATGCACTGTAATGCAAGCCCAATCAGTAGAACCCAAAGCAATATTAACAAATAAACCAATACTTCAGCCACACAGCATGGTAACACTTGATCAGCATTCATAACGTATGAGAAGAGCATCTGACTCACCAACACAGAGTGGGAGGGGGCTGTCCCATGCCCTCCTTTCCCCCCTCAGGCATGTGAGCACCTCTGGGCCTTTCAGAGTGTAGCCTGGGTCACAGCTATACGACACAGTGCTTCCTGCAAAATGCCCTTTGTCCTCCCTCTTGTAGCCAAACTGAGGAACACCTGGATCCTCACATTTCACCAGCTCGAAACCTAGAAGAGAGAGAGAGAGGGAAAGGCAAGGGAGGTACAAGCACAAATATTAGGAGGTAATGGAGAAGGTAGTATGATTGTTATGTAGCAAAGGCAACAAGGAAAGTTAGAAAAAGACATACAAGCATACATAAACCATCCTAAGATGTAAATATTAAATTTAAAGTAAGGTGGGTGTTTTTTGAGAGGGAGAGCTTTACTCACTAGTGAAGTGCAGTTCAAAGCCTTTACTGGTATTATCTGCATTGCTGATGAACTCCAACCACATGGAGCTGGAGGTGGAGTTCAGGGTTGTGTCTAGCAGCTCGCTGCCTGTAAACACCCCCAGCAGACGAGCCTTATTACTGCTGCCGTCAAAGACCTGAGAGGGAGCGAGAGAGAGAGAGTGGGAGGAAGCATCTGGATTAAGATGATCAGGTGTGCACACAGATATACTAACAAGGCAGCATACACACACGAGTGGGGCATATCTCCCCCTAAACCCTCACTTTGAGCATGTCATCCTCTTCCAGTCTGAAGTCTCGTGCTCGTAGCTGGATGCCTTTGCCAGGCTGCGTTTGGATAGAGTAGATGCACTCGTGGTTGTTGCCGTAGTAACCGGGGTAGTTGGGTGAGAGCAGCACCCCTTGCATGCCAGTCACGGATGAGCCGCATTCAGCTAGAGAAAAAGAGAGGGAGCAGGGAGAGACAGAGACAGAGAGAGAGAGAGAGAGAGAGAGATAGAAGAGGAGATAGGAAGGGAGATGGTGGTGGTGTTGGAGAGAGCAGAGGACATGTCAATCGCTATATGTTTGAAACTCAAGAGTGTATTTATTCATGCTGTCATGCATAGGGAGATGGGAGAGGTGATGGAGAGAGGAATATGGTCACTGACTATACCTGAATGGTGAGTGGCACATCATCATTATCACACTGCAATCTGAATACGATTAACAATAATTTCAGCTCTATTTGAAAATTGCCTTTTCTGAATCACATCAGTGAGAGTGAAAAAAAAAGGGCTGGGGGGGGGGGGGGGGGGTTCTATAGAAAAATACCTGAGAGAATTTAAATGAACCCAGATTTTGAGCTTTATGAATGCAGTGAGGTAAGATGAGGTAAGTGATGGGACTGTTTGGTATCAACTTTCTGAAATAAGGGTGAATATGATAGAAGTATGAAAATGAGGGTATGTGCTGTTCCTGTCGTCCTTCAAAGATCTGCACTCATCTGGAGGCCAAAACGAACAAGAGCTACAAGCTACAGAAAGCTAACCAGGAGCCAAAGAGGCAGCCAAGTGAATGTTCATAAATTTTTGTCAGGGAATTGCTTGACCCACTTCACACATGCGTAAACACTGAAAAACAAACATTTTCAAACCAATCAGATATTATTGGTGTGGGTAAAGAATATAAATATGACTTTGCTAAATGTGTATTTATTAAGCTGTAATTACTTGTTTTCAATACAGTATTAAAATCTTGATGTGTAGAAATTACTCTCTGAGTTTAAAAACATGAAAACTGTGCAGTTAGTAAAAGTGCTGCCATGAAGTAAGATGAAACACAAGTCGGTTAATCATCATCATGGTCTGTGCTTTACCAATCATTAGGACTATCAGTCTAAAATTAATATTCATACCAACACACAAATGTAGCTCTTAAGGTTTGGTGCATCATAGAATCAACACAATGACCTAAATCTTTGCAGTTTGACCCGTCATGTTTTCCAAGCACTAGCAACGAGCAGCATCAATAATTAACATATTTCAGCTCCTTAATGTCATCCTCATTAGAGCTGCTGCTCTATATAATTTGGACAAAGTCAAAAAGGCTGTTTCTGGGAAGCTATCCAATGAAGACACAAAACGTGGGTGGATGAAGAGATGATAATGAGGAGAATTGAAAGGGAAATGTCTCGTCTTCCAACGTGACCGACAGTTTTGTACATTTCTTAATGAGTGGGTGTATGTTAGAGGGCTGGTGTGGTGTGATGGCATTGTGAAGGGATTACAGGGGGAGTGACAAAAGCCAAAATAAAACATGTGACCACCTACCAACACACCTTGGCAGAGGGGAACTCCACACCCGCCTCCTGCCCCCTAAGCACACCACCCTCGCCGGACCCTCTAGTCGGTAACCTGGGAAACAGGAGAAGATGAGGGCGTCGCCCACGCCGTACTGCAGGCCCTTTCTGGTGCTGTAGGGTGGGATTCCAGGATCCTCACACGGCTCCAGATCATACTCTGCAAAAAGAGACAGAATATAAAGTAAAGGTGTGAATGTACGGTAAATAATGTAATAATGATATGTGGCTTTTTCTATTTTTTTTTTTTGTTTTTATTCTTTCCCAGACAATATCACACCATCAATGCAACTTTCTTTGATGTATAAATGTGTGAAAGTGTAAATTTAACATATATTAAGACATGCTTTGAAATGTTTCCAAAAATGATATGGAGGGTAAACCATGCTTAAGTAAGTTGAATCCCTTCTAAATCAATTTCACATCTAAAAATCACAAGACCAAATGTCAGTTATTAAAATTATTCAAGCATCATGTTCTTCAGAGAGGTCATTGTGAGTCATGAAATCGCAACAACATTTAATCTGTCATCCATTTAGCCGCTGCTTTCCATCCTTCCTGTAAAGCTAAATACTATTTGAGATGAGTAGTATTTGTTTTTTTAAACTGTCAGATATGTAATATTCTTTTCACCCCATCCAGGTGTTCATATCAAGAGGCACTGTGAGAGCAAAAGGAGGTGAAGTGATGCTCTCAGAAGGTAAAGGGCCATCTGTGCTCTATTCTAAAATTAATTAATTCTCTTGATGTTAACCATTTAATTTTTCATTCTCAAGTGCATGTGATTACACATTTCCAGAAGACATACTTGGATGACATGTGGTAGCCTCCTCCTAATCATGCATGGCTGTTTGTGTCAATAACCAATTGAAACAGGCTATTGTTATTAAAAGGTCATGGCAAGTCTCTGATCCCCACTCAGGGGCCTGAGCCGTACACTCTCAGTCTCTTCTAAATGATTAGCGTGTCTCTGCACTGTGACCAGCACTTTCAGCTGACCCTCTCTTCCTCCCCTCAGTGTTTTGAATTACTAAATCCATTCTCACCGGAGAAAGTGATGTTGAATCCCTCGTAGGAAACAGAGAAGTCGGAGAGAAAGCGGATCTGAGCCGTGTAATTTCCAAACAGGCCTGCGCTGAGAGGCGGAGGCAGTGTGGAGCCCGTCAGTCTCCACAGGGGCTGAGAGAAGCTGCCGTTCTCTGTCACCAACAAATGGTCGTGAGGGCTCTCCAGGTGGAAGGTGTGGAAGGTGAACTGGACACCTGAATAAGAGAGGAAGAATGATCCAGTATGTGTTTTTTTGTATACATTTTTTATGTTTGAACCTTTGGATAAGTACAAGTTTTTGTGGCAATTTACCATATTAATATATATGTATAAATAATAGATTTCTGCAATTTGGAATTTGCAGTAAAGGAAGGAAAAAAAGTAATTACACAACAAATCTTCTAATTCAGTCAGAGAAAAATGTTTTTCAGTTATAGGCTAGAGTCTTTGGATTCTTGTGAAACTATTGAATATACTATGTGAAAATATTCTCAGTTTCATAATGCATACAGCATCGATTCCCTGTCTTCCTCCCCTACAACTTATCAAACACATTACACTCGCACAGAGCGAGCATCTGCAAATAAGACTGTGTCAATTTGATGTGAGCGCACTACCAAAGGTGACATGACTGGAGAGTCTTCCTGTGGCGCTGTAGCCCTAGGCCAGCCTCTCAGCACTCCAGTCATCCAGAGACAGCTTGTTCGGCAAAATAAAAAGGCCACACGGTAGGGGGAAATGACATTGTAAGGGAAATTGAATTTGACTGCTGCATGTGTTGACACGGAATTTCTCTGCTAACCTTTGCCATGGGAGGTCTCGATTATCCACGTGCAGTTCAGGTTGTGTGGGTAAAAGTCTGGAAAACCAGGTGACAGGATGGTGCCAACGTTGCCCTGGATATAACCTCCGCACAAAGCTGACGGATGGAAACACGCAGGAGATGGATGAGGGAGAGAAATGAAAAAAGAGCAGAGAGGTGAAATCAGAGAGGGCAAAGATGACAGAAATAAAATTTTCAGAAAGAAATGATGAAACTCGTCCGTGCATTAACAATGTGGTAAAACGCATTTTACCAGAGATGCCCTTCAAAACAGCATAAAAAGGAGTCGTATCATCAATATCATTACAGAGTGGGCAGAAATCAATACTGTCCTTAAATATAAAAGCATTTACAGATGAGGAAAGGGGGAAACATCAAAGGGTAAGCTCACTGTCGTACATATAAAACATTTATGATGAAATGAGGAAGAAACTTCAAAAACTTCTAAAACAAGAGACGTAGAAAGAAAAACTATCATCTTATATGGATTTTATAATAAGTCAGAAATATATAGCAATTTAAATGTGATGCAATATGAAGCAAAGTGCTCAAAATGATTTCTCATGTTTCATCTGCAACAACATACAACAATGAATTCAGCTTTAATCCCATTTATGAATAGGAGGAAATCTGGCAGGCGACTATTCATTTCTAGGTCAATATTACATGGAACATACCATCGCAGCTAGGCAGGGGGCGGCTCCACTGAAAATTGGGTTCACATTCTAAAGGCTCCGTGTCGCTAAGTGTGTACCCTGCTTCACAGCTGAATGTCACCAAAGCGCCCACATAGAAGTCATTGCCATGTCGCTGTCCATTGACAGGTATACCAGGGTCCACGCAGTGATCCGACTGTAACTGCAAGGCTAGAGAGGGAGGGGACAAAGAAAAGAGGAAGAGAATAAACACACGATCAAAGACACACTGACACATAAACAGAAAATCCACCTGCTTGCAGTGTAATTAAGCTTTTATCCTGTTCTCAATAGGTCAAGTGCAAGTCAATGAATTTTAAAAAGGTAGTTTGCATTCTCAAGGCAGTTTTGATAAATTATTTACACAAACATCCTTTATCAGGCTAACAGGAATGAACCAATGAGAAGTTCCAGAGCTCTTTCCCACTCCACCTAGCATTGAGTAGCACTCACTAGTGAATTACTAACCGTAGCCAACCGTAAGTGCAAATTGTTACCGGTTTGGGCAGCACAGGTAGAAATGAGGGGAGGATTATTTTAAGGATTGAATTACAGGATATGTGTGTGTGCATGAGGCAGCGTATATGGAATTTTGAGCACGGCGATGTGTGTCAAGGCAGGGATATCTGACAGAATAATCTTATCCCATTTACTTTCTAATTATAGGTGTTCTAATAAGAATGGCTTCATGGTGAAATCGAGAGCCTGCGGACACTGTATTTACAGCCATGACTCAATAGCTTTTACAAGCAAATTGAACGAGGCTTATGGCTGCTGTGTCTCTGATTTGGTCTGTATGTGATGGATTCATTTCTATTAGGGCCTGTGAAACATGGGTGCATGAGCCCCTGTTTTATAGTATATCTATCCTGTATCTTTGAGTACAGGTTTGACTTTGTGCTCAACTTCACAGGACTCTAAATTCTTACTTTCATAGCGAATACGGAAGCCGATGTCAGAGTGGCTCTTGTCAGTGGAGAAGAGGAGGTACAGGAAGTTGGAAGTGCTGATGAGGAACTGGGGAACCTGGGTGCCCTGGTAACTGCCAATCAGAGGTGAAGACGGGAATCGTCCATCCCGCACCTCAAGGACGTCATAGTTGACCTCCGTGCGGAACCTGAGAACAGGAAACAAGGTTTTTTTTCACTGTGATTAAAGCAGCATGTCAGCTGAAATGGTAAGGATGAGTAGGCGGGTTATGTATTATTACCTGTGGAATGCAGTGTGGCCCTGTGTCAATATTTACATTGTGAATATTTCAAAATAAATTAGTGTTTTTAGTAAATTACAACAAACAGGGTGGATTCAGTGTGGGTCATTCTTGCCCCTGGGTACTGAAGTGAGTTTATCTGCTTTTGGGCAAATGGGCAACGGCAAATGAAATTTGGGAAAAAATCTACAAGTCAACCAATTATAAAACCAACTGAAAACTGGAGAGATAAAAAAAGATCCATATATTCTTGACATCTGGGCTCAATTAAAATCCTACAACAGAGATTGATGCTTGAATGAACCTTATTCAGCTGAGCTAACACTCATTTAAACAAGATTTTGGCAAAAGTAAAAATGTGTCTGACTTCAAATAAAGTCAGCTCAGAATTTTTTTATTTTTTATTTATCTATCTACGAGTTTCTTAAAAAGACCACTGGTAAAGTTCACATTATCAAGTTCTTGCTCAGTGTAATTCTGAAATAAAAAAGCAACTTTTTATCTTTTCACCAACATCCTGAAACCAGGACGGTTAAATTAATTTTCAAATTTGTATGAGTTCTGACAAAATCCTGAGACATTTGGCATGCTTTGGTGAGTGTGTCTGTGCAGAGTGTGTGCGTGTGCGTGCATACTCATTGTTGTGTGTTTCCGTCTTTGTTGCCAGAGCCACTTCATCTTCAAAGCCATGAATAAATTGCTTAGTTTCAGAACCATGTCATCTAAATGAAGCGGTCTGTGATATTTTATTGATGTTACATAAAAATTAAAGAGAAACAAACATGTTGTATTCATTTTGCATGGTGTTCGTTTTGCATGGCATGTGATCGTGGCAGGGACGAGGATGAGATGGGCTCGCAAGGATAAGCCTTAGTGAAACGCTAATGTGGCGTTTGATCCTGCGACTGTATGTCTCTCTCTTTCTCTCTCTCAAACATCAGGACAAATTACCTCTTCTCCCATCTCTCCGGTTCCCCTTGACAGACCATCTCCATTTACATGCGCATGTACATTGACATACTTGCAGCTCTTGGCTGGGTTTCTCTGTGTGTGTGTGTGTGTGTGTGTGTGTGTGTGTGTGTGTTGTGTGTGTGTGTGTGTGTGTGTTTAAACTGTAAGGATATCTTCAGATCTTCAGGGAGCGGAGTATCAAATGAAAGGATGAAATACTTATGGGTATGTGCTAAATAAAACATAGTGTTATCCTAGTAGGGGCTGTATGTTGACGTGCATTAGATCTACTGCATTACCCCCAGTAAAGGAAAGACAGATGACAAAGTATTAAAGGAAGTGATAGAAAGCAGAGAGATAAATGAGCGCACATGTTGAAATTGTGAGGAGGTAAAAAGCAGGAAAAATTCAAACTTATTCTGAGAAAAACAAAAGGTAGATATCTGGGTGACTCACTTGTCGAAGATGATTTTGATGGGGTAGCCTGGAGGAGCCTCAATGATCCATTCACAGTTAAGGGCCTCCTTATAGAGTTCTGGCCAGCCAGGGGAGAGGATGATCCCACTGGGAGCCTTCAGATCTCCTCCACATGGAGCTAACGGAGAGAGAAGAGGTGAAGACAGAGAGTTAAAAAAAACAGCTGATGTATGACAATGTCCATAGATGATCCCATGCATCAACTGGGGCTCATCCTATTTCTTTTACTGCCAGGGTCTATCTAATGTAAATTGGTGACAGCTCACTTCAAGGTTAACTGTACCTCCTAAGAACATGCCTGTAGTTGTACATGTGTGTGAGTGTGCATGAGCACAAACACATGCATTACGTTCCTCCCCTGATGCTGTTGTCTATAAATCTGTCATCAAACCACTCCTACAGAGGGGCGCTACTGTCGTTCCCATCAAACGGAGAAAATGGTACATCTCTGATCGCTACCATAAAAGACACTTGAGCACATCGACCTCCTCTCCCCTGCCCCTCATCTCTGTTACTGCTCACTTTGCCATGCATCTCTTTAACTGCCTATCCTTAACCAGAACACACAGGCACAGTGGAGGAGCTTAGTTACAGTGCCAGCTCCTCGCTCCCTTTGAAGTGGAATGATTTAATCAGCCAACTCAGCATACTGAAGGACATCTATAAAACGCATTACACTACAAACGCAGGGGTATGATAGATGGTCTCAGAGGAATACAAAGCTGCTGTGGCACACGGGGGATGTGACATGTTTTAATAATGGTTTCTCCTTTGCGTATCATGAATGGTGAACCTGATTAGGCTCCTTAGACTCCTGGCCATGTCTGCACTAAATGTGCTATGCTGCTGGTGTCCTATTAAACTTAGCTGGTTAACACCTTTAACTTTATCTTAGCTTTGCCAGCTATATTAGCCTTTTATAGTTTGCTGGAAATAGTTTATTGACTACTGAGTCAGAGAGGGGAAATGGATGGTTCAGCAATCTGTATGTAAGCACAGCATGTCTGCTGCATCAGATACTTCAAAGAACAAAGCTTCTATTTCATCACTAGCCTCAATTCAGATCTCAGTGATCCTTGACATAATATCTTAGAGCACTATTAATTAATCATATCTGCATCACTTGTAAAAGAAATGGCATTAATACACTTTTAAGAGAATCAGCATTTTCAGACTGATTTCAACAACCAATCCACGATTTGGGCTGTTTACAATCTTCAGATGCAGAGATGCTGCATCATTAGTTAGAGTGAACATTAAAACAAATACACTGCCATTTCATCAGTCTGTTGCATATAAGCTATAACACAGTGGGCATCCAGCTGATGAGGTGATAGATCACAGAATAAATGCTTTCAAAAGAAATGATACGCACATGGTCCTCTTAATGAATTAGCCCCTCTACATGTTTATCCTGCTGGTATCTGGATTTTTTTTTTGAGCCATACAGCTGCAGTTGTGTGTACATATTAAAACAGTTTGTTGATCTTTGGAGTGAAAAGAAGCAAATGCAACCGCTGCAGCAAACAGAAAATTAGCCTTTCTTCACACTGCACAGTGGAACGGTGCACCACCACACCTATGTCAGCTGAACCTTCCTGCAGCTGCTTTGCAGTCATATGAGGATTTTGCTTTGTATTTCTCTCCAGCAGACTTGCAGTTCTATCTGAAAGTTTTCCAGATCTTGTCTCCACTTCCACAGTTCCCCTTGACTGCCATTTCTTAATGACATTTCGGACAGTGGAATTTTCAAGCTGGAAGTGATTTGATATCTTTTTATAGCCTCCCCTGCTCTGTCAGATCTTCTTGCACATGCCACCATTACTTTAAATTTTTTTTCTTCTGTTTTTGAGTTCATGAAATAAAAAGAAGCAGAGCATTAACATTTAAAGGAGAAGCTCATTTAATGTAATGTTTAACTTAGAAAGTCAACAAAATATGTAATTTATGTGTGTGCAAACCTTTGGATACAACTGTAACTATGCCAACTCCAGCATAAATACTGAATCAATATATAATATAAAAAGATAAAAAAGACCCACTCAGCTAATAACCAATATTAAAAACTCAGTAAATCTAAGGATGTTACTTTTCATGCACTAATATGTGTCCCCAGCACGAGGCTTCATCTCATGCCACCTAATGAAAAGAAAAACACTGTTGGAGTGTGTAGCCAAAATGTCTTGGTTGTCACCAAAGGTAACCCCTCCCTCACCTACCTTCACAACGGGGAACAGCGTTGTCCCACACCACGTTGCCATCCTTGAGAATGCAGGAGATGGTTTGAGAGCCATGGGTCTTAACGAAGCCCTCTTCACACAGGAATGAGATGGAGCTGCCCAGCTGAAGGCTCTCACCAAATCGCTTCCCATTAACAGGAACACCTGGGTCTGGGCACTCGTTGTGGCGAAATGCTATGGGAAATTTAGATAGAAAATGGGCTTAGCATGAAGGAGACAGAGATAGGGATGAACAAAAAAAAAAAAAAAAAATGCTTTTCTAATTCCTAAAAACTGATTAAATGTTTTGAAAAAAATTAAAAACAAAGTGTCACTTGCATGAAAACATACAAAAAAAAAAGAACAGATCACATGTAATTCTGCTGGTATTAATCCTAATCACATATTACATACTCGCTGCGAAAATGCTAATTTCCATGGAGATTCTAAAATAATTACCCAAGTTTCTTGACAAAACTTTTTCCCTCTACTGTCAGCATTTAGCATTGCCAGCATTTAACAAGAAGAAATTAGTTTCACTTAGTGAGTCACATTGATTCACCCTGCTGCAGTAATTCTCGCGGGCGGGAAACCACACCGTATGCAAGATCATCAGTGCCAGATGACGCCGCTGAGCGATACGCGGAGCGAACGAAGGAAAATTGTTTTTCATACATCCCCAAAAACTTTATCTATCAGACTTCTCAATGAGTAGGCACCGGTTAGAAAGGCCACGCAGTCACACAAGAAGAGGCATAACCCTGGAAACAAAGCATGTAAACAAATACATCACCTTTGCCACTATCTCTCTCACTTACTCTCTCGCTCTCACTCTTGTACACACACATGCTGGGGAGGTGACACGTGTAGGTGTTGATGAATCCCTCTTCTTTATCCATTGGACCCAAACAGAGTGCCAGCCACACCTCATCCATCACAATCATCTTATTTATTAACGTGCCAAAAATCTCCTCAATACAGTTTGGCATGTCCTTAATTAACATGAATGATGGAAGTTGTCCGCTCGGCCCCACAACCCCCTAAAAAACAGTCCTGCAGTTAGGTGACACTGTTCTCGGGAGCTAACCGTCATCTCCAATTAACTGCTCTTGACATTCATTCACCGTGCTGCATCACTTATTTATTTATTCATCTAACTTGCTAATTAATGCATTAGCCACCATGTGTTGTCCACATTGTGGCTTTGCAGAGGCACCTGGGCTGAGCTGATGGCATGGGTGCAAATGAGCTAGAGCCAGTGCCCAAAAGCATTCTAGGTAGGCTGGTGGAAGGAGATGATTTTAGGGGGGGGTACAGACTACAGAGCACATTGTAATTAGAAATACCAGCCACTGTAGAGTAGTGGATTAAATGAACATACACATTATAAATAGGAAGATTTTACTAAAAAAATGAAAAATTTGCTCTAATAATTCTAAAATCAAGTTACTCCCCGCTGCTACAATAAGAACCACCAAACTGCTTCAGTATTAAAAGTAAAGACAGTTTGTATAAACAGTTTGAATGAACATTTTGCCCAGAGTAGAGCCTCATGCTAAATCCTTTAGAAGCAGGCAGGTTTGGATCAGACTGAGATGATCAGATTTCACGTTTTACTTCTCTTTATATCATGATTTAAGGGCTACACACGTTAGTAAAATGTCCTTCATTTCTGTTGAGTTTTTGTTGATTGGTTGGAAGATTCTGAAAACTTGAGCTGTGTTTTAGGGAGAGAGCCTATTTTAATGGAGGATTTTATTTGCAGTTTTGTTAAGTTCTTGTCTGACAAACTGCATTTCTACCTAACTAACTAATTACTACTAACACTATGTTCTCCAGTAGTTAATACCAGTGTCTTTTAGTATAATACTGTTGTTGACTAAGGCTGAGAAGTATAAACTAGAAGATATGAAAATAACAAACTGTAAAAGTAAAAAAATAATGTTATTGCCTGTGTGAAAGTGAGTAATCCTAATTCTAAGTCTGAAACAAACCTCCTAACGGCACCTTAACTATAAAAAGCATTGTGGCTTCATAAGTTTAGGGTTAGACACTTTGCATGGAGATATTTATTTTGGGATGTGGAAAAATGCAAAAATCAGGCTCATTACACAATAGTGCACATGCAATGAATGCAATAACACTGCTGCCAACCCCTCATGGTACAGTATATCCATGAAATGGGCTTACCAGCACGCAGCCAACATGTACTGCGTTAAAACCCATCTGGAATTTCCTCAGAAGTCAGCAGCTACCCAGAATAGAATATAATGAGCACTGCCGCGATGTATCTGTCAGGTAAGGGAGGATGCTGCATCTTTGTTTGGGTTTTATTTAAATGTCAAGTCTCTATTTAGACAATAAAGACAGGGTTTTTGTCATTTCTCTATGCGACTGTGCATGTGAGTGTATAAGGAATGTGTTGCTGATGGGTGAAAGGGTTTATGAAGTCTGTGGGAGACAGGCAAATAGATGTGACAGATGAATCATGACGCCCATTGCATTCATACAAACACACACACACACACACACACATACTGTACACATGCACAAACAATTCAGAATACAAAACATCCATTCAGTGCAGGATTTTCTGGTAAGCTTTAAAGACTTCCCTTTATCTCTGATGTAGAATTCAATACTTACTTGTAAAGGTGATGTTAAAGCCTCTGTCTGTGTAGGTGTGGTCAGTCAGGAACTCTAGACGTGCTACATGGGCACTAGTGGTTATGGGAGGAGGCAGGACATCACCAGAGAAGGTACCCAGGATGGGAGACTCAGCCTAACAAAGACAGATACATTTAATAAAGGTATCATGAACTAAAATGGGAGAAAAGTCCGAGAGTAAACAGCTCCTGTTGATAAAATGACTAACAAGTGCAATAAAGATCAGAGCAAGGTTGTTTAGATCGTACACATAATCATTCAGGCTGCTTTTCCCACAGACAAGCACAGTTACTCATATACAGGTCAACAGACGAAGTCGCTATTCAAAGCAACTTATAATTCATCACTACCTTTCCCCCGTCTTTGATCGAGAGGAAGTCAAACTGTTTCTCCATGCTGAGATCATTGAAGGCCAGATTGATTCGGCTCTCAGGGTTGGTTATGATCAGCCACACGCAGTGCATATTGTTTCCATACTCCTGGGGGTAGTTGGGAGACAGCAGCACCCCAGATGGAGTGGTAAAGTTGAAGAAACAGGAAACTATAGGAGTGATGAAGACATAGAGAGACAGAGAGAAAAGGGAGAGAGAAAGAAATGAAACAAAGTAACAATAAAAAGAAGCATTGTTTAGGAGTCAGAAAACATGGTACGAATTCCATTTACTTTTTCTGACTACAAGACAATATGATTTGGTTCATTTTATTGAATCTGTCAAAATCCACCTCACATCCCACATATACTGAAGGAATCCGTCTTTTCTAATGTATAACAACAAAAATCATTGTTTCCCATCAATGTCTAGTTAAAAAAAAAAAAAAATTAAAAAAAAAAAAAAAAAATTAAAATGAGTTGGCATGGTCTCAATCTCCCTCCCTGACTACTGGCAAGGCTGTCCCTTCACCCCAGTTGTTCCAATGGATGTGCTTATAGGGCAACAGCACAATACCTTGATGCTACTGGGCAGATGTAGCCTTCCTTGTAAAGGCAGCCCACAATTTCTGCTTTGTTCACTGTGCTGCAGCGAGGCTAAACAGGCATGTGCTTGGGTAAGGAGCCATATGAAAATGGCAGACCACGCTTGGGCTGTCATTGCTATTTGATCTCGATTCTGACACAAAACAGCGGTTCCGGAGATGTTTCCAAATTTCTCAACCGTCCACCATAATTGATTTTCTAATAATAATATTAATTTTGAGGTGAGAAGTAAGCCATGCAAAGAAAGACTTATGCTGCACATTATATCTACGCTGCCTTGTTTAAATGGGTTTTGACAAGGTTTAAGAATTTTATGTCATCATCAGGACCACTCTCCTTACTTTGCTAATTGCACTAGCTTCCCTTTGCTGTGATGTTTTGATTGTCAGGGGATGTTTCCTCAAAAACATTGATGTAGGCTGGTCAGGGGCTGTGCTCATTTGTGAATGGGAGAGGTTTTTAAATATCTGCCTAGTGGGCATGTAATAATAATACTCTACATTGTTTGTGTAGAGGACAAGACATCAATACCATAACTAATCATAGGTCAGTTCAAAGTTGATGAGGAAACTGCTGAATTAGTGGCACAATCACCATTTTCACTTGAATAAATAAATATCTCTAATACCTTATACACACAAACAATTAGACAATGAACTGTACATTAAGGAAAGCACATCATCTTATTAACATTATCACCTTCAATGACAAAGACAAGCTTGCCGCATTGTGTCTACATGACTAAAACAGTTTGTTAAATGTTAACTAAATAAACACTGTTTCCCTTTATTATGTAGCCAAATTGACTCTAGTGCCAGCAACCTCTCTGTCAGTCAGCTCAGTGATGTTTATCTAGTTACTGCAGCTTTTTGTCCACCCTATTATGTTATCAATAATACAACAGCAGGCATTATCTGCATGGTCAGCTCTCTTTCCCTTTTCCCCCTCATCCTCTAACTCTCTCACTCTCTGTGTTTGTCTTTCATGGCGTTAATTAGCTAATAAGCCCTCCTATTGTTTCACAATCCACAGCCTCTGCTCGGCAAACTGTAGGGATAATCTGACCATTTATTATGCAGCTCTCCCTGCGCTCATCTGCACAAACGTACACATTTATGCACCCACGTCAGTAGTGTTGTACACATGCACACGTGTGCGCGTGGTGTATGTAGAGCCTAAGCAGCTTAAGGCATCCAAGAACGTACAAACACAGCTGGGTTTCTTAGCCGACCACTGGTTGTTCTTCTGACAGGTGATGTTCTTCTTCCCGACCAGCTCAAAGGCAGGGAGACACTCAAAGTACAGCCTGTCTCCATGACGGAAACCTGTCCCCTCCCGCTTGCCATAAGCTGGGACTCCTGGATCTCCACAACTGCCTTGGTCAATTTCTGTGCAGGTAAAGACAAACATATAACACAGAAAATTCACTATGCAAAACTGGCATTGATAATAAGCAATTATTTCTACAAGCAGAGAAACATTAGTGTAGGTTATACAAATAAAGACCTATTTTTATTACCTGGTATCATAGCAGAGATATAAATTTAAAGGTCACAATTTCATTAGCACAATCCACATCACTCTCTCCTCTCTTTAACCTGCATATTAAATCAAATAAAAAAATAATATTGTTTAGCACCATGGGCACCCATAGCACATGAGATTGTCTCTAGTTTTCTTAAAAAGATAGATAGAGAGAGAGAGAGACATCTCTACTCAAGGTTATGGACTGACTGTAGCCTCCAGCAGATATTGACAGGATGCAACTGCAGAGATTATAAGTCATATGGAGATACAGGATCTCACATTAAATCAAAACAAACCAGATGGTGCCATTTGTCATTAATTCCAGTTTCAGGCAAGTGTAAGTTCAGCTGGTTAATACAAAGTCTCTGAGTAGTACTGATTTTTGTTTGACCCTATAATGTGATTGGACAAACATCCTAGGACCCCCCCCCCCCCCATGTATTGCTTTATTTATTTATACATTTATTTTTACATTTGCATATTTCATTTATTTCTTTTACTGACTGAGGAGAAACTGCAAGAATTGTGCATTCATGTGCAATCATACACAAGAAAAAAAAATTACCTCCCTAATCATTCAAATACAGTGCCCCCCCCCCCCGATGAGAATAGCAAAATTTATTTTTTACTTGTAGGACACTGAAGGGCACATTAATTGAAGAATAGGATGTGCTCTAGATTATCTGTGCCAAGCATGAAGAGGCACACTGACATTTTGGGATTATTGTTTCCTTCAATATTCATTTAATATCTGTATGTTCAGTAAAGTGTCAGGTCCAAGATTTGTTTAACTTTGCTACTGTAAAGTCATGAACTATGTGGAAAGAGACAACAAACAACACAAAAATGGGCTCAATTTATTGTATCTTGATAGCCTTTTAAGGATATTAAAACACTGATATTTGTGAAGAAATAGCTCCAGTGTCTGTTAGAAATAGTTCAAGTGTTTGTTCTCACAGCTCAGTCTTGGGATGGCTGTCAACACTTGTTCATTTTTTTTAATGTTTTTATTTTCAGTTCCTGACACAATTTGTAGTCACTTTCACTGATTAAAAACTATAACTGCCAGCTCAGCTGACATATGTCAGGATGGTGGTACAACAATTAACTCTGGTTTACAAGTAAGATTTCAATTCAACTGATTTGAATTAGGGCACCACCGGTATGAAAAAATACTTGAATTATAGAGAGAAAAAGTATTCTACTATCGTGCTTGTTTAGCATTACAGCTTGTGTTTTGAACAGATGTGAGGGTTGCATGATATGGAAAGTCAGGAGGTGTGTGCAACTGTCCAGCTCTGTAACACCTCTTGCATAAAAGGCAGTCCGAGAGTGCTCGCTATTATGTGTACATGTCCTTGACAGTGAACCAGGTTGGTTAATGTATCTGCAGCTGTTGAGTGTCACGGAGCTATTTCAGTTGCTCCTCGTTTGGTTGAAATTTTGCATCGAAGACATTCTTCCTGTCTGGAGCTGTAGCTAAGACTTAATGCACCTAACTGAATGGACATTAGCAATAAATGACTCAGTGAAGAGTTCATTGTGGGCTGACAGGACAAGCTTCTATACTTCATGACATTAAAAGTAAGGTGATTTTCCTATTGTCATGCATTTAATTTTACCATCATTTTCTTTGCCACTAAGTAACCTTTACTGTCTCTTTATCTTCCCCCAAAAAATGTGACTCACTAATCTTGCAAACGTCTCTCTTATCTGTCTCTCCCTACCTCGCCCCTCCCTCCCTCTCTCTCCCCCTGAAAATGTATCCCTCCCTTTTTCTGTGTGACTAACGTTCTCACTTGCGTTGGAAGCTGACGTGAGCACTTTCAGGCACACAAACACACACACACACACACACACACACCTCCATGACCACACTTTTCCCTTAAAACCACACACGCCAATTTCATTATGGCAAGATTCATGCACAACTCTTTCTTTCACTCACTCTTTTTTTTCTACTTTTGCGAGGATGCAGATTGCAGATGGGAATGCTGAGGCATCCTATCGAGGCATCCGGATGGGAGGAAACACAGAGAGCGAATAAGATCATCCATCCAGGAAATGATGGCAGGGCCTAATACGATTTTAAATCGCACCAGGGGTGATGCTGGGTATAAATCCATAGTCAGCCCTAATGATGATCATCATTTAGAACACATATTTAGAGCTCACTGCTGGTTGGATGTATGGCTATCCTGAGGCAGCCTCATTCACAAGACAACACATTGATCTTACGTGGAAGTCACCTTTAAAAGGGGGAATGCTGAAAGTGAGTTTTAAGGTGAGCCTGAGAGAACTGAGGGGGAAAGGAATGAAGGGAATGTATAAGATCCAAAAGAACCTGCATCTAGAAGGACAAACCAGCTATAAGACAAACACAAAAATACATGCATATGCTAATGGATAAAAGCACACACACACAGTCATACAATCACTTGTTTGTCACTGTAACAGAATCACTAAAGAACCCAAAGTCCCTACAGTGCATTTCTCAAATAAGGCCTCTCTGCCTCCTGGGTCCTCACAATTAGACCTTTAGGGAGAGTGGATGCAGTAAATGAAAGAGCCCTTTGAAGTGTGTGTTTACATTAGTTTGTACATGTGTTTCATGGGCCGTGCTCATCTGTAGTTGTGCATATGTTTGTGACTGTATCTGTGTCTCTGTGTGTGTGTTGGGTATAAGATGATCTTGTACTCAACATTCGCAGAGGCAGGGATGAATGAAACAGCATTTGATTCTCATGAATAAGGGAAATGACATAATCACATATTTGTTGTCTCTATCTGCTTGACATTCCACAGTAATCCAAGCATTGTAATGGGACTCAAACTCACATTACTGTGAACAACTAAACTGCAATCTCCCGAGGCCCCGGATGACATAACTGACTTTAACAGTCAAGTTTATTTGTATGAGCCAATATCGCATACGATGTGTCAATTGGTTTCACATCTGCAGTCTGAACAGACTCTAAACCCCACACTCATACTGAATTTTTTTTTTAGAAAGGACATGACCTCTCTGTCCTCAGTGTTATTCCCAGTCCTGTTGATGCATACCGTACTACAGTAGTTGGGTTTAGACCTACAGATGTGCATAACACCAATTTTGTTTGCATGATGAAAATCTCAGCTGAGCGACTGAGGCCGCTCCAGTGTGAAACCCACGTTCTAATGCATGGGTAAAGTGGGAGTGTGTGTACTGGCATGACTGTGTTTGCAATTACACTTGATGATCAGGCTTAAAATACAAGTAATTGAGAATGCAAATTAGATTTTGGGTGCTCCAATCTGGGAGGTGAAGTGGTTCAAAGCGTTTCTTCCCCTTCATTAAGTAGAACTCATTGTTTTAATTACACATTGGTTCAGCACGCTGCTCCACTTTCTCTGTTATTTTTACTGATGAAAAATAAGCATCTGTGGGCAAGGGAGAAGACTCGCTGTGCTTCTGAGAGGCAAGCTCACAAACATACACACAGACAATAGAGCACATGCACACAGATTCATAAACTCACACTCACTTTCATTTCCGTCTCTCCTTGCCTTCGCACATGCATGCAGGCACATACACGTACACGTTAACTCACATTTGTTAAAGCTCACACGTGTGCAACCACACAAACAGACACAGATTTGGTTCAGGAGATAGGACAAATGCATCAGTTATCTGAGGTAGGCTGCATTGATAGTGCTGACTGTGTTTGACCACTTTATTTTACCAAAAGTAAGTGACTTTATTGTCCAGCCAAACTAAAAGTTGCCATGGAACTGGCAATCTGGGGCTTCATTCACTGATAATCCTTCCTCACTCACCTGCAGCGCTCCATTGTGTTTTTTTTTTTCAAAGAGATATCACTTGCGTCTATATTTCCTTTAAAGGCTTTGTAATCTCACTCTATTTGTGCTACATGCCATGTGGCACGTGCAGGGTCTTAATCACCTTGCATATTTTTTAAGACACTTTTAAAGTTTAATGACAAAAGTCTTACATGAGCCAGATGCAGCATTTTTAATCCCTATGTTTTTGAAACTAAACTGAGGATGATGAATGCAGGGAAAGGAAACAAGCCCATGATGTCAGCTTTGACCAGTGAGTAATAATGCAGAAGGGTGAATGACCAAAAAAGTCATTTCATTCTATTTGAAGTTGTCAAAGAAAGATGCTAGGTTAGAATCTTAAGCCACCTGGACCATATTATTATTTTCTAATTGATCCTTTCTGCGAAAATTTGAAACGATAAAGTGCCCGACGATCATCTGAGAGATCCCGAAAAAGTAATTTCACAAGGGCATGACATTACGCAACTTAACCTCTTTTGATGCAACTTGAATGTCAGATGAGTTGGGTGCCTCAAACAATTCAAACAACCCTTTTAAAAATGCAGTAATAAAAACCCAGTGCATCTCACTGAGTGACAACCGGAATGTTTGAAGCATCCTTACCTTCATAGGAAACCTTGAAGCCAAGGGAGCCACTGGTGTCGTCTGTTTTGAAATTGAGCCACATCTGGTGACTGGTGCTGACCACGAGGTCTGGAGTTGTGGTACCAGACAGGCTACAAAAGAGACAAGAGGACAACGTTCTTAGAAGGAAATCCCTTTAATGTTGGACGTGAATATACTGTCTGTAAGAATAACTGCAAGGTGTGTCAATTGTGAAACCGGGATCAGTTGTTTATTACAGTAATTATCACAATTAAAAGCTGTGTTTGCACTTGTTGCCGTTATCTACAGTAGGTGTCACCTTATTAGCCAAAGGCCCTGTTTCTACTGCATCAGGAAAGAAAATTGTATCTGCAAGCAGCAAAAACAAAACATGATGTTACAGCGGCTTCAGAAAGTATTCCCCTTTACTTTTTCCAGTTTATTGTGTTGCAGATTTGTTAATGGTCAATCTACGATCAATGACGCAAATTTGTGACAAAGTGAAAACATATTTCAAGAAATTTGTTCAAAATGTTAAAATATCAAAAACTGAAATCTCTCAAGTATTCAGACCCTTTGCTGTTATCCTCCAAATTGTGGTCAGGTACATCTTGTGTGCTTTAATTATCCTTAAGATGTGTCTACATCTTGACTGGACTCCACTTGAATTGATTGACTCGCACTGTATGTTGGGACAAATACCAAGCCATGAAGTACAAGGAACTCTCTGTAGACCTTCATGAAGAAACTGTGGCAAGGCACAGGTCAGGACAAGAGTAAAAATACTTTTCAAATGCTTTGAGTGTTCCCAGGAGTACAGTGGCCTCAATAATTATGAAATGGAATAAGTTTGGAACCACCATGACGCTTTCTAGAGTTGGCCGTCCAGCCAAAATGAGTAACTGGGCAAGAAGGAGAAACCAATGATCACACTAACAGAGCTTCATAAATCCTCTGCCGAGATGGGAGAACCTGCCAGAAGGACGAGCATCACTCCATCGATTAGGCCTTTATGGTAGAGTGGCTAGACGGAAGCCACTTGGAGTAAAAGGCATATAGCAGCCTGCTCGGAGTTTATCAAGCAAGCATTAAAGAGCTCTGAGAGGATGAGAAAAAATCTCTGATCTGATGAGACAAAAATTGAACTCTTTGGGCAGAACTCCAAACTGTATGCCTGGCAGACACCAGGCACTGCTCATCACCTGGCTAGTACCATTCCTATGATGAAGCTTGGTGGTGCTAGCATCAAGCTGTGGGGGTCTTCTCAGTGGCAGGGGGGGTGGTCAGGACTGAGGGAAGGATGAGTGCAGCCAAATACAGAGAGGTCCTTGAAGTAAATCTGCTCCAGAGTGCAGGCAACCAGAGACTGGGGCGACGGTTGATTTTTTAGCACGAAAGTAACACCCTATACATACAGTGAAGAAAACACTGGAAAAAAGTCTCTGGCTGTCTTTGAGTGTCCCAGCCAGAGCCCAGACTTAAACCCCACGAACATCTGTGGAGAGGCTTGAAGATGGCAGCTCACAGACACAACCCACTCAATCTGAAGGAGCTTGAGAAGATCTGCCAGGAAGAATGGGCAATTTCATTCATTTACAATTAAATCACAACCAAATAAAGTGCAAAAAGTGATGGGGTCTGAATACTTTCTCAAGCTACTGTATATATTAAAACTATCTGACTTTTCTCATTAAAGAGAAGTACTCTTAAAACTGTAGTCAATTCCAACCTTAGACGCCTTTTTTAAATCTAACCCTTTAATTCAAAACAGTTGGGGCCAAGAAAGTGGGAAATGAAGGCTAGATCAGTCAATGCCACAGACGTAATTTAATCCTATTTGAATAGTAATTCCACCCAACTCTAATTAGGATGTGTAGCTGCAGAGTAAGTGATTAAGGGTTCTAATATTAGTGACAGCACATGGAGAATGGTGGGAGTAGCAAGGAAGTAGTATCTGGATAAGTTGTCAATTTGGTGAGTTTCTGTAAACTTTTCTCTGTATATGTGGGAGGAAAAATGAAATAAGTAGTGTGTTCATGGTGTGCACCACGGTGCAGTATTCATGTTGAAGCTTATGGGAATTTACACTTTGCATTGCACTTTGCAATGCTTGTAGCATTTGCACTCCTTCACCAAATTTAGTTTAGTTTATAACCTTGTTTTCTTTTGCCTGATTGACCAATAAAATTATATGCAGTTAAATAACATCAAACATTTTTCTTCCAGCTGTTTTTCCTACGACTTTCATAAAGGTCTGTGGTATGAACTATTGTCATCAACATCCAGCCTAACAACTTTGGATAGTGTGTTATAATTTCCCTGCAAGTTAAATGCTGCCTACAGCATTATTCTTGATGGGGGCCTGTTTCAAGTATTCTATCTGCCCATGACAATTATGCTCTTCCCACATGACGACATCATTTCCCTGATGGGGAAAAAACGTTTGTGGCATATTCACACCAAACTGTTCTTTTCCATTAACAGACTGTCAGTGAGCAGTGTCTTTCAAGTGAAGGAAAAGAGGGGATTTGATTGGTCGTGACTCATTGCCGATTAACCACCACATTTATGACTGTGCTGCTGTAGGGTTATGTGCCTCTGACCTTAAAGTTACAAAAGAAATAATTCCCTACACCCTGCACACGCTTGCCTGCACCACTGATTCAGGAAAATATAGTCCTGAGTTAAACTGTGCTGATAGCAGCAGTATATTCTCTGGCCCTAAATTGTTCTAGTTTGTTCGTGTGCAAGAGCGCATCCAATCTCAATGACAGAGTTGCTCACTCTGCTTTCATATCATAAAGAAGTCCATAAAGGGAGATGAAGTCCTTAATTGAATAGATTAGTTCATTTTCAGTGTTTGTGTGTTGTGAAATTATGTGCAAGTGCACAAAAATATTCAAGTGAGGAAGATCTTCCCTCATCAACAAACTCCTCCTCCACAAACCTTTCCCTTATTTTATCTGCAACCTCCTCCCAGGTTCTACCGGGGCGAGGCAGCCTCGCATAAAAATTGATCAATAAAAACTTTATTAACATGGTAAATTTCAGCACAATTAATAACAACATCCTGTGAATTGTTATGGAGCATCTGCTATCACAAACTCCATTAGGAAGCATCAATATGCAGTTCGCAATGTTGCACCACATGGCTGTGATCTTGTTTTTAACATTGAAAAGAGTGATGATTGACAATGTGGTGCGGCATCTATTTTTCATGCACTACTGCATCAGGTGGTGATGAAATGAAAGAGAAACAGTACAACAGAGAGAAAAGGGCTAGAGGGGAAAGGGAAGAGAGAGGGGTGCTGCTGGTTGCCGGCAAGTGGAGGAGGAGAAAAGGCATGTGTGCCAAAAAAGAAGAAAGGTGAAGAGGAACGAGAAAGAGAAAGACAGAATATGATTACATGGAACATGAGTAGCAAAAATGAAAATGACTGCTACAGAGGAAGGTTCGGAGTAAAAGCCAGAAAGAGTTAAGAGAACAGACGGAAGATGAAAGGCAAAAAGATGGAGGTCAAAGGAGTCACTCACACATGGAAGATGGTCTTCTGGTCTCCCACCACCTCGCCGTCTCCCACGGTCAGGGTGTCATAGCCTCGCTCCAGGTCAAAATCCTCAAATGTCAGCTTGATCACCTAGACAACAGCAGGGACATCGCCAAGACAACCATAAGCGACAGACGTTTGAACGCTCCCTACACCAGGTGCAGAGGAGAGACCCCTTCCCATCTGTGACTTTCCATCCCTCTGTCCATCAATCTATCAATCTATCAATCTCCTCTGAATATTTGCCCAGCTCATTTCCATTCATACATATGTACCAGCTGTGTGTATTCTATCGAACACATCTGTGCTTTACTGGTGTCAATTTATTTCCTTTCTTGTAAATACTCACATACGTGACTATGAGTTGTATACTCTGTAACATCTGACTTTCAGTCTGTTGATTATAAACTCTCTCCCACTAATCAAATATCTGATTGCCTTCCAGAAGGTCTGCATGACCCCTACTACTTGCTCATCAAATCAGCAGGTTGCAGACGCACTTGTGGCCTATTTAGCCAGACTTCGAATGACTTTAAGCACACCAGGGAGATGTGGCATGGGACTCGAGGTTGTCTACAAGGTGAATATATGCATCATAAAGGTGACCAAAAGTTTTTAAAGATTTATGTACTGGATTTTAACTGTGAAGAGGAGACAAAAAACACACACACCTATTCATTTCATCTAATTTCTGTGGTGCAGGTGGGAGTGTGCTGTAGCTGAGGGAAGCAAGGGGCAAGTCAGATAAAGACAGACAAACAAATAAGATTTGATTATGATAATGCAAAATGTTGATATATAAAGGTATAAAAAGCAGGGGTAATATGTGAGATTAATATATAAATTTAAAAATAGCAAAGCAAGGAAGGACTGTCTTTGTCTCCTATTTAAAATTAGCTGTTACTGATTTCCGCCAAATTCTTAATGTTTTCAGAGGGCTGAGAGAGCAAGGCCTAATGAAAAAGCTTATATAAATGCAAATTGCATTCTGTCCTATGTTAAACCCAGTGCCTAATGAAAATTGCCAGGGTGGAGAGAAGAGAGGGATGGTGTGTTGGCAAAATAGGTCCGATCACTCAATAAATAGAGTTTCATACCACAAACGCATCTCACATCTGCCAGCCAACAGGTGAGGCAGAGTGGGAGGAGGAATAAACAAAAAAGGAATAAAATAACAGGGAGTATATATATAAACTTTATGTTGTTTGGGATCTCTGACGGCATGTCTTGACATTTTGGTTGTTTTGGAACGGAGACCCCTGTGTCCCCGATGCTGACGGATAAACACTTGAAAGATTGTCAACTAAAAACAGCTGCGTTCAGTACCTTCAGGATATTATGAAGGAGCAACGCTTGTCAAGAACCCACATTAGTCATGATGTCATGAGGTGGGATTTAGAGTCTAGCAGCGCTGTGTCACATCCCACCCACCTCCGTATGCAGTTCTGCCTCAGCCTGCTGCCTGACCTAACATCTCCTCTGGCTGGGCCTGTGCGGACGGGCAGGAATAGAAGCCCATTACAACTCTAAACAGAAAGAACAGCCTCGCTCCATCTTCATCTGGACCAGACACAGAGCGAGAGACAGCCCAAAGCACCGTTGTCTGTTTCAGCAGGCTGCCCGCCGGGTATACCCAAGGGTGTCTATGTGTGTGTGTGTGTGTGTGTGTGTATATGTGTGTGTGTGAGTGAGTGAGTGTGCGTTTATACGCAGCCAAGCAAAAGGTGGGGTTGGGTGGTTGTGCGTTGTATCGGACTACCCCTTCTGCCTTCTGCCTCTCACCTCACACAGCCTCTCCTTCGCTCGGCGCAGTGCAATAAGAGAACAGATTTGTAAAACCATTTTGTTTGAGTTCAGAGAAGGATATTTGGCAGGGAAGCAGCTGGGCGGCCTTGAACACAACTCCAAAGTCAATGGTCTGAACAGAATGGCTATGACACTTTCATGATATCCTCTGAGCATGCTCTCAAAACCACTCCATTACTCTTCTGACCGTTTTTACTCTCTTCTTCTCTCCCTCACCACAGGTGTTCCTAACAACTCTCTTTGTCTTCTGTTGGCTCAGCTCCACCGTGCTTTTTCCTTTCATTTCCCTTATCTCTCACATTTTTCCATGGGAGACCTTCTGTCACATGGTGTGTTTAACAGCCCCCTGAATGTCCTGTAGCAATTATAAAAGTATGAAATGAGTCATGTGTGCCAGGAGAGCCTCCTCGAGAGTTCCTCCCTAACAGGTGCAAAAACACCAGTGAACTCCTGTTTTATTTTGGGTATTTTTTGCTGGCAGCTAAACACACCACTTAAGACACCGCTATATCAGGCGATTACTGTTGCGAAGCTAAATTAGTACTCCACACTGTTGCTTAGAGGAGCTATTTGTAAATTTTGCTATTGCTACACAGCCAGCATTAGCATTAACAGCTGTTTATTTAACAGTCTAGAAGAAATGTTGCAAGTGCAGCAAATTTCTTCAAACTTCATTCCTTCATTCATTCCTCTTGTCTTGTAAACAAAATCATGGCTGAAGCTCGTCAAGCGACAATCACCACCAGTCACTCCGAGCAAGACCCCACATTTGGTGGCAGAGAAAACTTACAAATAGCCCCTTTAAACCCCAGGGTAATGACTTTTACCTTTGATGTGTCTGTGGCTGTGATGACCCAAGTGCAGTTGGCATTGTTGTCATACTGGACTGGGTAGTTTGGAGATGTGATGACACCACTGGGTCCTCTCAGCTGCCCTCCACACATTGGTGCTACGGAGGAAGACACAGGAAGAGGCAGATGTTTGATCAATGAAAGTTTAAAGACACAATTTCTCATTTATAAACCGCAAAATATGTAGTGTGTGTGTCAAACCCTCTCCTGCATTGCCTTCTAAATCCACAAGTCATGATGCTGTTTAGCTGCTAGTTGTGCTGAGTCACTCCTTAACCGTCTCAGCCTCCACCTGTCAAGGTTTCTTATTACTCTTACTAGCAATTGTATATTTTGCCTTGTGCATTATATATATTTCATATTTTCCTTGTGTTAGCTGTATTGTGTTCAAAAACAACCTGTGGGGGTGTTCAAAACTCTGAGCTCAACGCATGGTTGGCATCCTATAGAGGATCCTAATGATGACAACTGCAAAATACAGCTGTGCAACCATTCAAAATGCATTTGCTTAACTTTAAGTCCCGTCAGTGTTCCTGACTGAACTGCAAGCAAGCATCACATTTGAAAGCTGAAGCTGTTTGGCAAGTGGTTGGTAAATTAGAAAGAGTAAAGAGCCATCTAAACAAAATCATCTGCAGTGCTCTCTCTAAACACTTAACTTGCCAATTTAGTGTAGCACTGTGAAAAAGAGATTCAATCAAACCTATAAATCACACAAGTCTAAAAGTCTAAAATACACTGGAAAGAAGATCTTTTTGTAAATATTGTCAGGCTGTGTAATCTATTATAACAATAAAACAAACTAGATGATATCAGACTGTCTTTATCATCCTCTGCTATAGTTAAAATGGCTCGCAGTACACAAAATACAGCCGTTAATATGGTTGAGTACCTGTCAAGCATAGTTTTTTGGAAACCTGATGATGGCAAAAAAAATAAAATACATATAACAAACAGAAATTGAGTATTAAACTTTGATACTGACATTGAAATGAGTAGGTGAGCAGTTTGCAAACCATGTTTTAAAAGGACAATGTGACTTTCCCTATCAAGGCCTGAGGGCGTGTGCAAGGCAGAACTATTCAACACCCACTCAAATTAAAGTAGAATTTCTAATGAGTAATATGAGGGAGGTGAGTGTGTATGTGGGTAGGTATGTCGGGGACAACCTTAAAGTATTTGAAAGGGCCTGAACCAGCTACCCTGATTTTAATGAGTTACGTCTACAAGGGGTCCTTCGGGTGCTTGAGCCCCACTCAGTGGCTCTATGCTCCACCCCTCTCCCACCAGATCACTCCTATTACATTGTAAAAAGAACTTTGGCGAAGCTAAAGTGAGAATAAAGTAATTAATACGAGTTGTTCTGACAGTGAGGGTGACCTTAAGGAAAATAATACAGCAAAGAGGAAGCCAACTGAAGCTATCACATCCCCTCCTATTTTTCTTTAATCATGGGGATCATTGTGCCTGTTACACACGCCACCCTGTGTGTTCGGTGACAGACATCAAAGTGCAGCAGGCTGACCAGCAAATCAAAATCCATGACCAAGAAGAATTGTAACAGCTCAGTGTGACCAGAAATGTGAATTTCATATTAAGAGAATGATTTTTTTTTTTTCCCCCAGAGCTAATGATAGTGCTGTTCATTTTAATGATGACTAATACTAATTTAGGTTACAGATCTTCAATTATTCCTGGCTGATGTTTAATCTTCATCGAAACAGTGTGAGGCAAGAACAAAGGCACAGTGACAAAAGGTTAAATGAAGATGATGGAATGTGATATTTTTAAAGGGCAATTTCACTGACAGTTTTGCAGATCTTATGTCAATCTTGAATATTTCTTTACATAAAACAGAAAACCAGCTGACGGTGATACTATGGCCTGCACCCAAAAAGGATCCATCACTTTTTTGTGTGATTTTTTTTTTTTTTTTGTAGTTCAAAGAAAAACAGAAGACAAAAGTGTCAGAATCAGGCCTTCATCACTGTGTTTGATGTCATAAAACACCAAAACCTTTTTTTTTTTTTAATCCAGGTGACTGACAATGTCTTAGTTGAGACGCAGCACAATCCCCCCACCAATATAATCCCCCCCCCCCGGTGTGCTATAATTTAACTTTGCCACAACTGGATCAGTCCAAGACAAAAGAAAGAATGGAGGTGCTTGGAGAAACAACATTGGCCTGCAGGTCACCTGAAAGTGGATAAAATGTGAAAATTCTGCAGGTGATTACATTAGACAAATCTCACAGAGATGATGGTGTTCAAAAGCCCTAATTAGGAAACTGGTAGAAAATGGGTCACATAGATGTTCCTGCTGGGGATAAAAGTAAACATGGATGAAAAATCTCCCTATCGGTAGGCTATGTGTATTTGAAGGAAAATAATGGTGCACAGTTATTACAAATTGTACAGTTCTGTCAATGACCAACTTACCTCAAGGATAAGTTCTGTTAATGCGCTTTCTGATGATGTGATTTATCAACATGTCAACCTCAGTATAGGCAGGATTGTTTGGCTTAATTACTTAAAACTTTTGAGTTATCACTCAGCAGTTACAGGGCCCTTTTGGAGGAATGACAAAGCATTTGGTGCGTTTCACTCAGTGAAACAAGTAACCAACCACTAGCACACCTGCCAATTTAAACCTGTAATTTGTTTTTCTCCTGGCTACTTGGGGGCAAAGAGTTCGGAACACAATACTGACATATCATCAACTTTTCAGTTGATATGGCCAATTTGTTAGCAAATTGTTGCTTATTCACACATCCAGCAGTTATGGAGCAATAACATCATTCATTCAGAGTTGTGTGTTTCTGGCAACCTGGCGAATCTAAGTTCAATGTTTACTCTCTTTTAGCTCTGTTTTTTAGTTTTATCCAACTCCTAAGAAAAATATGTTGTTCTGCTAAATGCTCATGCTTCACCAGTTACTAACTGTGTCTGTCTGCCATTTGGTGTTGAACCAGTAGAGTATAGTGGGCCTTCTGCTGCCAAAAAGTTCTGTAGAGCTGAGGGGAGCTGCATCATCACTACACAGCCGCTTTCATACTACCACATTGGTTCCACATTTTCATTTGATACATTTTTATTAAAAACACATCAATTACAGCTGCTTTAAGGAGGAATGAATAGAAAGAAGCTATTTTGTTTGGCTTGTGTTATCTACTTGAATCTCTCCTTTACAAAAGTTAGTGGTGGAACACAGAGCATATTTCAAAATATTATGGGTCCTTTTTTTATTTTTGCAAATCTGGGCTACATAAGTAATTACAAACATGAAGCCTTAAATTGATCCTCTGTATTGAGTGCTTTCAGATTGGGACTGACAATCAGAACCCAGCTGAATTGACCAAAGTTAAACCCCAATAGAAAGCAACCCTTTAAATACATTTTGCAGTTGGAGGTCCTACCTACTAAAATAAAATACTCAAGTAAGGGCTAGTATTCTAAACATGATTCGGATTTTGTATATCAATATGTCCTTCTCCAAAACATACACTTCATCAGTTAGATATCCATAAATGAAACCAATTATATTGCCAAAAATTTAAAAAAAAAAAAAAAATCACATTTAGTCTGATTAATTCAGTTCACCGAGGCTGAAAACTGAAACTGAGGAGAGCATGGGCATAAGTAGTACCATACAGCGAGGCTGACCACTTTTCCTGCCTGTCATAAATGGTCAGAAGTGAAGAAGACATGACTGATGGGCATCACTATGCCAGCATGGCTAAACAGCAGGAGGCAAAAGAATGCTGGGCAAAGGTCAAAGTCAGGCCAGTCACAGTGAAAATGGTGAATGAATCAATAGCAATAGAAAAGAGGAAAATAGACTGAGCATCTGCACAAAATGACAGCAGACTGACAGGCAAACACATCACAGTCAGGGTTCTGATTATGGAGATATAAATGGAGGTCACGTTGTCCGTCTACACATGTGGAGTTAACCCACATGACAGTCTTTACCTCTGCATATGGGCCGATCGTCACTCCAGCCTACGTAGCTGTCCGTCACTCTGAGGCAACTGATGCTCTTTGAGCCCTGCAGTTCATAACCCTCATCACAGGAGAAATGTACTGTGGCTCCTCGTCTGCAGTTGGGATTGCATACAGGGAGAGAAAACATCAGGACCACAAACCTTTCTTATAAAAATCATTATTAGGCAGAGAGAGTGCAGATGAGGTAAGAGTAACAAGAAAAAATGTCTACTGGGAAAAAATACAAATATATATATATATATATATATATATAATTTTTTTTTTTCCGGCTGTGATTTCCAAAAATGCTGCATTGTGGGAGATGGATGTTACCCATTTGTCTGTATTTGACCACAGATAGAGACAATGGCTCTGACAGGAATGAAACTCCATAATCCCACCGGTAATATCACCATTCCACAGAGGCAGCCTATTAGTGTGCAGTGACTCAATGGTAGCATATTTATTTTAGTGTACACATTTTTCTATCTGGTTTGGTTGCAGGGGCTTTATGGGCCATGACTTTGGGTAATGTGCTGTATGCTGGAGCACATTTCAAGATGCAGTACCTGATTTTGTTTTAGTACCCAACAGTGTCCCTATATTCAAACTAAACTGTGAACAAAGTTAAAGTCATTAACAATAAACTGGGAGTTCATTTTGGAATAATGTTGGGGCTGAATTTTAAAAAGCACAATTTCACAGGAGACATTATGAAATGTACTTATTAATAAAGGTTGGCCCATTACTACAACAGTAAACTGTAAACATTTAAAAACTAAATTAAAAAAGAAGAACCTGTAATTTACTACCTCCAAGGAACTCTGCAAGTAGGAAGCATTCATTATTATTTAATTTTAACATAAGACAACTCAACGACAAAAAAAATATTATACTGAATGTGAAACAAACTTCTTAAGAGCAAGAATAGTCCCATTGAAAATTAAAAATTATATTAATGGATGCAATAGCTTCAACGAAGCATAGAAATAAATTACCTTGACATTTTTTTCACAGGCCTCTTGCAGTATAGCTATGCTGTACAGCTCAAGCCAGTATACATTAGTCAAGTTATATACAGTAGCTAATATAGCCTAATATGTTTATCACTTGTCTCAATGGAAAGTCACTTGATGAGCATCTTCGCCAAAGAAAACTTATATTATCTATCATTCATGTTGTGTCATTCATCCCGCTGTTGTTCAGGAATCTTTCATCTACTCAGTTACACTTGACAGTTAATTAATTGCTCCTGAAATCATTCTTCACTTGCATTTACCTGAAGTCTGAGCCTTTTCTTTTCCCTCGATCTGGGATCCCTGGGTCTGGACACATGTTGTGTCCTTGGGCGACACCCATCTGAGACACTAATGAGAAAAGACAAAAAAAAGGATGAGGAAAGGACAGATTGTTCAACAAAAGAAAGCTTAAACAAAGTTTGTTTATTCCTAAAATGTCATATTTTGCTGGAAAGGAAAGGAAGAAAAACTAACATAGATATAAACAGGCTTATAAAAAATGCACTGGACATGCATTTGACAGGCGGTAGGATACAACATGTGTTGCCCATATTGCTCAAGTTTGGTTAGATGTTTAGGTGAAGGTTCGTTGCCATCCCTGCACACAAGGCTATCACAATCCAGAATGTTCTCATCTGTGGTTCTTCGAGGGTGGAATGAGCTACCAAGTGCTATCAGAGCAGGAACGTCCCTCTCCAGCTTCAAGAATTTCTTGAAGACTGATGTCTTCTGAAAACACCTCCTCTCCTCAACACCCTTACATGTCTAACTAGCACTTACTATGCACTTTCGCTTAAAAGCGTCTGCCATATGAGTAAATGTAAATTTAAGGTCTTTACCATCTTTATGTTTCAAAAAAGAACATTAAAAGTAGATCAGCTATATCACATCTCGTTGTTATGAAGTTTTTTACTTTCGGCCCTCTGGTGGCCAATAGTCACTTAATGCAGATTGATCATAACCAAACAAATTTAAGGTTAAAAGGCTGATGAGTGGAATAAGTTCTAACAGTTCCCTCAGCCTTTTCATATAGTCACAGGTGCTTGATATTTGCATTGCACTTGCGTATATCAACTCATTTTAGCATACCTTGACCTGCTCAACATTTTTTTTATTTTACCAAGAACATTTTATCCCAGAGCACATCCCTGGTGGTGCTCTGTTAAATCATGTCACAGGGTGCAAAACAGTGGAAGGCAAAGTGCCAGAAAGGGGTCAAATAAAAACTTGGCCAACCAGGACCAGTAACCATTTGACTGACTGGGAGGGTTCAAAGGTCTTCAGGGGCAAATCAATATGACACCTGCTCATTGGCCAGGGTCCCAGTTTGAGGCAAAACGGCAACAGATTTAAAACAAGGCCCCACTGGTGTCAGCACTAGTAAGGAAAAGAATGGAAGACGGAAAGGATGACACAGGTTTAAGGTTACTGTTGAATAAACAGAAGAGGAGACTGTGAATGTCAGGCTTACTCTCATCTTCATAGACGATACTGTATTTTGTCACATTCAAAAACAATTGATCCCTACATATAAAACGAACATCATATGATTAGATTTTAAAGAATTCAATGCAAAATCGGTATTTGGTTAAAGCAGCAAACAGTGATGTATTGATGGGGATCCAGTCTGGCAATTCATCTGCTGAGAGGAGGGTTTGGAGTCACTCAATAATTTAAAAGCATTGGAGAGAGAGTTTTTATTTATGAAACATTTGGTAAACTTTGCTTTAGATGTGAAGAAAATACTAAGGAGACATTTTTGCATGTTACAGGATGAAACGTTGATATATTTTTAAGGACTAATTATTTGTTGAGGTACAAATAGTTACTAACAATTTTTATTTTCAAAAATCGAAGTGGTGAACTTAATTACTTATACTTGAAAATAATAACTGTCTTTCCATTAAGGGTCACAAGCAGTCAAATAATGTGGAAATACTATGGAGAGGGAAATGTAAAGTGGAAAAAGGTAAAGTGAAAATAAAAAGCATTAAGGCAACAATAATAAAAGGAAAGAAAAAAAAAGTGATTTTTCCAAGAGACATACAGATTAAAAGCAGAGGATAAAGTGGGAGGTAGAAGTGGATAAAATGAACTGAAAATGGCCTTGAGGCAGGATTAGCATTAATGCACCTCTTTTTTGTTAAACAGGTTGTCCTTAAACCCTTTCACATCCGTCTCTCTGTGCCACTCTAGTCAGGTGACTCATAGCTCTCAAGCCGTTAATATTCCAGATGTTCAAATAACGCCAAATGGGATAATGAACAGTGAACTAAGACAGAGGGTGTGAGAGAGCAAGGGCAAAGAAGGCTGCTATGGCGAAAAGAGCAACCAATGCAATTACTCCTGTCCATTTGCCATTAGAATGGCATCTCTAGCACAGACTGTGTGTCCTTTGTGTTTGTACCTCTTTCAACAGTCAGCAGTTACCCTTTTCTCTTGCCAAGGAGTTCTGAAAAAAAACTTTTAAATGACTTTGACCAAGAATTTAGAAAAGGTGAAGAGAAGAACAGGACTGCATCTCCCAAAGCTAGGCGCACATGATGTGGAGTCAACAGGCTGAGTCACTGGTTCAGGGTTTTTTTTTTTTCTTGTACAGACCCTTGAGTCACTTGTATTAATAATTTTTTTTTTTTTTTTTTTTTTTTACAGTAAAGTTGAATATTCATCTTCTGCTGCAGTTAAACTCACTGCTTATCCTTGAGCAAAAATGTTTAAGGCCTTAGAAACATCGCAGACTCATATCATGATTGGCACTGATGTCAGTCTGCAGCGCTATGAGAAAAAAGGAGACATCAGCTGCCATTGCCAGGGCCAAGGAGAGAAGATATAAGATTTAAGTTTTCTTAGAATCATTGGCTTGTTTTCTCCCTTGATAACTCAGTGGCCACTGCATTAAACAAGTGAAACTATCAATTTCAGTCCAGTTTATTTGCAAAAGACATATGGTAGTCAAGATTTGTAACTTACACACTGATATCTTATGGTGGTTGTCTTTGCTAGGCAACATCTTCACACCTCGGGACTTTAGCTCAGTCATCTTCTTCACTGTAGAGGAAAGCAGAGCAGAGAGACATGCAGGGTATCAGACAGGAGAAAGTGCCATAGCGACACCCACACATACATTCCCATACATTAAGATTACGTTGAAGAAAAGAGCTCAGTAATGTGCAATTTCCTTGCATTCTTGTGAAATGAAGAGTGAAGGGAACAACATTATTATTTGATTATTAGGATTAGAAGGCAGAGTATGTAAGGAGCAAAATCGCTCATTTCAATCCAATAAAGAATATGGAGTTTAAATTACCGAGATTCCTGATAATGGCGGAAAAAACAAAAAAAACAATGTCATCGCTGCCTGCAAAGTAAGAGGCTCATCTAAATGCATATTTATTCACCAAATTCAAAAACACCATCAGCATTATCTGTGCACCCCTTCACACTCACCCTATTTAATTACTTTGATGGTTCCTGACAATGGAACTTTACTTGTTTTGCACAAATGTGTTTTGATCCTTTGCTTAGTTTCATCTGCATTGTAATTCAAAGCTAATATGAGTCATGTGTCAAAAAAGTCTGTTTATTGTGTGTCTGAAAGAAAGATCACAATGAATAACCTCTTTTCAGATTGTTTACCCTGATTACAAAAAGGAGGGGAAAAAAAATTCCCCTAGAAAAGAATCTAAGCTGTTAGGTGCAGGGGTTGACTGGGTGGGGGTTGGTTTCTGTGCCATGTACAATGAAGGACACTGAAGAAGAAAAGATACAAAGCTAATGAAGATATTCAATCAGCATTCATTTCATCACTGCAACATGCTGCTGCTATGGATTCATGGGAACTCTCATGATGAGAATGGCTGGTGGGGGTGGGGGCTAGTGGGGGGTGGTTGAGATGGAGTCACTGCTTAATCTAATTAAAGTATTAGTCTCCTGTTTCTCTCTGATCTTCTAAACATATTTATCGAACACTGAACCTGTAATCCCATAGGCTCGCCGCCTTTTCCTTTCCATATTCTTCATCCCTCTCTCTCTCTCTTTTTATTTTTTCTCTCCTCTTTTTCTTTCGCCATTGCCTCTGAGATTCCCAGCAGCTGGCTGGAGGTGAGATCCTTAGAGATCACCTTTATTTTGTGGATGAACTAATCCTTTTTCCCTGCTCATCCCTTCTGAGAGTTGACCCCTGAACCCTCTAAGAGTAATGGGACAGGAAATGAATGCACAGCAGAGAGAGGCTTTTCCACGTGCCTGTGTGTTATATATATTATGTGACACTCCAATAAAGAGTCTGCAAATCTTGTTTTTCTGAAAGCAATCACAACTATTGTGCCAAAATAGTAACATAATTTCTCTTGCTGCCAGTACAATTTCAAAACTTGCAAAATCTTAAATTATGATAGAGAGTGATCATTTATGGATATGTCAGCTCATTTGCACTAGAAACAAGATGAATGATGCCAGTCTACCTCACAGATGTTTTTTTATTGAATTTGAGAACATATTGATGGTTTTTCTGTTCGGGTCTCACACTTCATTCCCTTAAAAGCAAGAATGTGCTGAAGAGATTTCATGGCCATCTTTCTCTTGGATCATGAGATACATCTTGTACAAAGTTCAGGTTTTGGCCTGAGGGCGGCATAAGAGGAAAGCTCATGGAGTTTTGTTGATATCTTTGATATTAGGGGCTGTTGGTGACTAGATTTTGTTATTTCTTGCAAACATATGGATATTATATTATGATTTTGGCATTCGAGATTTCCGAAATTTGCTGATCCTTCTGAGAAAAGTTAAACCTGGCACACAACAAAGTTGACAGTTTGATCTGAAGGTGATAAATGATTTTCCTTTCAAACTATGAAAACATCTCATTTTCTTACCTTGGTACTGGGCGCTGAAACCTCTCAACTTGTGGTTGCCATCAGAGGTAAAGTGCAGTCGAAGCCAGTTCTTGCTGCTAATGATGGGTGAGGGAAGGTTGGGGCCAGTGAACCTGTAGACACAGAGACAGAGAGAAGAGCGCCTTACATTATTAGCATATTAGCATACGAGCGTTTTAAAATGCAAATACAAAGGTAGCGGATTGCGAATTGATGTAAGGTTTAGCATAGCATGTACACTCATAAATGATTTCAGGTTAAGGTTACGTTTCCATTATTATCTTTAGCAGCTTTATCAGCACTGATACACATGGACTCAGCTAATGAATCTGTTTCAGGTCATTTCAAAGTCATAGATATTTCATTTAGTTTAGTTAGTCAAGGCATGAAATGTTTACACCATAAGATATGAGTACAAAATGTTACTGTGTTAGATATATTTAACTGTATGAATTACTGTAATTGATGCACACGTTATTTCTTATGTGAAAATAAATATATAGAATCTAACTTCTCTATCATCTGTTATTTACTCTATCATTTGCTACTGCAAGAAAGTAGCTCTGCTTGTGCTTCTGTTTTGTAACATAACCCAATTATGCAATCCATCATGATTTCCAATAAAGTCAAGTCCAATGGCAGACAATATATTGTAGAGGCTGGCAGAACCTGCCAGTCTTTCTGGTGATTGTCCTGTTTGTTTATGATAATTATACTAATGTTTCAAAATTAATGTGGCCGCGACTTAGAGATGTTAAAATGCTGCACCTTTGAGATCTATTAAAGGGAGGGTCTAACACTCAAGGGGAATTGTAATGTTAACGACTCTTAACCAAACTGTAGCCCAATAAAAATAATGGGACCAGGAAAGACCAGCTTTGGCATTTGCAGAGAAAGGACACTCCATTTATTGCTTTGCAAAAGGCAATAGTGAATTATACTTCACAAACACTTACAGTGCCTCCTGATCTGTATGCTAATGAGGGCAGTTGCTTACCAGGCATTTCTCCAGTTGTTAAAGGCAAAGTCATTTTGGGACACATCATGTTTTATCTTGAAACACACTAACACAAGTGTGTGCATGTACATGCACGCACGTGCGCCTGCACACGCACGCACACACGCACACGCACACACACACTAACACTTGGACAGTATGTGCACCTATACCCTCATGCACACATTCATATAAGTTGCATTCATATCAATTCCCCAACAGTAAATTACATTTCCCCAACTGTGTCCACCTCATCTCCCCTACCTACATATCTGCTTCACCCTAGAGAGTAGATGCAAACTAAGGTACACCTCCACCCAACCCTCAGTGACACCACTGGAAAAAAAGCTAAAGAGATAGGAAAGTGAATTTTGATTAAATAATTAACAACAGAGAAAAAGACTGAGAAAGGTAGGAGTTATTTTTTAAGATAATAACTAGTCTTCTTTGAATGCAAAAATATTTTTGTGAACTTGTGTCACAGGGGCAAAAGAACAAAACAGCTGTAAACATACAGCTCCAACCAACAACAGACAGGGATCTACCATGAAGAGATACGTGACTGACTGCACTGTAGAGCTCTCTTAGGATCAATTAAAAGCACGTAGGTTTCTGGATGTAGACAGATTTGTTGTTTCAGATCTGTTTTTTTTGTTTGTTTTTTTCAATGAAAACAGACATTCCTTCATTTATAAAATAAGCCACACTGTTCAGTAGTTCACTTTATTAAGCTGAACACAGACTCACGTCTAGGGTTTCAGGAAGAGCCAGAGTGGAAAAGAGTTTTTGAAAAGAGTTTTAGGAGGCATAGTAGGACAAACCACAGGCGAGAAAAAAAGACAATGAGAAAATGAGGAAGAAATATGGCGTATCAAAATGTCAGTGATTTGGCTTTTTCAGCCACACTGCAAGCAGACAAATGGAGCAGAATGTAGAAAAGTAATTATGTCACTGATGAAACCTTTAATTATTTCTCCTCTCTCCCATGACTGCTTTCAGCGTGTAGCTTGTGTGGCTTCCATCCCTTCACTTGTAGGTCAGTGAAGTCAATGACCTCAACCCTTGGTTGAGAGATTTCCATTGAAACAAGCTTCACTAATCAAACAGTTCGAATCTCAAAAGGTTAAGGTCAGGGTCGAGAGCACGGTTGGGGTTGACCACATTTCCTAAGCAAATGAATGAGCTCCTTTTAATACAACCTCAGAGGCCTTCATAAAAAGCACTGTGTGTTTGGAGCGGGTAAAGATGTGTGTGTAAAATTGAGTGTTGACCAGAATGAGTGTGAAACATGCGTTTAAGTATGTACATTCCACAACACCCCTGCTCAAGCAACTGCATCACAAAGTGGCTATATAGCTGCAAATACTAACCCCTGAGTTCATCTTATATTTGCTCTACACAACCTACTTTTGCTGCTTCTGATAATGCAAAAAAACCCCAAACACCAAATGATTTAACATGAGATATACCAACCCTCAGCTAGGTGTTTAAAGCAATAAAATTAAAGGTTTTCTTGAAATAGCTTTAGGTATAATTAGAACGGTTGTGTATAAATAATGGTAAAGAATCAAAAACAAAACATAGAGTATATTCCTTATATTCTCTTGAATGCCTTTCAAACAGGGCCAGTTACTGCACCATATATTCTAAACTCTCTAAAGACAAAAAATAGAAGTAAATATCCCACATCAATTCATTAACACACGCTCTTTGTCTTTGTTGGCACTGGGTTTCTTTCTTCTTTTATTTTTAAACATGGGAATAATTAAGGTATTTATCTGATCAGATTATTATTTTTCTCCTTCCTTTCAGTGTGGCCTGGAGGCTACATGGCATAATGAAAATAAGGCAGAAATGTGAAGCTATGCTGTGTGACACTGGCCTTGATTTACAACGGCAAGTGCAAGACTGATAAAGTGAGTCAGCATGCCTCAGGGGGATGTTTTATCACTTAACAGAAGGAGGGGGCTCATGTAGGGTCTGGCACATGTCCGTTTGGAGTGATACTAGTCGGACAGAGAGCGCCAGAATCACCTCTGGCTCTAAGTACATAGCTGGGACCTGCCACAGCTCAATATACTTGGTAGCAAAGCTTGCGCCAATGGATTACAGTATATGATCCCCCCCCACACCCCTGATGCACATACAAAGGCCCCCAAACACCAGAGCCAACTGCTCTTTTCACTTGTGTTGAGTTTCTCCCCTTTTCACCATGGGGACAAATGAAAGCGGCCTTTTTAATTAAAGTGCAATTTGAGCTGGAATCAACTTTCATTAACACGCTACAATAAAGCTAAAGACTGACTTCAGATTCTGATAACTGTGGCAGTGGCAGAGGATCAGAAACTGATGGATATGCCATTAAGGATTAGGAGATTAATAAATATGGGATAAGGGATGAAAAGACCACCATAAATATCATTTTGACCCAATGTCACCTCTGCCTTTCCCCATTTCATGGTCCAACCCTAGTTTTTTGCTCTGAACATTAAAGTTTTGGGCTGAAAGTGGCCACGGGGAGCAACAGAAAAACTCCTGAGCAGGCTGATGGAGGTCTGCTGAAGGGTGTTGTAGCTACCTCTACAGTTCCTTTTCACCTCACCCCCTCGCTCTTGCTCGCTCTCTCGCCGACCATATTAGATTTTTTGCAGAATTGTCTTGAGAGTGCGGTGCTAAATCAGTTTCCATTTCCAGGCCCCAAAGCTCCACAGACTGAGTCAAACTTTTGATGATTGTCCAAGAAATGTATTTTGGGCAAAGGCAAGGTGATGGAGGCAGGCAGTGGTGTTCTTGACTGAGGGGGCTGAGCTTTGAACCACACTCTGACACACACACGCACAGATGGGCTTCAATGCAGCTCTTTTATTCAAACTGCAAGATATCAACACTGATAAAAAGTCTGAAATGGTAACACAACCTTTACAAGCAACATCTGATTTGGGTGTATCTGAAGTCTGTTTCTTTTCCTGTCTTTTCTCTTTCAAATTGTGATCGATGGTCTTAGAAATACGCAAGACTAGTCCAAATCCATTTTACGTAACACAAGCATAGAGATACCTTCCATACTGATGTGAGGCGACTCATTAAATTGTTAATGCCTTTTAGGATTTAGAACAAAGGTCGTCTTCATCAGGCAATTCAGCAACCTTTCCTCAGTGGAATCGGCCTTTTTTCCGCTTTATATTCATCGTTTCATGTCATCTGTTTTCTGTTCAAGGGGTAAGGTGTCAAATTACTCTATGCATAATCAGTCATGGGTGGAGTTTGGGTGTCAAAGGTGGCTAACTCCGCATTAGGATCAAACGCATTAAATCACAAATTCATTCATCTGTTGACCATATACAGTATGTGTTCATGTTTGGGTGTTTGCACGCGTGCGGTGGAGAGAGGGCCGATACTCGGGGAAGAACATCTCTGTTAATTGCAGCTACTTAAGCAGATCAATCAGAGCTCTGCTCAGTATGCAGGTCCTGGTGCTTACAGCAGACCACGGGTCACTGTGACTTTAAAGCCAAAAGTTTTAGCATTTTAATGACGCTATGTGAATTATAGCACAAGCCAGCCTATCCAGATGTACATGCAGACACGCATACATCACCACTAGCAAATATCCACGGTAAAAACACGGATACGGATATCAATAAATTCACTCTCTGTCTATGTGCTTTTCAGAAATACACATAAATACACACACACACACACACACACACACACACACACACACACCACATCTTTCTCAGGTAAAACTAATCAGTGTGGAAGACCCCTTAAGTCCAGAATGGCAATATTAAAGCACTGGCAGTGGAGCTGTAGCTGTGACCTTCAGATGTAACTGAGACCAGACATACACTGGGGGTTTAAATGAACCACCAGACCCCCCCTGCTCCTAACAACATAGACATAGAACCCATTCATTTCTTCAAACAACAACCACCCAGGCAGTAAAAACCATCAACCTTACACTGTAAGTTAAGGCCAAAGTATTAAGAGAGGCCTTCAGGGCAGATATGTCTCCTGAGTCTGTGCTGCACTGGGCCGAAACTCTGAGTGCAAAAAACAAGGCACTGCAGAGGCAGTTGAAAACCACCACTGGCCAAGCCAGTAAAACTGCAGAGCCATCAGAGCCAACGTGCCTACTCCTCCCTTAAACTCCCTGGTCCAACAGAGCCTAAATGTCTGTTCTTCCTCTCTCAGCCCGTCATGTTTTATTCATGCACAGACCTCTGGCCCCATCAGAAAGCCTTGTTAAATCATCTGAGGGATTCCTTTCTTCCTCTTCCCACAACTCATTTTCTGCCCTCACAGAACATATAATATGGACACTGATTGAAAGAAATTTCCTTTTGGGAAGAACAATGAACCTGCCTTCATCTTGGCTCCTGTTCCCTTCTTCTTCTCTTTTTTTGAAATCTTTTTTTTAATTTTTTCACATTTCCTCAAGCCTACCTAGAAGCTTCCTGCAAATCCACTTTTTGTCTTTAGATCATTTTAAAAGCAATGGAGATCCCGTTGATGGTCAATCCCACCTTAAACTTGGGGATAACCATGGGTACAACTGCCACTCGAACAAACATCTTGCCATTCATAACCAGTTGTCAGCTACATGTTAGCTCCTCGGATTTCTTTTTCACAGACAGGAAACATGAAGGTAATGGTGCTTTGATTGATGATGTACTCTTCCGATTTTAATACCTATGCAAATGAAACTAACCTTATATAGGATACTCTGCGATGCTGTTTCATTGTCACCAAAGAGAAATGTATAGTAGCCACACAAGAAACAGTCTATATGCTGAGAGAAGTGTGAAGTTTCCTCACTATGACATGAAATAGACATCAAACAATGTTTAATTTCTGTCAGGGATATCAGCATAGTTCGGGTCATGGCAATCATCTGTTAAATTAACAGTGACAGCAGAAAGACTGTCGGCTGAAGAACAGGTTCAAGTCACGGCAGCTGCAATAGTTCTGGATGGTGCCGATGAATATAAAAGTGAATTTCTAAGGTTGACGTGGATTGCATTAATTACACCCTACATTATGTATATGAAACTCAGAATATATCAAAGGTTATCCAATAAACATAGTTTTTCCTATCATTTAGTGATGGAGTTTTACTGGCACCTCACAGGGTGCATCCCTGGCTACACCCACAGCTCATGCTGTTGTATGAGCCCTGGCGTTTGTTTTGCTTTGATTTTGTTCAGTCACAACCTGTCAGATCATACACTCTTACAATTTCAAGCACATATTTATACCAGTCCATTTTCCAAAAAAAGTGGCCCGCCAGAAGAGGAGGGTGACCCCATTAATTCATCCACTAAAGTCAATTTTGAGAGAATCCGTCTGCAGAGTTAATCAGGTTCTTGCATCCTGACCTTCAGGAGATGTTTTGCAAATAGGCATACAGACAAGCGGAGCAGAGACATAAACTCAAGTTGCTTAATTCTTGGAAGTAAAGAATTTAGTGCCACTTGTTCCGCAATTGATCCCAGCATCAGTGTGATTTATTACTCTTGCTCAAAAAGTCAAGGTAGATGTAAGCAAAGTCACAAAGAGCAAAGCAACAGGACTGAACTGCTAATGAATAGAACAATATAGTGAAGGAACCATACAGAGCCTCGTGACTGAGAATGTTTGCCTTCAACAAAATGACCCACACAGGCGCAAATTACTTGTCTGACTGAAGTTGAAGCAAAATACACACACAGGCGTTTTCTAACTAGTGGCTATTCTCTCCATTCTTTCCCCTCTGTTTAATTCCTGTCAAACACAGCTGACACGTTTCACCATCATCGAAGGTTGATGAAGACACACACGGACTGCGCACACACCATCAATCACATCGCACTACTCAAAACAATATCTGTGCAGTTCTCGATGGGTGTAATCGTCTGCGGGAAGTATTGGATCCGTGGTTAATGGGAGAAAAACAAATGAGTTTCCAAGGTCACTCTTAAAAGCGGCAGTGATAATTGAGCCCTCCCTGTAGATATATCAAACACAACAATAAACAAACGCCAATAATATCCTAGGGCCGATTACAGGAACACCATCCTTTTCTTCTACAGGAGGTTTGGGGAGATAGAAAGAAGTAGGACAGGCAAAAGCCACCGACACAGTGTGATGAAAAAAAAGCCATTTAGAGAACACTTGAGTATTATTTTAAACAAATAACCCTCAAGGCTGAAACGTGCACTGGCTACATTTAGTACGTACAATCCTAAGATCGTACTTCTCATTACCATCAATCCTCACTGAATGATTCGGAAGAGTGTCACTTCCATAGTTCAGCTAGTTACCTTTTCTCCCTCTACCGAGCAAGCCATGCTCTAATTGATCTTTTATTTGCCTCTGAGCAAAGTCTAGGCAACAATGACACACAGAAACCAATCCCAATGACTGCAATACAAGCACTGAAAAAACATGCTTCCTCCAAAGAAACCGAAATGAGTAAAACATTTCCACTATGAATCCACAACCTGATACAGCTCATATTGTGCTATGGAACTCTATTGTCATCCAAAAACTGTTAAAAACACATGAAAGTGTTTCGATTCTGTTTCAGGTGCCTTGTTGTCTATGGCATTTGTCTTTTATGATACTACCACTAGAGGTTACCAAAGTGCACTATATGTGATGTGTAGGATAGGGCTGTTTTATATCAGTAGTATTTTTTATTAGATATTTCCTATTGTTGTATTTCATCTGTTTGTTAAAGGAACAGTTTGACATTTTGGGAAATATGCCTCTTCACTTTCTTGCTGAGAGTTCCAGCACCACTCTCGAATTGCTACGATAAATATTGTATGAAGCTACTGCCCAAAGCCTTTTAGCTTAGCTTAGCATTAAGCAGGGAAAAAGGAATAGATAACTTGCCTGGGCTACAAAATCCATGTACAAGCACCTTTAAAGCTCATCAGTTAACACATTACATCTTGTTTGTTCAATCCTTATAAAGCAAAGTGTGAAAACGACAAGTCGAGGTCCCAGAGGTTAGTGGAATGATCCTTTTTCACCTGTTTTAATAATACGATTCAATATCAGATGAACTGTCAGTTTAAGATGGACATTCATGATACGGTGGACAATTACTCTCTCCCTTCCCTTCCTCATGTCTCTCTGTCTCACTCTTTGTCTCCCCTTATGGTTTGTGTATATGAGCTGTTCCGTTTTTCAAAGTGAGTCTGAGATGACGCAGTATGCAAGGAGACAGGTGAAACCATGCTAATGATATTGAACCTGGCAACACTGTCAAATCCCCCAAACAGAGCCGGCACATTGTATTCCCCTGATACCAGCGCATCCTGAAATAACTACATCATTGTGTTAGGAGAGAAGGATCTGTGGGGTTTTGCATTCATTTCTGTTTGTATTTATTTGAATTTGTGCGTGCTTGCATATGCTTCAACATTTAGCATGTCCTCACCAGGCTGTAAATCATATATGCACAATACAGCACTCAAGAAGGATCATTCCTGTTGCTTTTTGTAATTATCACTATCTACGAATTTTCCCCTGTATTGCTGATTTACGTTGTTACTGTATCTCTTTTACATATGCGCACCAGAGATGAGTGCTGTTAGTTTCAGGAAATGCCCAATAAATGCATCATTTTATTTTTTTTTTTTTGGGTCATGTGGACATTAAATTCATGCATGATTTAACATCAGCCCATTAGCAACAGCAACTTACTGGCAATCATAAAACTAAATGGCATATAAACCTATGTTGCCTTACAATCTGCTCCTGTGCACTTTTTATAATGAAGGCCCTGAAAAGTGCAGAGTCAGAATTTTCCCTTTAAAACAATAAGCCCCAAGGCTCCCACGTATTAAAGGGTAGTACAGTACATAAAGGTCGACATAAAGTATAAAGCAAGCTAATTAACTACAAGTGGGAAAAATATACAAAGTAATAACGACAATTAAAATCCATCTAGGTTTATTTTGAAGGGCTATTTGAGAGGAATTCTAAAGCTGTGGGGGTTTTTTTTCTCATAGTTGAAGGTTATTCTTTTATTTTTACCTGTTCTTAGTAAACACCACCATACACAAATCCTGACACAACAGTCTGCTTGAATCAGTAAAAAATAAGAAAATAGTGTAGGAGAGGATTAATGATAGGGAGACATTTTTACCACACCAAAGTGGTTGGGAAAAAAAAAACATCCACCACGTCTATACTTGTACATCATTTTTGGGTTCAATGGCTACTACCCACACACTTCAGTTTTACTCTAAATCACCCGCTTCAATATACAACTGCTATTTCAGCTCTTATATGGCCTACATTGGTTTCCTTATCTTTTAGTATTGTTAGTTATCAGTGATTTCTTACTCAATTCCCACTGTGCTGCTTTTTCTGGCATCTTTTCAGATAAACTCTGAAGAGTCTCTCGGTACAGAAATAAATAAGACTAAAACTATTTTCATGCCTCCGCTGAGCTGTTGATAGCACCAACATGGCCATGTTGTCATTTTAGTCAAGTCCATTTTTTTATGCTTGCATTTGTTCCAGGAACCAAATGCTCCCTCCTTACATCAAGGTGGGAGGAGTGGAGCAGCTCAGGTTGTGATTATGCAGTTTTCAAAACCTTTTTGGCAAGAAACTGTGCTCACATTACCACCTACTCAGACCACTTATAATCTTAAAAGTAAGCACATATAGAGCAATTTATGAGGCTTTCATTGGTGAAAGGCAAAAGGTGACCTCACAAAAAGCATGTAAGACACTTTCACGCATGCTGAATTGTGCATATTTTATTTTGATGGTTTCATCCAGTCTCCACTTAAATTATTATCAATGTACATTTTAAAATGCAATGAAGGTAGAGTCTGATTGGATGAATTATTATTGACAATATTTTCCACAATAATCTGTAGGATGTATAATGTTCTTTCCCTTCTAGAAGGTTGAATCCTTGAAGCTATCAAACAGGGGAGGCAATATGCCTGTTCCTTTTGTGGTCTCCAATTTAAATGATGCACTCTGCATTTCTGTACACAGGTCAAACAGTGTGAGAAATAAACAACATGTTAAAATGAAATACATTTTATTTTACTACTGCCTTGAGGTAGTTTTCATTATGTGCATCATTACCCACAGACAGTAACTATGTCCAGAAATATAAATCCAACTTAAAAAGGGACATTATCTGCTTCTGGGGGCATATTTGAGGTGTATATTTGTGCCTTGTAACTCCTTGTAAAAGTAAAAGTGATTTTCCTATCCTGATTCTAAAGCCACATGTCCAGCATGTGGAAATGAGCCACTGAGACAAGCTGGGAAATGATAGTGGATGAACCCCAGATGGACATCTGGTGTCCCAGTTGCTCCCCTCTTTCATCTCAGCCAGACTCCTCGGTCCCTTGTGGTATTGCTGAGTCAATGTCCGACCATATTACAGTGCATATCTCTTTCCCTATGCCTGTATAAAGAGTAGAACTTCAATTTTTCAAGACTTTTTAGATCAGCATCTCACTCAGGTTGTGAGGATAGATAAGGGTTTTGAGAACGGCAAATGTGGGAGGAAGGAAGAAAAGGCAAGAGATGAATAGCTTCCGGGGGACATAGGGAATGGGGAATGAGTCATCCAGGCACCAAGACCTGCCAAAACCACAGACCTCAACTTCCAGCTCCCCTTCCTTCCACCCTGTCCCTCCTGCTGTCCACCCACAGTATTTTTTCTTCCCCCAGGAACTCCATGTATTTGTTTTCCTTCAATTAGTCTGAGGGTCGCTGACAAAGCCTTTCTATTGTGCACCCATTCAAAGATTCTTCCAAATGCATGAACTGAAAAGTATGGGCTGCGAAACAAGACAGAGAAGGCCTTTATTCCACCGTTGTGTTCGCTGGCCCTTTGTCTGGCTTTCGCTGTTCGTTTTTTAGAGATTAGCGTTTGTTCTCTCTCTTTTGCCATCACTCCCTGTAATCCCTCCCTCTGTCTTACTCTGCTGCTCCATGCCTATATTTGGGACAATATGCAATGCAAATGGATGCCATAGTCAGTATTATCTGCTCTGTCTTTCTCTTTCTCAAACATGAGAGTCAGAAGAAAAGGAAAGACGGGGATGAGAATGAAATGGCTGTGAACAGTGTGCCTGTTATGTCTTACATTTTGGGGCTGTAACCAATTTAGGGTAGGAATCATGTATGTAGGCAGACAGTGAGGTGACATACTGTCAAAATTAGATTAGACAGGACAAGTGACAGAAAATCCCAATCCCAGATCCAGATGGCTGGCACTGCTCAGAGCTTTGATGACAGTTTCTTAGAGCACCTGATGGGGATATTTGCTTAAGTCAAGCTAAGAAAACTGATTAAGATGTGGGGAATATTAAGGTGTAAAGTGGAAGTGGGCCAAGGTCCCTTCTATTACACAGCAGCGAGTGGAGATATTCACCCTGGCTGATAGAGCCCGATCTCTTCTTCCATTAGCCTTTATTGGTCCTGCAGTCCAAAACCATTTGAGGGATATAACATGCGCTCATAGTGTTTTATACTCATATACTTTATTCAGTTTTAAAATATATTAATGTCTATTATGTGTTTGTGCTTTATTTTTTATTTCCTGCCCAATGTTGAGAGAGGGAGATTGCAGGTAAATATTAAAGTCATCAATCAAGTAAAGTGGGAAGAGAAAGGATGGAAAACACCTCCAGGTAAAAGAGAAGAGAGAAGAAAAGAGAAGAGTAGAGCTATCTTTTATACATCACCCATGACCACAAACGATTTGTCGTAAAACTACCATCCAATTAAAAGAGGACTCTCCATCTGCTTCCTCCTGAGTCAGCGCTGACCTTTTACCCTCCCCCCTCACCTCAGCCGTGATATATCCACCGTCTCTGCTCACTGCAGGTGTGTGTTACTATATAGATGATAGAAACAACCCAGTAACTCCCTGAGTTTATATGAACAAAAGAGAACACAAGGAAATGTAATTGTGTGCATGTGTGTGCGTGTGTGTGCATGTGTGTGTGTGTGTGTGTGTGCATGTGCGCGTATATGAGTTTAACAACCACAGTTAGTCCTGACTGAATGTCATTACTCTTTGTCAGAGTGGTCTCAGATGATGACTAAATATAAAAAAAAATATGTTGTACAACCAAACTATAAAAAAGCTTTACTTTCATGTCTTTCAGATTATGAGCACAGGCATGTGGCACAAAAGCAGAACTGTACAACAACCATAAAAGCTTCCTGTCCATGTATGGCACTGTGGAGTGAGTCAGTGCTGGCTCTATTACATCTGTTTTTTGCTGTCGGTTAAATATGGCTTTGTATGAGTTCACAGTAATTGCCTGCACAGAATTCAGAGGCAAAACTTTGACTGTGGGTCACTGTGCCTCCCAGCAATATATCCTGGTACATGTCATTTGCTTGTTTACATTATTCATCTTCACCGGTCTCATGTTAACAAAAAAAAAAAAAAAAAAAAAGCTTTGCCTTGGGCAAAAATTACAGCAACTGCAGTTCAGCTGAGGATACTTGTCTAATTTCCAACCATGCAGTGACGTAAAGCAACAAAATGATGTAAAGTCAGCGCTGCTTTTCACTGTCACCCACTGTCTTTTTTTTCTAAAGATAAATGACCCGCTCGAAGATACATTCAAAACAAAATGTCATACAAACAAGTGGTATGCTCTTTAAATGCTGTGAACAGTTGTTTCGCAAACAACACAAATAAATATCCCATTGATCCTCCTTAATTAACGTACGGTGCTGGAACTCAAATCCTACTTATGTGCTTAACTTTGGGTCATTTGAAAAAACAATTCTTGACTGAGATCAATTGTGTTTAAAACTACTGTTAACAAGAAAAAAACCTACACATAATGTAAGAGAGGAAACACTGGCTGCTCCCTTTGGCTATTTTCTCTCTGGGCTTATTTCAGACTTTTAATAAGGTATATTTGTCACTGGTATGATATTCTACTGATGATGATGATAATGATAATGATGACAAGGTTAATCACGATCCACATGTGTGTATGTGCACTGTACATGTGTCTACATCGATGCTTTTAGCCGATCTCTGTCACTGACAAAGATACTCGATAATGTAGGATATATATACGTATATATATATATATATATATAAAATCTGGGTCCATGGAGGACAATTCAGTGGTTGCAGTATGTTAGCAGACACATCATCCCCCATCCTCATTCTCTCACTGTGTGGATTAATGAAACCTTAATAGCCCATGTCATTAGGCTGGGTGGCCACTGACTAGACTGCAAGGCCCTAGAGATCCTTTCACAATAATATACTATAGGCCAATGTACAGATATAAAACAGACTCCAGGCTGCTGCCAATACACGAATTCTATTCTTTTCTGTCGCAATGGATGTCCTAAATTCAGAGATGTCAATCAATCCAGGTGGAAACTTTGAAAGACAATGATGAAGCTTTGTCTGTTCACCCATGAATTCCATCTTCATCCAAAGGCTGCAAGCCGCTGATGCAATGACACTCAAAAAGGTGTAAACATGCTTTCATTTCACAACAATTACCCAGAGTCATTAGAGTGGAAATACATAAATCATTCCTTTGACATGTACTGCAGACACACAAGCACAAATCACATGGACATCAGCACACACAGTCATTCATGGACAACGACCTGGGCCAGGAAGGCGCACAAACACACTCAGACAAACATTCTCAGTGGAAGTTCTAACTATGTTAAATGACTGGTATTAATCACCCTTCTCTGTCTCCATGGTGATTATGAACACATTAATCAGCAGCATGTCTGCCAGTCAGATGTGAGCATGCCAGGCAGAACAAATGATGGAGGAGAATGAGTGAGATGAGAGGAGCGCGAGTGGAAAACACCGGAGGGAAGAGAGTGTTTTTTTTTTTTTTCTTTGCTGTGACATCAAAACCAAGTTCATGCCACTATGAGTGGAAATAGCAAAGACAGAAGAGAGCGCAATAACAGCAGCTGTTCAAATATAGACGAGAGCTGCTTCATTATTCCCTGCAACCCACACCAGCCCTCTGTGGCCCTCAAAAACACTTATGTTGGAACACTCACACACCAAGATGCCTACCCCCTTCCACCCTACAGAAAATATCCAGACTGTAGTGCCCTACATCTCCTCCGCAGGAAGGTGGAGGGGTTGTTGTTGTGTATGCAACATATGCAATACAACTTCCCTCAATCATAACGCAATAACAAGGGATGTACAGTCAGCTAACCATTTGGTATGATTCACAATACAGGATTCGCTGTTACAATCGCAATACAATACTTACAATACAAAGCTTGACACAGAAAATAAATAATAAGCATAAAATGTGTAAAAAGTTTCAAAAATCTTAATTTTCATGGTAGTTTCTGTTATAGTTTGTTGCAGGTGCAAATAATACTCTTGTATGAAAAGATAAATCGCCTGGTTTTCAAAGCAGATTCTCCTCTCCATACAATTTAACTAAATAATACATTCTTTGATAGGAATGTGCTCATAAAGAACAAATGTCTAAACTTGGTTGGACTAGAATTATCCAGGCTCCATAGACAGTCATAGACCATAACTTCTATAGCAGATAGTGGTGAATGGTGCTTTTGCAGTTGCATTTTACAATGTTCAGATATAACAATAATGCAAGCAGAGTCAATGGAAAGACGCCAACAGAGATAAAAAAGAAGCCGAATTACTCTGAGAACCCTTGAAGTGGAGGAAAGACATGTCTGCTTCAACTTGAGTGGATAAGTATGGTTGTATGACGTAAGAGCAGACTTTGCTGATGACAGCTGTGAGTCAAACCCTCCTGCCAGGCATCTGTATTAAGTTTATCCCTCACTCTCATATTTCTATTTAAAGCCACTAAATCCACTATTACTGGTCCATTTATGTGCACAAACACCTCGCCCTACTGTATACTGTATGTACAGACATGCGGGCATTTACATGCACGCACAGGTACAGCTGTAGCTGTTTACACTGGTGTTTGGTGAAAGCTGTCTGTCTGCTGTGCACCTCATCACTCAACTTCCATTCTCATCACTCAGACTATTTCATTTCGCAGCAAGCTTTTAAGTCGTCACAGGGCTCATCGACTCAACAAACAAACTTTATTAGCCTCTCTCAAAATAGCTCTAGTCAAAGTGCACTGTAATTGATATTCATTTCAACTTCAGAAGTTAAAATGGTAAAGCCCCATAATGAGAATGACAGCAGTAACGCCAGTTAATTGGGACAGGAGTAGCCTAATGGCAGGACAATGGCGGCAATGTTGTTAATTTCTCTCTCATTAATATTGGAGCCCCAAGCAGGAAGCACTTAAGAGCAATCAAAAAGGTTGTGGGAGTGGATGTGTGGATGGAGTGGCTTTGATAGAAACTAAATCCGTTTTCAGTATATAATTCAGCAAATAGAAAAAAATGCTCTTTTAGTATAATATATAATACCATTGTAACAAACTATTTTTCAGCAATGTATCCATCAGCTTACACACAGCGAAAGCTTGTTGCGCTATGTATGAAGTGTCTTTATTAGCATTTAATTTCACAGGATCAAGTCTTTAGTATGTGGCAAAGGAACCACCAGATGTCTACATAGCCTCTTCTTGTCTATTAGCGTGTAACTTGAGAGCTGAGAGCCAAGGGAAAGGAGAGGAAAACTAAGAACTATTATTTTTCTTCAGTCCAGCTCTTTCATGCTATGTTAAAGCATGGCAACATGCTCCATGAAATTAGGCACTGATCAGCTTTGTATGTGAAGATATGGGCAAGTGTCTCATAGAATGGACAAATGGTGATCATAATAAACAAAAATCTACTGGTCATTTAAGAATTGGATCAGAAAATCAGATTTATAGGACACAACATTATCATAAAATTGGAGGAGCAGTAAATAAATCTACATGGTACATCATGTACTTGAGCTCCCCTATATTAAGACTGCATTATGATTAAAAAAAATATCTGTTAGGCATTTGATATCTCTAGACTATCAACGCATCAAATACTGTATGCCTCAGTCCTGCCATGGTGAATGTGATTACAGTAGCTGTGACACAGACCTTGTGTTTGCTGTCAATCAGAATCAGTCTTTCCCTGACAGGCAGAGAGCCTGCGGTAACACAGTCACACGGGGTAAAGTGCTGTATGTTGTGATCCTGAGTAAGAGCCCCTGAAGTAGAGAACTTGCCCAGCTCAGCTTTCCTAGAGTGAAACAGGTCAAAGTCACCAGAGGATAATTAACAAGAGCTGGGCATTAATGATTTGCTTCAACAAGTGCATTTTCCCAGCTATCTACCGTGAGATACATGGAATCTGAATCTTTTCTGGTTAGTCTTTTTCTGGTTAATTGGGGTTTCTATTCCTGATGGCTCTACTCCTACAGGAACTCTGGTACTGACAAAATGTATTACCCAAAAAGTACAGGGACTTTTGTAAAAAAAAAAAAAACAATGTACTTCAGAAGTTGTAAAGATGAATTATGGTCCCACTCTGACAAATATATCTGTCAGTAAAATACGAGCACTTCACACCAAGTAGACGTAGAAGCCTGTTTAGTGTGGCTGGAAAAAGACGAGTGGAAATAGAGAATACTTTTCTTTAAACCCACAGGAACTGCAATTACTTGCTAGTCATTTCACCATTGTGAGGATGCCAAACAAGGAACACGGTTTGTCTGTAAACAAGGTATACAGCCAGACACCACGACAATGCCAGCCTGTTTGTTTGAACAAAGGTAATCAAAGGTGTTTCATCACTTTGAGCAAAACATGCGTCTCTGCACTGTCTAAAAAAGAGTAATGTTACATCTCTAAATGATATGACATCCTAGAAGCAATACCCAAAGCACATCATCAACCACCACTGACAGATACTGTATTTTAACAGCAGGAATTTGTGTTCTCAGGGTAAAAATAAAATCAATGATGTTTATTTGACACTGCCAAGCTGTTTTACAGAAATTCGTTTGAATCAAATATGATAATTTATTCATAATTGTGTAAAATATAATAGTAATAAGAAGTACTGTATATTTCCTGTGGACTGGAACGGAGGGAGCAAGTGGAAACTGGGACTGGGGCTGTGAACAACATTATATGAGACATATGCATATACAAGTTAAGTTTGGTCTTTCTTCCTCCTCCCTTTCTTTGCCTCATAAAGAAAACTCAATCACAACAAACAATCCCACTGGACTCAATTAGCTACAGTTAAATAAATGCTGTGACTTTCATGCCCTGCCCATGAGCACCCCCAAATATCTTCCCACTAAAAATACATCTCTTGTGCGTGTTTGTGTGTAGGTGCGTACAGGAATGCATGCATGTGTGTGTGTATGTGACTTTATGTTCACACTTCCTCTGTCTTGGGATCTGCCACGGAGCTCCCTGAGCAGCAGTGTGTGCTTGATAATTAGCCTCAAATTCACCACTTCTGTGAACACATGCCTGGGTTGGCAGAGGGAGGGCCGCCTCAGGGAAGGGTGAATGCTATGAGTGACTATCATCCACTACCCGTATCCAGTGACAACCAACAGAGCTCAAGTTTCAATGAAGTCTTCCCTTTTTATCAGTCTTCCCTCTTAAATAGCTCCTGTGTAGGCTGTGAGGGAAAACAAGTGAACACACGGCAAACAAAGAGAAGTACGGACCAAGTACTACAGTTCCAAACCAGGCACATACAAACAGCAAGCAACAACTGGCCTGGTTTTGACCGACTATTATGAAGGTTGACCTGACAGGGTCGCACATTCTTATGACAAATCAAACTTCAGATCATCCAGATTGCATTCCACTTTGTTACAATCATTGGTTGGACAAGCATCGATTTGTTCTGAAGCCTTTAAAAATACATTCATAGTATCAGTCTAAATCAAATACAATAGTGATTGTCACACCGCACCTAACTGGCTCCTCTTTATTTCCATCCAATTTAGCAAAATCTTATGCTGGAACAGAAAGTAACATTCAAAAAGAGAAATAAAAAAAATGCTATAAGACAAATGGCTCTTGGTCTGAGGTCAGGAATCCTCCAGGGTCATGAAATAAGACAATAAATAAAGGGCAATAAGTGCTTTTATGCCTGTGTTCTTTATTTTTAAATGTTTCCTTCTTATGCATTAAAGAACAATTTCCTGTCTCCATCCTGGGCACCTCTAAAAATGAATCAAATAAAGCCACTTGAAAGTGGACTGTGGTACTTGAGCTGCTTTGGGTAGGCAGCTTGCATCAGGGAGTGGAAAGTGAGGTTAAAAGAGGTGATGAGGCAGAAAGGATGAGAATGTATTGTGCATGAGAAAGCTGGAGTCACACTGGATCTTTTCTTCTCGTATGCCTTTGGAACAAAGTTTCACAGACGTGCAGAACACACTGTGTGTGTTGTTTACTGACAATGTGGTGCATCATTTCCGGATGTTCAAATTCAAATCGAGTTACTGCTTTACTGCCATTTGGAGCTGTTGTAATAGGGTGTGTACGCCAAAATATGTTAACAGCATTAGCTTATAATCAAGGATAAATGTTGGTTGAATTTATTCATTCATTTCATTTTACTGAAATGCAACTTTGCAGCAGGTTGCAATTGGCACTTGGAACCGGTAAGCATCTAACTTGTTCCCTGAAGGGAGACAAAAACAAACAGTATAAATACTTGCGATATCTTGAATGTATCTAACAAAGGGATACAAACACATAAGAAGGTAATAAAATGACCATGTTGTAAGCTATACACTGTATGCAGAAGGTGTAGAATTTAAAGAAGTTCAATGACTTGCTGGCTCACAGTATATCTCCAGTACGGGTTACATTTCCTTAAGATGACTATGCAGTGTGTGCGCAGTGATTATTTCTATACAATCAAGGTGAGGGCATCTGCCAAATATACTGTTTATTTCAATTAAGTGAGTAAAGTTACCTTCAATTTAGGTCAAGTGAGCTACATAGCATTTAACCTGTACATATGTTGTTATAATATGCTGTAATTATATAATCTTCTATTCTATATTTGCTAAATTATCATATATGTCTTTCCAACTACAGTGATTTCCCCATGGGATCATGAATATTTTATCATCTCTAATCCAGTTTAATTCTGACAAGGAACATCAATTGCTCGGCCCTTGGGAATAATGTATATTTAGTATTTATATCCCACTGTGTACACCCCACAAGACCTGGGTACTATTGTTGAATGTTAATAATTGATAGACTCTGCTTTGAATCTGCTTATAGTACACAATGGTTAGGGTTCACTCTGGGACTGGACTAGGGTGAGATGGTAAAAGAAAAGTTTACAAAACAAATTTTCTATTACATTCCTCTAATTGGACAATTTTCATTTGGTGTTATTAGAGTAAGGAAATCAATCTGATCTGGCAGCTACAGTAGACACACTAAAATAAGAAATGAAATTAAGCTGCAAAAACATTATTTGACCTTTGTCTGATCTGAATACCCTGTACCCATTACTTCACTTCCTCTCTATCCATCTATCTGCTTGCTTTTTGCTTACATTTAACAGTCTCTCAGTTCCAGCTGCCCTGCTGTTTCCATGGCCCTTCATCCTCCACATCCCTTGCTCAGCCTTGTACTGTGTCGTCCCCACACCCCTTTAACATCAGGTGCCAGCGTTTGCTGTCCTGTGTCTCTGCTCCTCTGCCGTTTCCCTCCCTCTTTCCTTGCACCTTTGATGTCAGGACCACAGCTAAAGCCTGAGCTAATCTGCTGTGGGGCTTCCTGAGCCACAACCAGGCCAAGGGTTGGAATCGAGAACATGGCACAGGGGCCAAAGGAAGAAAACATGGAATGAATGAAGGAAAAGAAGAACACTGCAGAATATTTATTTACAAGCCTCTTTAAATGTCTCGTATTTATAATTCAACCCTTCTGTCATTTTGAAAAACATGTTTCCACTGCATTTTTACTTTTACACGTCAAGATTTACAACATTTCAAAATAAAATGACATATTTATAGATGTGTTAAAATTGTATATTTTATATGAAAGACAAAGGGGACATTATCTGAGGAACCAGTGAGAGCATTATGGTGGTACGTATTGTGGAAGACACAATTTATCCAGTTTTAGAAGACAAATACAATAGAATGGTTTACAGGAGGCCAATTAAGGATCCTGGGAAAGAGTGTGCTGTGAGGGGAGGTGGTGTTATGACGGGTAGAGAAAAGATTTTTTTTTTTTTTAAAACTACAATCACAATGGTATATGCTGTAATGAACTGGGGAAGAAAAGAACTAGAAGAGGGAGCGTCCAAACAAAGACTGGGTCAGCGAGCTGTATGAAAAGAAAAGTAAGGATGCTAGAAAAGCACTAAATGTATTAGCTTCAGTGTAGCCTATAACCAACCCTCCAATTCCCTCCCTATGGCTTCCACACCAAAGAAAAGGCAGAATAATCCCTCAGCAATACTATTTATCTGCCTTGCTCTGATGACGCTATTTATAGCTCATTAAAAGGGGTAAATATGCCTTTTCTTCACCTCTGACACAAACCATAAAAATACCCTTCAAAGTTAAAGCTCTATTAACAGGATCAAATGTGTAAGCAAAGGCAACTCAAACAAAAAGGGGAAAGAGAGACAGAAAGAACACAGCTCCCTGAGTCAAGGGTTATCCAGAAACATATTCTTCAAATAAAATACTACTTTTTCTGCTTTATCAGAGAAGACACCTTTAAGCTCAGACCTCATTTTCATTCAGAATTCATAACCATGTGAAAGGATCAAAAAGTTTCTTCTCCTAAGTAAGGTGGCCTGCAGCTAATTGCACTGACGTTACTGGGGCTAATTATGAATACAATGGATGTAATGCAAGAGCGCCAAGACCACTTTATGCTGACCCAGTAATTTCCCAACAGCACCACAAAAATCAGCCAATAATATTTCACAGAGATATCCTTGCCCTAAATACAATACACTGTGTATCTGCTGCAGCTAATAAACCAATTTCGGCATCAAGGTTTGCTCATTAAACAGTGAATCTTCCTATTTTTAACTGCATTCAGATGATGCAGAGATAACAAATGTTCCAAAATTCAACTTGAGAACAGCAGCAGATTTATGGTGAAATATATGAGTAGACAGATGCTGGTCAATTTACTTTTATAAATATCCTCCTTGTTACTCACACATTCACATTTAATTTCAAATAATTTATTTAATTTAATCAATGTTTTATATGAGATAAAATCAGAAGGAGCAATGTGTTGAGAGGTCTCCAGCTCCAACATCCGACACCAAAGTGCAAGTCAAACATACAGTACATGCTACCAACCTGCACCCGCGCAAACCAATAGATCAAACAAAGCACTCTATTATGCAGTATCCTAGACCCAGGGCACGTCAGCAGCAGTAATTAACATGACAGAGCAGTATGAGCAAACAGACAGGGGAACATCTCATTGTTTGGAGGCAGGCCTGCAGACATGACTACTCTGCTTCCTCTGCTATATCCTGACCAAGTAAACAATCTAATGTAATGCCTGCTTTTGTTTATTTACGCATATGTACAAGACAGCAACAATTCTGCATGTTTATGTGTGTGTTTTTGTATTGAGCTACAATATAGCCTCTGAAACTGGCCCTCTGTCAAAGGAACAGCTTCATCCCTGATCCATTTCATCCATGCAAACAGCGCACTAATTAGCCATGCTAAGACAAATCACACTGTTTTTTCCTGGTTCACTGGCCACAGCACCTTCCGTAATCCTCCGTTATCACACAGTTGGGGAGGATAGTGAAGCTAATAACACCGTGATATTAGCAACACTGATCTGCAAGTGATAGAGCCAGGCAGTCCTAGCTGTTAATTCTGTCCACATGAGCCCCAGACCAGACTAATCCCTATTTTAATTATTTTTTCTCTTTGCCCCCCCCCCCCATTGTCAATGTTCTCTAATCAGACCATCTAATTAAAAAACAGGAAGGGCGGCAAACAAGCAGCCTCAACATCTCAGAAGGGTATGAGGTGTACATGTTAGCAGAGAGTAACACTGATAGCCTGTGCTCCAAGGCACACTAGAATGAGCTGCACGTTCGGTGGATGTGTGTGTGTGTCTGTGTGTGTGTCTGTGTGTTTTCTGCATTTAATTTCTAAACCTAGCAACTCTGTGAGACCAACAGTAGAATAACCTTTAACATTTTGATTACTACAATTACAAGACGACCAATAATTGTTAAAAGTGCTCTTTGGTTTGCTTACAAAGTCTGTCACCACAGACATATTATGTTAAAGCTTTGTCAAGATAAAAGTTTCTTTTCCTGTCTCTCTGTCTTTGCTTCTGTCTCATTCTGTCAGTGGGGAAAGTGGGATTAGAAAGTTGCAGTGCTGAGGAATCAATATGATGCTGACACCTCTCTGGCCACTCTCCAAAAATCTCTACCAAGCAAAAACCCACTTACAGAAGGGGGGGGGGTGGGGGTCTAATGGATAACATAACCACTATATCACTTTAGCTTTGACTTACCCCTGAAGAAGCAACAGTCTTGTCTGCAATGAGTATAATTGGATATTCAAAGATAAAAGAAGCCTCGCTCACTAACACCTGTGCAGAAACTCATAATGGAAGACCTGTACCAGGGTTCTAAAAATGCAATAAAAATCATAATTAATATGTCTTTCTTTAATGCAATAAAAATACTTAAAGCATAATGTAATACTGTTTGTACTGTAATGTATTAAATTTTGCAGTTTATTATTGGTTACTACGGTTTTTGACATTTTTCATCAAAATTTCATAAATTCAACATTTTTCTTCATTATTTTGTGGAATCGACTCAAGATTTAGCCTGTATGCATCATATTAATGTACAAGTTATTACCTTGTCTGTGCACAATAAAATGATTAATTAATCTTTCAAGACATACAACATGCAGTTATTAACATTGTAAATTTTGGCAACAGTGCAAACTAGCTGACACAAGTTTTTAAATCAAGTCACTGACATCCCCTAGGTTGGACAGTGCAGCTAAGGCTTTTTACGCTATGGGACAACATTGTCTGTCTTCCTTTGCCTCCCTTGTTTATTGATGCAGTTGAGAAGAGTTTTTATGGAAGCACGCTGCTCTGCAGCCTGTAATTGCCGGTCAAGGCACGTTCACCAGAGTTCATAAAGGTTCCTCTGTAAATATATCAGGTTGGCCTAGTGTCAGCACACACGAAAAAGACACCTCTGTCTGATGAATGGGAAGAGGAGGGGTATTTCACCGCCACTCTTCACATACACAAACGCATTCATGGTGGCACCAGAATGAAGAAGCAGACACATCTGACTGTACAGACGCCACACACAATACACACACACAACCTGTCTGCTGTTCCAAAGAAGATTAAGATATATTACACTCCAAACCAGCGAGCACGTCCTTGCTTTATTTCACCTTGCAGGTCCCTCCCCCTCTTTTGATCCTCTGTTCTTCTTTACAGCACAATGTGCCTATATCGGGATATTATATTATGGAATTTGCAATCGCGTTTCC